>NC_060150.1:26359527-26536545 GCF_021292245.1 Micropterus dolomieu
GTTCCCCAGACCTGAATCCAATTGAGCACATCTGGGACATCATGTCTCGCTCCATCCACCAACACTACGTTGCACCACAGACTATCCAGGAGTTGGCGGATGCTTTAGTCCAGGTCTGGGAGGAGATCCCTCAGGAGACCATCTGCCACCTCATCAGGAGCATGCCCAGGCGTTGTAGCGAGGTCATACAGGCATGTGGAGGCCACACACACTACTGAGCCTCATTCTGACTTGTTTTAAGGACATTACATCAAAGTTTGATCGGCCTGTAGTGTGGTTTTCCACGTTGATTTTGAGTGTGACTCCAAATCCAGATCTCCATGGGTTGATAAATTTGATTTCCATTGATCATTTTTGTGTGATTTTGTTGTCAGCACATTCAACTATGTAAAGAAAGGAGTATTTAATGAGATTATTTCATCCATTCAGATCTAGGATGTGTTATTGTAGTGTTCCCTTTATTTTTTTGAGCAGTGTATATGGTTTCTATTTTGAAAGAATGTCCAACACTGTTTTTGTGTGCTGGCATGATAAATTTCCCCCTTTGGTGGTCTGTCTCTCTCTCTCTCTTTCTCTCTCTCTCCAGCCAGTATCATTATGTCACAGAGACGATTGAGGGAGAAAAATTGACATAATTTTCATCCCCTCCCTTTAAAGAAATCTTTTCTGTGTAAGCATGTTTGTTCAGGATCCAAGGTTGTAACGCGCCAATGTGAGCATGTTAAAGTGCCTGAATTATGGCATACCTCATATGCTGAAGTGAAACCCTGATGCCGGGACTTGAGGAAACCAGAAGGGTTTCATTTGATGCTTGGATTGTTATGGATGGCCCAAGAATAAGGCAATTTGAACAAGGATAATGATGGGCAGGTTCAGGCTCTCATTCTCACCGGCCCCAAAGAAAACACTGCGTAGTGTGGGGCAGAGAGAATACTGCTAATGAAGGTGGCATTATGTTTCTGTGATATTTAGCCAGGCATAAGGGTGGAGCTCCCAGAATTCACCTAGCCCTCTAACCACCCCTGATTATACCTAGCTAAACTTTCAAGAGGAACTCAAAGGGGAGAAACTGCCAGTGCTGTTCACACAAAAGTGCCATGTCCTCACAGGCTCTTTACCCGGACTGCAGAAAGCTTTGCACCAATTACTAAAATTATTTGGCCTTAAATTGTCCAAAAAAAAGTAGGTTTCCCTCTGGAGTGTTCTCCATCACATCACATCTCCTTCCTGTGTTATTTTTTCTTTAAATTGCTAGAGCAGCAACATTGATGTTTAAAACAGCAAATATTGCACGTACTTACAGTAACAAGCGTAGCTGTCAGCAACTCGAGTAGTTTGGAGCTAACTTAAAGCACAGTAGTATAAGATTAAATTATTTTTAATTTTGAATCATGCTGCCAGAGAGGAGTCAGCGAACTACAATAAAGGGCTGGAAATGCAAGATAATAGGTCTTCTTTAACTTCACTGTCTCCACTGCAACGAAGCGGAATCTCTCTCTGCTGGCCGATGTGTGTATAGGCTATGTAGGAGCCGACAGGGAGCAGCAGAGGCTGCAGCCTGATTATACAGTCCCGGGCCCGTTTGATACCGCGTTTCGGTGCCATTACTAAAAAACATTAGTTTTCTCATCCATTGCGTTTCAAGTTAAATCAGATTTGACCCTTGAGACATAATGTTACATTATAGGACCTGCTAATCTCGATAGCAGTATCGATAAGCTCGGACCTTATTGATTTTCGGGTTTTGAAAAAATTTTGGAACCAGGTCCTTTTAGAATCAGGTATTGATCCCCATCCCTAAAGTAAATGGACACATGTAATTTACTTTACCGGACCCTCTTGGGCCTCGGATCCACCCACCATAATAACCGTCCAAATCCTGTGGGACACTGAGTAAAAAGCACATGTTGACTATTTAATTTATGCAATAGTAAAAAAAAATTGGCAAAATAAATAAAAAACCTTGTTCAGTATTCGGGAAAGTTTTTCATTATATTCGGTTTTGGGGCTTCGACCAAGAATTTTAATTTTGGTGCATCCCTTGTCAAGTCTAGATCAAGTATGTCAGTGTAACATCAAATAACTGCATTATTTCTCCACCAAAAAGAACTTCTTTTACCTATTTTCTTATTCATTCTTTTTATTCGGCGGACAGAAACTGAGCTGCTTTTAGCGTCTCTTATCGTTAATGTGGAGGCATAAATGGAAACTGCCCCGCTCCAGACAAGCACAACTATGTGTTTCCTCTGCTTTCTACTTGGTACTGAGACGTGAGCCAGCCTGTCAGCCAGTGAGCCAAATGGACAGACAGGCAGACTTTGAAACACACAGAAGTACAGAACAACCATCTCGCCTTACAGCTGAGACCAGCACTCAAACGCAACATTCAGGTGAACATGGCTAACATCAGTGGCACACTATTAATAAAACCTTAATCGCCCCCTTCCTCTAAAGCCCCACCACCAAATCTCCACAGATTCCACCTTTATTCCACAAGGCTGTGAAGCGGATACTTTGAGAATGGCTAAACAGCAGAGAGAAAACACACACATCATGTTAATCTGACAGACTCTGCAACCCAGGTCGCTCATATGGAAACGCTCAGACCTCACCTGAGTAATTATAGAGCATCAGTTACTGGTCAGTCTGTCTGGAGGGAGAGAGAAGGACCAGGGGAAGAGGTGTCAAAGATTGAGAGAGAGAGAGACAAGAAAGAATAAGAGAGGATTCAGACCTACACAAATACTCCAACCAGACTTCTGTCTCTCCTCACCTGTCCTCATCACATTGTTGGGAAAGCCTCTCACGTCCCTCCTAATCCTGTTATGTCACAGAGATGAAACAAATATTATCTAATATCGTCTTTCAGCAGGGACTAGGAATTACAAGTTTGTCTCATTTTGCAGACTTCATCAGTGCAGCATCAGAGCTGACATGAAATGTGAGCACTTACATGTATAGCTAGCATAGCTAAGATGACGCGACAGTTCCCCTCTTTTCAATTAAAGGGAGTTACTCAAGTGTATAAATTCCGCCACACTCACTGTTCCACTGCCAAGTTCCAACTCCACAAAAAGCCACAGGAAATATAATACAATATTCAATTTCCACCTGCCTCAGGTGGGGCTCTCCTTTAAGACCAAGTTTCTGTCAGCAGGCCTTTAGCCAGGACCCGAGATCCCTCATTTTGTGGTCAGTCAGTTTTCCCTTAAATTCTGCTCCTGTTAGTTGCTAATAGGTTTGGCACTTGCATCGTTGTTAAACAGCAATATTGATGTGGGCTTGCCAGTTTGTTCTTCAGTGCTGCCGGCCTTTAATGACATGTAAAGGTGCTGCAGCTGACACTTGTTCCCAAGTGGAAAGTTTCAGCTATTCTTGACGAATTAGCTCATTTACAGACAAACTGGACTTGAGTACCAGGCTTAGTATCCTATGAATAAGCTCTATAGCCCTCCAAGTTTTATGACTCACCCCTTAATGTCCATCAACTCTACTCCCTGACAACAACCACAAACTTGTCCTTTGGGCACTTATCTTATCCTTTCCACACCTCAAAACATACCTCGCTCCCGGTCCCTATTACCAAAGAAGATCATGAAAAGGAAATTGTTCTAAACGTCTCACCCTGCTGCAATAGCTTTCAGTGAGTCATTTAAGACTCGCACACCCACACTCTGTATGTAGCAATAAAATATGCCTAATAGTCTCTGGTTCAGGACTCAGCTTGTAAACCTATATCACCTCAGAGATCCAGTTGTATTGTCTGTGGTCAGCACATCCTGTGTGCTGGTCGCCTCTGAAGTCTGTGTTTATTATTTTGGGGGGAACAGGAACCCTCGTGGGGAGTTAAGCAAATACCCACAGGCTGCTTCGGAGAAGGGTTCTTCCGTCCTTCAAAAGAGATGACATTTATGTTCATCTGGCCTGTTAAGCAAATGAGTTTGTTCTCTCAGTGTAGATTCTTGTAATATTACTGATAAACCTTGGGACTTTGGCGTGGCATTGATTGTAAATTAAGGTACTTTATGCAGACTTTGGTTACAGTTGAATCCAAAATAAATCCCCTTCCTTGCACTCTTACACTCTGCGCTTAGACTACCTTCCTAATATTTTCATTGAAGTTTAATGGTGGACTACACCTTGAAGTTGAAAGATCATGCTCAGTGTCCACAAACAAGTGCCTATGAATTGAGCCAGAAGAGCTAGACGAATAGACAATGGATGAAGCCAAAGGCAAGGTTGTGATAGGGACAGGGGAAAGGAGGAGGGAAACTCCTTAGTATAGCAGACTGGCTGCAGTATGGCCTGTTACTGAAAAACCTTAAAATTCATTGACTTGAACAGGGTCTAGAGCACTGAGGAGGGGTGCAGTGAAAAGAGACCTACAGATCCACCGGTCCCCATTCTATCAGTCAAATGTCTGTATTGGTAATCAAGGAAAATCTCTGGAGTGATCCCACAACCATTATTCCAGGTCATTTTGGTTGACCCCGATTTTGTATTCCTTAGGAAAAAATTGACTCAAAGTGAAACCAGAAGGTCTACACAATACGAAGCCAATCTTAATAGGACATGGAGCATAGGAGCAACACACAAAATATGGAAAATGAGGTTCATGGTGCCATATAATGTATTTATGGCTCCCTCATGGCCCAGGAACTGCCTGAACACATCATGGGCTCACCCGGAGCTTTTAAAGATAGTCTTAACAAATTTATACGTTGAATTGACTGCCTCAAAAGTACTCAAATCAATCGGATTCAGTAAGTCAGTGCGTTTGGCCTGGCTTTATGTTCTCAGTCATTCATTGCTGGTGATGTTATTGTATTATGCAAAGAAATACAAACTGAAATCTTGCAGTGGGGATTTTAGCTGTGTTTCAAGACAGTAATTGTTTGTATCATAAGTGTGGCTGTGTCTTGCACTGTCCTGGCATCACAGAATACATGTGTCAGTGGCCTCCCTGCCCTTTTTTTGTAGGAGCTCCTGGAGGAAATATATCCCTTATCTAAATGATATGGATGTCATGATTGTTGTGCAGCTGGCCTCCTCTCTCTCGCTCTCCCTTCCTCTCTCTCGTCCATTGTATCTACTGCTACTTCTTAATTAATTAGCTGTCACATTCTCGAGGCGTTTTCCACAACAAGGGAGGCGAGCTCAGGCACCAGCACCCTCTGTGTGAGGTCTTGGTCAAGGATTTGAATCCACTGCTCACTAATCTCTGAATACACAAAACCAATCATTGGCATATTTTCTAATTAATTGATTTATGACCCAGTTTCACCAAAATCCTGGGACCCAGGTGAAGGACAAGAGGAATTTTAATTGGCCTAGACAATTAAAGATGATGGAAAAGTTGAACTAATTTTTGTGAAAACTATAAAGTTGTACATTTTTGTAGATCAACTCCAACAGAACATTGCCTGAGACAAGTAATTCGGGCTGGTAGATCCATGATGAAAGATTGTTAAATCTGCTGCTCCTTTGTGTAAACTTGGTAACCACTAATAGCAATGTTGACTGGATGCTGTCATTTCTAATGTCTGCTCCTTGCTGAGGATTGACCAGTTGTACCCTCAGCAGACTGATGGAGAATGGTAGTGTCATAAGCAGTATTGTTCATGAACCACAGCACAATGTCCAGGACCTGAAGCCATCATGCCAGGGCTAAAGCCAACATCTTTGTAAACTGACCCACTGCTCCTTGAGTAAACATATCATTTCACAGCTATTCCAGTTGTAACCCTGCACGTCTGTCTGTAATTCCCCCTTCCAGTCTCCTTAACTTGGTCCAGTCTACCAGGCCATGGTGCCTTGACAAGGTGTTCTGGATCAGACCAAGATATCGAACCCGGTTGGATTAAAGGAGGCTTGATACTGGATCCACTTCGGTGGGTAGATATAATAAGAGCAGTGGGAGAAAGATTGTCAACCCTAAGCGGTCCAACCTGACCTGTTTTCTGGGCAGCAGACATTAACCAGAGGCCAAGAGCCTCCTTGCAGGACTCAGAAACAGAAACACTATCCAGTCCTGTGATCTCCAGACCTCTCTTTCTCCTTCCATCAGCACACCTCTCCATCTATCAAGCTTTTGCTCTCTTGCACGCTCTCTCCCTCTTTCTTTGCCAGATTTAGCTCGCTGTAGTGAGTCTGGATTAGTATTTGTAAGGCATGCCTTTTCTCTTCAGCTATACCTCCACGTTGACAATCGAGGCTCAAACTGGTCATTGTTCTTTTTGCTGTTGAATCGTGCTTTGATCATGACAAGAACATAAATAGAGATTGAATTACTGAATTTTAGAACTGAAGGTTCCTTGAAAGGTCTCTAAGGTGTCTGACCCTTAACCTTAACAGTGATCCGTAGCAGTGGTTGGAGCACTTGTCTGAAGAAAATGAAGATTGATGTCATGTTTTTATTCCAGTCCATCCTTGTTGGAACCTTTTTAATTCTTACCCGTGTTAGTGTTTTTCTTCATTTTGTTTTTTGTGTCATGTGTTGATGTGTGTATTTTAAGCCCATGGCGTATTTCTGGACACAAATACATCTTAGTCTGAGGCTTCTGTGGACATGGGACACTGCTCCTTTTGTAGCATGTTTCTTTTTTAAGCTTTCAGTGAAGATGCACATTCATTCAACTTTTCTCAGCCTCTACTTTAGGGCTACTTTCTCCCTGAGTTTTGATGATTTTGATCCTGGCTCTTAAGCTTTATTTTACATAGAAGTAGCACTACATTTCTCATCAGAGAAGAGTCAGGATCCCAGTCTTATATTCAGTTACGTGTCCAGGACTCAGTCTCTGGTATGAGCTAAACCCTCCTTGGCTGTAGCACACTGTCTCTCACTGTTCTTCTTTTATTTTTTTTTATTCCACCAGGCCACTTCTCCCGTTTGCCAGGAGCACTGCTGCCTCACCAAGGGGACAGAGAATGCGCTATGCAAAACGCGGGGTAATGACTTTAAAATACATTACTGCGTCATGGACAGACATTTGGAAAGTGTCCTGAACTGTGAATAAAAGCATTTCAATCTTGTGTTTGCTCACCAAGCAGAGAAGAAATTCCACAGTAACTAAATAATCCGAGGTGGTGGAGCAACAACTACCTAAGCAGATGTCACTAGGACTGTGGTATGCTGGCACGCTGAAGACGCTGACAACCTCTCTCATTTATTTCATCTGTTTTCTTACAAAGACGATCAGGACAGATGAAGTAACCGGAGCTGCCTTTTTACGGCCATCTACTGTAGAAGAACAGACAGAGGAGCCAGAGCACAGGGTGGAGTTGTTGGGATTTCATGAACAGCGGAGTGTAGCTGTTCAAATATGACGTGGCTCTGTGAGATTAAACAGATGAGGATGAAAATTTCCAAGAATTACCCTAGAGTGGCAGTCTTAAATTGGATGCCATAAAACATGGAACTCTCAGTCTGCTCAGACTTATGTTAGCACCACTCTAAGCTTTTTAATTATTTAATTTTTATGTCCGCCCCTAGTCTGATCACCACTCTTGTACATGTTCCCGTGCATCTTCAGGCCATTGCAAACCTACTGTATTGCTTGCTCTTTTCTCTACCGTTTTTCTGTCTTGTTCTGGCGTCCTCAAGTTGCAGTTTTTGCGCTCTACAACTGAACTGAGCAACCATCTGCCTCCGTCAGGCCTTCAGCAGATTACCTCCACGACACACCTAATGCACCATGTTTTATAGCCGAGTAATGTCGGCTTTACACAGGGATTTGAACCTCCTAAGCTGACCTTGAAACATGGCTGCTCTGTTGGCTAAGACACAGTCGTAACAGGTCATGATTTATCATGCAAGACTGTGTGGATAAGTCAAGTGGAAATGGCTGTACCTGTGTAAGGCCAACAGTTGAACCGGGGTTTTGATGGACAGAAAGGGGCACACCTATATAAAGACATTTAACACATAGTTCAGTTGCATTTTTCTGACTAGAGTCATAAATCATAAAAATGAATCTTTGGAATGCTGACATGAGTGTCTTTGTATTGCTGACGTAGTTTTCTCTGGTGGTTATGAAAGACAGATGACAACTTGCAAAGATTCAAATGAACTCATCTACACATGTTGCATCTCTCTTTACTAATCAGAACTTCCCCAACATTCCTAGCCTGCTGCCAAAATACAGAAAAAACATTCCCCAGGGAATGACATTAGAAGGGACAGATCCCATCCTGTGATTGTCACAATATCAACTCTGTCCAACTAGCATTGACAGTATCCATGGTAATGCTGCTGTCTAGTTAAAAAACATGGTTTGTGTAGTAAGGAGGGAATATTATGTCTTAAAACAGATGTTTTAATTGCACACAGCATCTGTAGCTACTCATAGTGTGACAGCAAACAAACTGCTTTTCTTGTCGCTTTCTGTCCTACGGAGTGATTCTCTGTTGCAAATTTACATTGCTGTGTGTGTGTGTGTGTGTGTGTGTGTGTGGATTTGGCTCTACTCATGCCGAGTTGGCCCAGGGGCTTCCCTGTCACTCTCTCCCCAGCCAGGGGGCCTTCTGCTCCACCATTGTGTTGGAACGCTTTCTAGGACATCCAGCTGGAGGCTCCAGGACGGGGGCCCAGTTATCAGTCAGACCCTTGGCCTAGCTCCGCTTCACCATGCTGGGCAGAGGAGAGACTCAGGAGTGGCTGTTGGGAGGATAGTCGTCCCTGTCTGTTCTCTGATGGGACCTGACAGTAGCCTGTAGGCTGTCAACAGCATTCCTGCACAGCTGCTCTTAAATCACAAATGGGATGGCTGTAGTTTTGTGTGTGTATCTGTGTGTGCGTAGGCTGGAGCACAGGCGTGCAACTGTGTGTTCAACTGCACATGTGCAAGTATGTGTATAAATGATTGCGTCTCTGCTCCACATATCAGTTTTTGAGTGATGAAGTGTTTTTGTGTGTGTAAATGAGTAAACGTTAACATACGAGTCAGGCCTACTTTCCATTTTAGTAACTCTCCAGAGATCCAGCTTTGTCTCTCAACATTGTGCAGTTGCGGTGTTGAGGCTGATAAGGATATGTTTAGCCAATTTAACCAGACTGTTGAAATGATTTGGAATCCTCACCAGGCCACTAGGGTATATCAGATGCATGGTGGAAAACTAGATTTTTTGTACAGTGGCTAAGCACTGCGCTCAATCGAGCGAGCCTAGTGTGAAAGAGGTGTGTGAGTGTGTGCTTTTGGTGGTTGAAAGTGTGATTGCTTGTCGTTTTGATCTGCTGTGAGTATGTGCGTGGTCAAATGGTGTGGATGGAGGCTGTAGATGTTTTCATACATGTGTGCTTGTAGCAGTGCACATGGGTTTTTGTGTGCACACTTTGCTCACACATGTACGTGTTTGCTCAGGGAGGTCTCGCTGTGGCCTCTGCAGCCCAACATTGACCTCCTTCCTGTCTCTCTCTGTCTCTCTCTGTCTCTCTCTGTCTCTCTCTTACTTACAGTACTAACACAATCTGTTCTTTCAGATCCATGAACGGCTGCAGCACTACGAAGAGAGCAAACCCGTCCCCATCCTGGACAGCGCTGCAGCTCTGGCCCATGAAGTAAGTTCAAATGAAAGGAAAAAACAACACTGAATATCTTAGTAACACACACACACACACACACACACACACACACACACACACACACACACACACACACACACACACACACACACACACACACACACACACACTGTCATAATGAAGAAAGTCAGAGCTTAACGTCAAGCTCATCACTTCAGCAAACTCTCCAAACTGCAACCACATTGGCAGATGCAAGATGCGAACTCGCTGAAGGCTTCATGGCTGTTTGAGCGGAGTCAGATATTCTTAGTTATAAGAAATGAAAAGGCTGCGTCCAGTCAAGCTTTGTAAACAAGGAGGACCGTTGCCCATGTGAACGTAGCCTCTGTCAGACCCACTTATTACTTAGTGTGTGTTGGAGCAACATATGGAGGCTGTCCTGCAGAAGAACTGTGGAAAGATATTGTCAGTAGTCAAGTAATAACCTATTTAATGGGAAACTATTAACAATAGGCCCACATGTATTACAACAATTCATTCATTGTGAATTGTACCCTACTTAATAATTGCACATTGCACAACAAATTTCTATATGCATATTCACATGATACATCAAATTCATTGATACTGATTGCATGTATAATATTTCTCTTATTGAATTGTGGAAGTTGGATTCATCCACAACATGATTACACACTCTTTCTGATGACAAATTGTGCTTAAATTGTAAAACAGACTTCTGAAAAATGGAATTTGGGGAAAAATAAAATTGAATCTTGAGAAAAAATCTAACTGATTTCATAGGGCCTTATTTTGATGCTGCTTGGAAGAGATGTAGAGAGAAACTCTACTAGAGAGATGAACATCATTCTTTCAAAAAATGTGTTTTGATGATGATACTAGAGCACTGTCCAACATGAAGAGATGTTTGGGTTAACCGCAGTCGGCAGTCACCCCCTCCAACAGAAGGTAGTCTGTGTAATTCTGGAAGGTATTCCGTCTCAAAGCACAAGTCTGAAACTGGTGATGACACCAGCTTTAGGACAACAAATTATATAAACGTACCACTTCTGTCCGACTTTATTTTAAAGGCATCGATGACTTTATTTCCAACATATATTCGATTCTGCAGGATCTGTTGGATTTTTTTCAAAAGTACATTACAACCTTTGCATACATTACAGGGTTAAACACAGCTTTAACAACAGTCGCCGCTGCAATAATGGCAGCTTGCCGACTTCCACCTACAACTCAGATTCACCTATAAGTGTTAAGTTGGGTTGAGGTCTGCTGATTGTGAAGGCCATATGATTCACATCGTGTTCATACTCATCAAACCATTCCGTGATGCCTGTGATCTGTATGGAGGACTGTGCATTTGTTGTTTCTTTACAACTTTGTTTGTTTTCAAAGTGGGAGGCAGGCCTCACCCGGGGGCCCCAAACTGTTCCAGGGAACGCTCGGTCAAAAAGTTAGTTAAAAGTGTAAAAATGTGTTAAAAATGTGTTAAATTTCGAAGAGATAGTTCAGAGATACAATAGTTTGGAGGATTTTTACTGTCTTTCCCACTTTCTCAGAATCAGAAACAGTAAATGCCTTAGGACAGACCTCTTAATGTATTTGCTATAGTCTGAAGTTATGTCAAGATATTAGGTTATCTTGGCTCGATTGGTGAGCATGGCATCAAATAACATAATCATGATCCCTTAGGCATCTAGGACTTGAGCAAAACTACACGTGTACACTATGGGGATGAGAGGGGCCCACAGTCTCAGACTCTGAATATTTCTTTTCCTTTAAATTGATCACCCACCTACACACACATTATGTATTTTCTGTCTTGCATCCCCTGTTATACTGTCATACCAATCAAACTTGATTTGCTTAGACTCCAACCCAGAGAGACATAGTGTAAGCAGGTATGTAATTTGTCTTGTTCTGCAGTACAACAGTTAGATATTGTGGAGAGTAAACTTGAGATTGCAAGAGCCAGATTCCTCTTTGTCACGTGTGTGTAACACACACACACACACACACACACACACACACACACACAGTCACACAAACATTCACTCGACACCCTTTCCAGTAACGTGCAGTAGCACTGGCAATGTTTGTCCTCTTTCACCTCTTTCCCTGGAGTGAACTCTGAACCGTCCCCTTCGTAGTTTGGTTTTCTAGACTTACTCCGTTACAATAACACTATACTATCCCTTTACTTCACCCACCGCCTACCCTGTCGCCCGCTCTCTGCCCAAATGTCTAGCCATACACCACAAAATTGAAAATCCAGTCCCGCAAAGACTGATCATTTTCCTAGGGCATAAACTGGATAGAAAAGCCACTCATTCAGAGGAAAGCTGAAGATGAATGGGGCACGCTATGACGGATGATAGCAGCAGACAAACTACAGATGATTGTAGAGTCATATAAACAGAAGTCAAGGGAAGAGAGAACACATTGAATATTCACATTCAGTGAGAGGAAGCAGCGTAGCTATAGCGCCTGTGGCGTGCAGTCTCTCTTCATTAGTTAACCTGTTCATGAGAAGTCATCACACAGACAATAATAGTACCAACAGGATCACTGATGATGATTTTCTTCCACTGGCCCTGCTGCTCTCGGCAAGCTGTGAAAGATATTTAGTCTGATTTATGGAGTAAACGTCCAGTGTCCTGACATTTGTTACAGTATTGTTCATCTGCAATATTTATTGAAAGCCATGTGTGCACATAAGCATGCAAGTGCCCCGCTCACATCCACATGTGCACACACCCACACCTGTGTAAACCCAAGAACCAGCTTGGCATGGTGAATGGAGAGGAGGAAAAGCCCTTTTACTGGTATGTGGTTTAAAATCCATAGCTCTGTTTATTGTAATCAAAGTGCCTCTGACTATTCCACCCCTTCTAAAGAGCCCACAGCCATACATCATCCTAATTAGTACTGAGTCAAGGGAAAGACGAGAGAAAGAGGGGCTAAAGTTTTTTCACGCAGTTGGGGTAAAGGCCGAGGAATAGAGAGTCCAGAGTGTCCTGAGACTGTCACGGAATAAAGGCAGTCTTGTGGTCTAGAGTGATTTTCCTGACCTTACAGTCCTCAAGTGTCATCCATCCTGGAAGGTTCACATGCACCAGGACAGATGACAGGAGGCCCAAACCTTGATGGCCAAGCTTGAATCTCTAAGGACAGTATTCTCAAATAGAAACTGTATGGCTCCTTTTCTTTCTGTGCGCTTGCCGTACCCTGCTGTTAGTCCTGGCAAAGGATACCGCTAACCAGATAACACCAGAACAGCAGCCAACAGAGTGTGAAGGATCACTTCTGTTTCTCTTTCCTAAGTCTTTGCTTTGCCTCCCCAGTTTGTGCCGAGAGGCCATAGACTGTTCAAGAGACCCCCAGCTATCATCCTCCATCTTCCCTTCCCCTTACAGATTTTCTTTCTCATTCTTTTTGTCAAATTACAGACTTTCAAATTTATGCTTCCTGGTAAATGCCCCGCAAAGCGTCTCCCCGGGATTATCAGGTATCGGAATAAAGCCCAGAGATGGTGTATCAAAGCATCTCACAGCACACCGCAATCCTGAGTCCCCCTTCCTTGGCTTGTCAAAAAAAAAGAAAATCTCCTAACCTGGAGGATTGCACTGTGTTTTTAAAGCGGATTGTTTTTCACTCATGTCACCGCTCCAAATGAATACTTTTGAAGTGGTAGCTGAGGACTGAACTGCAACAGGAGAGATCTACAGTTAGATGAAATTCATTTTGGGCTTGGGTTTCAGGTAATGGAAGCTTAATTTATTGCCTAACATAAAATGACACTTCAACCCCCGTCTGCCCCAGGCTGCACTGTCTAGCACACACAGCAGGTGACTGCCACTGCTCAAACAAACTAGCCCCGCCAACGCCGCCTGAAACACGATCAATACTGGGTCCAGGGAATAGGTACAGTATTACATACATATAAAGACATGTCGGTGGGTGACTGCACACACAAGTTTATGGATGTACACACGCATTTATTACAGCACACAGTTTCTCTCCAGCCCTCATTAAGACTGAAATAGAAGCACTCTTGCCTCATTGTGGAATGTAAAATACCACATTACATTAATCAAGGGGGGGGGGGGGGTCAACCTCACACGTGAACAAGCTCGATGGAAGTTCCAGTCTGTTGATCCAATCAGTATCTATCAGTCCTGTCAAAAAGCTAAACACACCATTTCAACAGTGACCTGAACGCCAGCACCTTGTTCCAGGTCAGTGTCCATCGCTTGAACTGACACTGTGTCCTGGTGGCTGATATTCATATCCTTTTCCCCTCAAAGGCACCTTTTCCTCTGGCCCATTTCCCAACATCTTTATACTCACCCAAACACCTGCTGTTACTTGGGAAGACCACTGGGTGCCATTAGAGAGCACTGGTCTGCAGTCCATACATAGAACTAGTTATGGAAAAGAGACAGACAAACATGGAAAGAGAGGGCTTCATCATAGGCCTACAGTGTCACAAGCCATTTGTAGGTCAAATATTATAAATCAATAAAACAACATAAACAATACACAACAAATAGGTGTTTTAATGAGTAGAAATGCTTCAATATAGAATTTTAGGTCCAAAAATGATGGACCAAAAAATGTCTTTTAGTTGTGTTTGACAATTATGTAATGACTGGTAACATTACTCTTGCAGTTGCAAAAATTCAGAAGAGAAAATAAACGCTTACCTTTTTTGATTGACCAATTTTCCCACTGTAATATTTTAATTTATTGTTAACAAATTAAAGAAATGTAATTTTTCGATCTGTTTATGACCTGATTATAATTTAGCCATTATAAGTAAAGGCACCAAATTACTGGATGTAATTACCAGCTGAAGCTCATTTGTCAAAACATAATAATGATTTAATTTAGGACAATATACCAGCCACTGATTTGTCATGCATCCCTGGCACTAAGGTCAACTATCCAAGATGCAGACTCTTGATACACTCATAAAAGCATGCACACATTTGACCTGGCTGATTGAAGCTTTAGACTCCAATTACAGCTGTTGTTTCTTATTGTTTGACTACATGTTATTCTTGTCCATCACATCTTAATCCTCACATTTCCTTCCAAAAGAGAGGCTTTGCTTTCCATAGGGCTCACATACAGCATGCAGCATCGATCATATACTTTTATACATACAGCGTCTGAGTTATTATTACTGTATTACATTATCACTGGTTAAATTTGTTGAGCAACGGCATCTGAAATAGTTCCACTGTTTCCAGGAATGACCCCATCAAAAATACATTCGGATTGAAGTCACTTTTCTTTTGATGCTCAGTCAATTTAACGTAATTATTTGCATGAGAAAAATTATGTATTATGTATTCATTATTTCCTTTTAGGAGTGTGAAAGCCAGTATTTAGACCATGAGACTTTTATTGAAACCTATAAAATATAATAATAGGAAACATCTTTGTGCATGACTGTGTAAAATCGAATCAAAATGCCATATGAGAATGAAGGTTAAATTGTTACTACACTTAACTGGTGTGTTATTGATCAGTAACACAATAAGTCAAACCAAAGTGCATTTCATCCATCAAATGAAACGCTGACTGGCTGAGATCAGATATTTTTTTAATAAAAGGTAGTTTTAATATACTTCAATAAAAGCACTTTAAAATAAGGTCAGCTTGATATATTGGCAGCTATATATCAAAGTAGTGAGCCTTTAGCTTGTTCAGGGTCAAGGGAGAGCTATAAACTGACATGCTGGGATCAAACTTATCAAAACACTGCAGTGCCTGCCGTGACATTTAACAAATGAAATAAACAGTCTCAAAGGAGACCAGCATCATTTTTTGCCCCCTCCCTCACTCTCTGTGAAGTTCTGAGGATGGAAAATTTGACTCTACCATGGAAGCATGAAGGTAGAGAGCTGAGCGTGTTGTCAAACATGTCCCATCTGTCCTCCACGCTGAGTTATGGGACAAGGTGCTTTAATAGGACAATATGAGGGACTGGAAATTTACAGTCCTCTGCCTGTCTTTGCCTCGCCGTAAACCTGGCAATGACATGATGGATGTCGGAGTATCAGAGCAAAAGATTTTCCCTCACTAAAGACCCTGACCCAGTCTTCCTTCTGTCTTTACCTCTCGCTCTCCTCCTCATCTGTTCTTCTATCACTTCCTCTGTTTTTCTTCTCTTCTTTCCAGTGATCTTATATGCTGTCTCTTTTGTCTCTCTTTTTTTGCTTGTCCCTGTCCACTGTCTCTGTTTTTCTCACACTTCCTCTGTCTCCCTCTAACCTTTCCTTTCAGAACTTTACAGATTGATAAAGTGAAGTAATGCAGGGTTGACTGGGGTTCAGGTAGAGTAACCTTGACCACTGTGACTATTCATTAGCATGATCTATTTCCCTTGGTTAGTCAAAGCTAATGTAAATAATGAAAAGACCCCCAGCCCACAGCACATGTTCCTATCTTAAGGTGAAGTGACATAGCGTCCTCCCTAACCCCAGTTTTACCCATAGCCCCCTGCCTTTGCCTCTACCTCACCACTGTTACCGTATTCCCGCACCACAGGGGTCGTTAGTCAAAGAAATGTAGGTTTTCCCAACCTCTGTCATCATCTGCCTTAAAGGAGTCCACTGCATTTTGGTGAGATTTCCCTGTTCAGCTATCTGTTAAGTAATGAACAGAGGCACCAATAAATCCATGTGTATCTTCACGCTACACTGCTTTATGCTAAGACCTTTAACATATACAATTTGTGCGAAAAGTGTTAATAGGCATTTAACATTTTTCTTTAAATGCTGTTAATTCATTAGTTATGATTTATTAAAGGTAATATTTCAAGTCATCAGCCACATTTCCGTCCACTGTGAGGTGATTAGTAGCTGTTACAAGTTTTTCTTTTGTTGTTCCATCATTTACATTTGTTTTGGATCCCTTTTCCAGAATGACAGACATGCAGTAACTGTCGTACCTACATATTAGACAGAAGTAGCAGGATTGGAACTACAAAATGGAGACACTTTACAGTATATAACATCTAATATTAAGTAGAGCTAGAAAGAGGGGTGAAGGGGTGATATATAAATATATATAAAAGGGGTGATATATCACCGATAGTAGCTCAATGCACATACATTGTATATGTTAGGTGTCATAAGAAATGTCAGTACAGAAATTCTAAATATGCTGTATGTTTATAGTAGCTTTAAAACTCTTGTCTTCCTTAAATGATTTGTCATCAGAGATCATTTAACCGTAAAATGTCCCACTCAGAACATGCCATCTTCGCAGTCTTTAAAACAGAAAACAAATGTAGGTATCCTTATTCAAATATTTAGGTTTATGTTGTGTTTTTATGGGAAAAACAACTACCAGCTGATGGCATTATGGGGTATGTTAAACTCTCAAATGTCATATGAGTATTGACCGTCAAAGGCCCAGTATCAGTCAGGCTATAATGTCAGGTAAATATGAAGTCTAATAAGATACAAGGATTGAGGGAACATTTAAAAGTATTTGGAGTGAGGCTGTAGATCAGCGAAGGCATTAAGCAACTTCTGTCAATTTTATGTCATTCTTTTGGTCATCATTAATTCATATTTTAAAATGTTAATCTCTTTATTTGTGTTGTGATAAATCATTCATCTGTTCTGATTTTGGACTTACGAACGTTCTCCCTCTATCACCTACACCTTATAAGCAGGGATAAAAGGGCCATGCTGGTCCAAAACAAAAACATAAGCATCGCATCATATTTTATGTCAGTTTGAAAAATGACCATCACAACTTCCTAGTGCCCAAGGTCACTGACATCTTCAGATTGCTTGTTTTGTCCGAGCAAAAGTCCAAAAGATATTTCATTTTCAATAATGGATGTATAGCACTTTGCTTGAAAAGTGACTATACTTGATTAACGGTAGTTGTCGATTTATTTTCTGAATAATCATTTCAGCTGTGCATTTCATTTTTCTTAAAATAATGCTGCTTGCTGAAGGGAGTGCACCAAACGGAACTATTTCAGCCCACATGGACTGCTCTGTGTGAATACCCTGTGTGTTTGCATGTGTTGAGGGTATTCTTTGCTGTATATATTGATGTATGCTCCAAGGCTGAACTGCACCACCTCACACAGTACATGTGGTACAAAAAACATGTGGTACAAAAAACACATAACATCATATACAGCAGTGGTCGTCAATAGGCAGCCCGCGGGCCAAAGCCGGCTCACCAGCAATAATGTCTGGCCCGTAGCCAGATTACTTTGATAGCAGCAAAAACAAAAAATTATTATAGCGGCTGGTGCTGAAACAGATCTCAGTCATGACAGCAAAAGTTACTCACATAATCACTTCCTCTTAAGTAAAATAAAAGCGCAAGAACATTTTTGCAGCAGTACTTTATGTCGTGTTTAAAGAGCTTTTACTTCTGAAGGAAATTCAAAAGAGTCTCTAGCGTGATTGACACACCTCTGAAAAGGCAGTCAGAAAACGTGAGATCGCAGATTCCCCTGAATGGTAAAAACGAGGAATTTCCTCTGCCTGGAGATACTGGGGACACGAAAATAAGCATCCATAGGTTGATGTAGACCAGTCGACGGGATGTACACACTCCTGCATGCTTAATTGTGATACGATGTAATAGGATGTCTTCACAATCAATTTGTTGAAAAAGGAAGAAAAAAGTACTAGCAGCAAGTGAGGATTGATCACATAACCCTGTGAACAGGAGTCCTGAGCACCACCAACTGAGCTCATTGCGCATACAGTAAATGTTGATGTACAGTATTACCATCTGCACATGTATCCTCACACACCACACATACAAGACAGACAAACATGTGTGTGTGTGTGTGTGTGTGTGTGTGTGTGTGTGTGTGATCACTTCTCCCCTCAAACCTCACTCATCTCCACTGGCCCTCTTTGTGTAGTCGACATTAGTTCCTGATCCCAGTTCAGTACAAGCATGTCTTTGTGTGCAATGGCCCGCCTCTCCTCTCCACACACTCACACCACGTCCAGGAGGATCATCCATAAATCAGAACGCAGACAGAGGAGCGTGGCCTGGGCTTAAGAAGCAGAGTCACTCGTCTCTGAGCTACCAGACATTCATCATGAATGTAGTCCAGCTCAGTCCCACTGCTCAATGATGCTCTCCCAGCTCCCATTGTTTCCAAGAGGAATGAATTGTTTTCTTTTGTTCCTGAGATTTTCATTGAAAAATGATCCTGCTGAACAGTAAATTTAATCAAGAGAAACGTGGTAACAAATGCGAATTATAGGCCCCATGACAAGGAGTGACCTTGCCTCCCATTAAGATGCACACAATTTGGCCCAAATATCACCTTTCCTATCCAATGAGAGTGTGCGCCTGAAAGTACTTTTTACACATACTTATGAGGGGTTACTTCACTGTTACATACTTCTGAACTGGGTGTACTTCCAAAGAGACCTTATCTGTTATTTTGGTCTTTTGTACTTTGTGTTCATATCTTTCCTGTTTAAGTCCGTTTTTGGTTCTGTGTTTCTCTGTGTAGCCTTTATTATTATTCATCTTTAAGTTACTTAGTATCTGTCTCATCTCGTATCTTAGTTCCTAGTTCGGTGTGCTAGTTCTTAGTCCTGTACTTTAGTTCATGTCTTAAGTGCTCACTCCTGGTCTGTGTACTTCTGTGTTTTTACCCATGTGTAATCTGAGTTCTGTTCTTTGCTTCAGTCTGTGTTCCTTGTTGGTGTATTCGCGATCTGTCTGCTTGTGACTTTGAGTTCCAGTTAGTGTATGGTGTTTTGCATCTGTGGGTGTCTCTCTGTTCCCCCCTGCTGTCTCTCTGCCTGCCTCGTTGGCCCTGATGCCGGTCACCTGCGTTGCTCCCGCCCTGCTCGTTAGTCCCTGTCTATAGATGTTTAGTGTTTCTGTTCATCCCCTGTCTGGTCATTGTCACGTGTATATGCTCTGTCCCTCGTTGTCATGGTTGTAGTTTGCTCTGTCTTGTCCTGTTACCTGCCTATTTTGGATTACACTCGTTCTGGATTTTCTGTTGGTTTTCTATGTTCATTTTTGGATTAGTCTCAGCCACTCTGCCAGTAATTGTTTGTTTATGGAATAAACCCCTTTCTGAACTGTACCTTCTCTGCTCTGCGTCCTGCCTTTGGCTCCACCACCCTGCTTACCCTTCTCAACCACCACAATCCTGACAAGAATCATGTTTTAAACTCAAGTCAGCAGTTGAAAACAGGCTTGAAAAAACTGTATAATTGAAAAGAGCATTGAAAACACATGACATTAATACAGTTTACTAGCAGGTTCCCTCCACTTGTTTTGACTATACTTGCTGGAAAAAGTTTGTAAACCCTTTGGAATTACCTGGATACCTTTTATGACCTTCTGCATAAATTGGTCATAAAATGTGATCTGATCTCCATGTAAGTCAACAATAGACAGTCTGCTTAAACTAATACACACTAAAACACACAATTATATGTTTTTATGTTTTTTATTGAACACACCAGTAAATGTATAACAACTATAATCCCAGTACTAACTATATATCACTTTAAATGAAAAGCTATTCCAGTGGTATTTACAGCTGAACTTCTGTTGAACCTGTCAAGTATAAATCCAAAGTAACTGAGTGAATGTTATCAGGGTATTCCTGGGAAAAAGGGAAACTTCCTTGAATAAATAATCATTAAATATAATAATCTTTGTGAGAACCACTACAGAACACAGTGGGATTTTTAATTTCCTGTCAGGCATGTTTAATAGCCTTTACTGATTTGTGTGAACAATCTGTATCTTCTCCTCTTTAGTTGTCCGAGGAGCTGGAAGGGAAATCAGAAAATGGTGAAATCAAAGAGCTTCTCCAGCTACTGGCCAAACACCATGTGAAGGTGAGTTTGGTTCTTATTCTTCATTATAGTCTTTATTCGGCTTATATTCAGCAAATGTTATCCAATCCAATCCACTTTATTTATATAGCACAATTTAAAAAACAACAAGGTTGCCAAAGTGCTTTACAGAGATGAAATAAAATATGTTCATGTTAAATAAAAACAAAACAAATAACATCAACAATGACAGCGACAACGAAGACCACAGCAGCTCTCATGGTGAGTTAAAAGCCAGGGAATAAAAATATGTTTTTAAACGAGATTTAAAGGTGTGGAGGGTGGGCGCCACTTTAATGTAAGGAGGTAGGTCATTCCACAGTTTGGGGGCAACTGCTGAAAAAGAGCGGTCACCCCTGGTCTTCAGCTTGGTCCTGGGCACGTTCAGCCGCAGCTGATCAGCAGACCTCAATGAACTTGATGGGGTGTAAGTGTGCAGGAGCTCAGAGATGTACTGAGGTCCCAACCCATTAAGTGACTTAAAAACAAACATTAAAATCTTAAAATGTATTCTAAAATGTACAGGGAGCCAGTGGAGCGAGGCCAGAATGGGGTAATGTGTTCGTGTTTCAGGGTTCCTGTTAAAAGACGAGCAGCTGCATTTTTTGGACTTGTTAAGGAACTACATGCGCATATCCACTTTGTGGAGGACCGAGGTATTATTTTAAAGAAAAAAATGTCTAAATATCAGGCCGTTCTGGCTTCTCACACACTGAATCAAACACAATCTTTGGCTGGTTCTTACTGATGTCATCATACAAACAGTGTTTGCAATTTGTACAGTGCTGGTTATCATGCTGCATACAAAATAATATGGCGATGAGACCCATGTCATGCTTTTTCTTGTCTTCTTGGCTGCGGCCACTGACCTCGTTAGCCAGACACAGACAGCAACAAAATGAATTTACACAATTTTATTTTCAAATGCATAACTCTGGCCATCCATCAGGGCCTCCAGGTGTCTCAGCCAGACAGAGCTGCCTTCACGATGGCGGGATAGAAGAAGAGCTGGACAGGCTCCTTTTTTAATCTTCATGCTTATTTGGGCTCTGCCAGAAACAACATCTCAGTATGAAGTCCTCCCTCTCCACAACACACACACACACACACACACACACACACACACACACACACACACACACACACAGACAGTACATTGCATGCGAATATTCACTACCTCTTAGTGTCAAGGGTTGTGAAAAGCCAGGAGGATCCAAAAGGATCAGTCTATATATATATATATATATATATATACACACACAGAAAAACTGCCAGGTAGAGTAGATATGCAGTTACACATAGTAAGGTGTGAGAAAATGTGGTCATTTATAATTCAGTTCATCACACTCAACCAATATCAACACACGCAATGCCACATAGACATATGATGGTGGATACACATTGAAACACACACTCAAACAGCCACTATCCTGAAGACAAATGGTTGCAATCTATCACAGCCTTGCTCTCCTACTTTGCTACGTGGGGACGTTGTGATCTCCTTTGTCTCTGTCAACCCCGAAGTGAAATGCGCCGGCAAATGATCACTGCGCTCGCCATGAAGCATGCCTGTGTCAGAAATCCTGCGTTTATTATTTTAATTACACTTACAGCGAAGGTATTTGGCGTGGCAAGGGTCAATTCATCAAAACACAGAGCTTGTGAAAGTCATCGATCAGGAAGCTCGGCAACTTTCAACTGATGAGGTGAAGAGAGGGAAAGGCAGGAGACGGGACTGTGGGCCAGCTGTGCACACACACACACAGACACACAGACCAACACAATATCCTATCCTCTCATGTATGTGGTTATAGATGGATCTAGTGGCAGGTAAAACCACGTATATATCATTTTGGTGTTTAGGTCTTTAGCTTAAGTTAATGTTATACATCTTATTAAGTATTATCATTCTAAATTAACTATGGCTCCACTATATAGCAGTGTCCCAATGCATGGATTCTGATATTTTCAGACCTGTGTGGGGTCACATTGTGAAAATAAATCTAATGATAATCAAGTATTGCCAATTGGAATTTGATGTAAACAAACAAAGAAATCTCAGATCATTGCCATTTTCTTTGAGTGCCTGAACCTTTTCCCCTCTAATTTAAGATAGCCCGTGCAATTGCCACGGCCAATTCTTCAGCCCCAGTCTCTATATCAAAGCCCTTACCCCAACCCCAGCTGACCATCCAGCTTGAATAAGTGTGTTGGTCTTGTTTATGTTCATTGTAGATTGCAGTTAGGCAATACTCATCAGGTAGGCTTTGAATGTAGTCTCAGCAACTTTACACCACCCGGAAATATTGTTTTTGCAGACTTAAGTTTAACTTCTCACATTTGCTGCAGTAATATAGTGTCCATGGCGTGTCAACAGACTTGAAACGTTCACCGTGAAGAGAAACACTGCTTTTGTTAAAATATGAGTTATTGCTAAAATTAGATATGTATTTCCCTTGCTTGCCAAATAAATTGATTGGGTCAGGGACGGTAAATCTTCTCCATTAACATGAACTGAATTAGGAATATACCCAACAACACTGTTTGCAGAGTATAGTTTGCTATTTTTGTTGCTATTAAATAAATATAATTCATTAGTGAAGTGCAAACAGTAACAAAATCCTCTCTCCAGCTTCAGCTTTGTCTACTCAGGAAGAGCCTCACCAATATTTACTTTTTGTCAGTGTTTGTCTATTTGCTTTCTCTATTCACTCTGAATTCGCTCTGTTCTCCCACTCCGCTCCAGTGCAGAACGAGGTCAGCCAAACAATTCCACGCCAAACAATGGAAAATATTCGGCTACTGCTTCCTTGACTGCCGGCCGACAGCACTGTCGGAAGCACACAAGCAACTGAGGCCAAGGGAGGCGACCTACAGTGCAGTGACATTTTATCTCTTAACTAGAATTAACAAAGATTTATTTCAAACATTTCATGGCTGCCACAAAAAAAATAAAAACTTCAGAGAAAGCTATTTCTTTGGGTGTCAGTTTGTGAGGGAAAGCGTCATACCTGGTGTTATCAAGTTGAGAGATTGACATCTGCATATGTTCACACACTTGCACACAATTTCTCTACCTGCTTCATGACCTCTACTCTTGGTTTTGAGTGTCTGGGCCTCAACACTCCTGCTGGCTTGAGCGGGAACATTCGGTCAACAATAGATTAGTTCCAGCATCTTGGTTTGGAGGGACGGCACTGACTGTAACATACCGAGGCATGGAGGCTCTTGGCAGTTTCCTGACATTTTGTCTCAAACTGTAGGCAGCATGTGGGCTTCGAGAATAAAGTATTAAAACTTTGCTCTCTTTTTGTCTCCATCTGTCCTCTAGGGCATTTGATACCATACCAGCCAGCCCCAGTGTAAATCACAGGGCCGGGGGTGTAAAACACAAGCAGATGGCTGCTGCCTTTGAATGGCGTCTCTGTGCGATAGTAACTGTATCACTCTTAATTATGGCTGAAATGATCCATTCCTAGGGTGTGGATGTAAATCAGACTCTTTAAAACTCCCCTCTCTCTTTCTTTCTTTCTCTTTCTCGCCTTCCCTCTCTGCCTCAAACTTTCTCTTTTACGATTTGCACATGAAAAAACAACTTTCACACATATTAGCCTCCCTCAGCAAAACTAATATTGACAGTGATGAAAGTTTCAATTATGATGGCCAGCTGTTTCCGCCAGCATGTACGGAAGTAGGTGTGTGTGTACGCCTGCAGAATGTGTTTGGCTCTGGGCAGTGCATACTGAGGTTCAAGGCTTAGAAAGGGTGGGCATGAGTGTCAAATCCCAGCTGGGTTACACCAGCGCCTCCAAGGCAGAATGCTCACAGCAGTTCACGCCTGGGGAGAGTGGTTACCCTGCACCGATCCAGTACCACCAGCTGAAAAATGAGTGGGCCGGTGACAGGGCTGGGGGCTTTAATGAGAGGCCAATGCCAGGAATGTACGTGCAGGTTTATTTAGTCAAGCTCAGTGATCTGTTTTTCTAGGATCCCTATTATGCCTAATGAATACAAACACGCGAACCAAGAAAGGACGGGATGCCTGGAAAACAAGGGTGGTTTTGCTTCCCTTCATCTTTTTTTCCGTCTCTCACTCTCATTTCTCCTTTCCTCCTGTGGCCTCAGCTGCAGGGTCTCTATATGGATATAACTCTAGATGTGATTAGGTGGTTAATCCACCAACAGTGAGGTACAACAAGACCCGCTTACACATATCAGCCCAGGAAGAAAGCTTCCATACAGAGACGTGTGTGTGTGTGTGTGTGTGTGTGTGTAAAACATTTTTACCTATGTAGTTGTACATGTCAGCGGTCACCAGCCAGGGCATGTACCATGTGCTGTCCATTAGTATACAGCTGTTATTGCTACTTTCTAGAAAGTTTTTACAAGGAATTAGCTCTGACTCTGTTATGGGTTATTGAGCACGACCATGGGGAGAATGTGGCAATGGAGAGCAATGCCACATTTAAGGAAGTGCCGTCGATAAGAGGACATTCACCGGTCCGGATATTAGGCCTGATGGATAGAGTTCAGAGGAAACGGCAACTGGCAGGTTAGCGGAGGAAAGGTTGAGGTGAGCATGAAAAGGAAATATGTTGGGGAGAGAGAGAGCACAATAGTGTGAGCACAAAAGTGTTCTTCAACACTGAGTCTCTAAAGTCAGAATATAAAGTTGCACATTTCAGTTCCCTGAAGCCTAAGTTGACATGTTCGCATTTGTAATTTGTTCAACCAACAGTCCATAAGCCAACGTTTACTGTTTACTGTGACATAAAACGGAGACAAGCAGCAAATCATTTGGGTTTAAGTTGAGTTTATTTTATTTTCACAGGTTACAATCAGACAAATGACAATGGAAAACAATGTTTAGAAAGAGAAAAATAAGCACAAAGGGCTTAAAAGCTTAGAGAAAGGGTTTTATAAGTCAGTAGACAGAGTAACACATTTTTTCCGCACTACTACAAACTCATTCTAGGGGACTAATGCTGATCAGCGTCAGCAAAACACTGTAGTTCTGCTTCTCGAGCTCCAGGCCTGCATGGGTGTCACACCCTGCTGAGACGCTGATGGACGCCTGGCTGACCCACATGTTGTCATGACCCAGATCAGGTGCTGTGACTGACAGTCAAACACCATAAAGAGAACCACAACCCCACATGTATCTAACCTCAAACTCAAAAAATCTTCCCTTTTCTCCGGGTTTGCTGTCACGGCATGGGCTGGCTTTAACTGGAGGATGGATGTTTTCGGAGAACTCTGGGAATTTGATACAGCGCCAAATAAAATTTGGTTTTCTCATACCCCATGTGGGCGAAAAAAAACAGAGAAAAAGAAGGTAAAGAAAACGAGACGGTGGCCACAAAGTCAGTAGCATTCTTTTTTAAATATTTGCCCTGTTATGTTTTATTCAGTTCTGAATGAAGTGCTACTTCCATTCACTGGCTATAATAGACTGAACACTCCCGGGCAGATTCTTATTTGAATTGCGGAGATATTTAAAATCTGCAAATTTGTTTATTTCTGTTGTCATTTCCACCTAAACTGTAACGTGTAATGGTATATAATTAAACATGACCCAACCAACCCATCTGACATTTCAGTTGCTCTTATTTTACGTATTGTGTTGCATTGCTGGTGTCTTTCATAAACCAAATCTACCCCACAGCGGCATCTCACCACTGGTCGCACTTGTTTTGGGTAAGCGCAAGGTTTCATTTTCTGTATGAGATGTATACACTTTGAAGTAATATCTTGAAAAAAAATGAAAACATTCGACATGCTGTCAATAAATTAAATGTACGTGAAGCAGTACATACAAGTTATTGTAAAGAAACAGTGTGTTTGGTTCTATGGGTCTGTTATAAGGTCATACGTGTTAATCGTTGCTGTGAGTATCACAATGCAACATCACTGATCACATCACAACATTGCTGCAACTGTGAAACCCTTCATCCATGTCTGGACAAAATATACTTTATATGTTATATCGAGCAAAGGATTGGGGTAACATTGCCTTTTAGTTTACTTTTATTGTCTCATCTGCAAACAGTTTTCGTTCCCAGCGTTCCAAGACAATATTTCAATACCATAATGACAGCATCCCCAGACATAAAATGCAACACAAAGTGTGTATTTATGTATGGTGCAGATGAAAGCCAGGAACACATTGTTAGGCCTGTTCTGAGAAATGAACATACTGTTGCTGGGAACATTTTGGGGAAAATACATGAAAGATAAAACTGAAGAAGAGCAAACACAAAGAAGAGAGGATTAATGGCATCTGAGAGAAGCTTGGACAGGAGGACCAAGAAAACAATTCAGAGAGGAAAGATGAGAAAGGGAAAAATATGAAATTAAATGTGTGTTCTGGGAATTTGAATAAATTTTTTGGTCATTTTGTCTGGTCTGCACTGTTCCAGTGGGCCAGTTTAAGTTAGAACCTTAGGGGTTAGTATAAAGAGTAGGTTTTGGGTAGGAGCAGAAATTAGTCATTAGATTAGGTGAGTTAAAGGAAAATTCAATTTTATTACAACTTGGATCTTACTTTTGTTGCTTTGGCCTTTGCTTTTTTTGGTTTTGATTTGATTTTGAATTAACTGCTAGTGTCTGGGAAAACAGCGATATCTTCTACAGCTAGATCTGACGGGACAAACATTACAGTCAGATCAGACAAGCTGTTAATAAGCCAGCAGTCTAGCCAGATTTTCTAAACCACTTAATTCGGAGGTAAAACTGAAAGTGAGCACACCTGAAATGTCAGTAAACATCCCATTTGGCTCAGGACTGTTAGGGTAAGTATGGTAGGTCAAAACTGAACCAGGATGTTCCTTGATGTTTACATGGAACAGTTATAGTAATCCCTTTATTGTTTCCCTTTGTTTTCTTTTGCAAATAATTTACCTATCCGGCTTTGTTTAAAACCTGAGTGATTGTCTTAATGTTTCTTGGCCCAATGGACTTTTTTTTAGTGATGTTGCCACATTCTTAGGTCACTGCAATTAACTTTGTAGAATATAATTGTTAAAATTTCGGGGGACAGTTTATGCCTTTTATTACAGATTGAACAGTATTAGAATGACAGGAAATTTGAGGAGAGAGAGACGAGGAATGACATGCAACAAAGATCCATGGTCAGGCTCGCATGTGGCACTTAATTGCAATTAATTGTCAGCGCCCTTTACCCCTAGGCCACTGGGGTTCCCCATGAGCAAAATGTTATTAATGCAGATAGGAATGATGACTAAAACTATAAAAGAAAGAGCCGAGTTGTAATAAACCGGAATCATCCTTTATTGTAGTTACAGTAAAGGAATATAGGGAATAAATAGAACCAGGTCATTACAAGTAAACAAGATAAACTCTGTGTCTGCATTTGAATGACTGTTGGTCAGCTCATCCCACAGTGGATCCTGGCCACACAGCCCCAGTTGTGTCTCCTCCTCTCATCTGCTCCCAGTTAGCAACATCTTGAATGCTGTACTGCAGCATGCTCCCATGTCATAAAACACACTGCTCCTCTTCTCACCATATCCTTCTCTCTGTCTCTCTCTCCTTTTCTCTCTCACTCTCTCTACTTTTGTCTGGCACATGGGGTGGAAGATGTTTTTCTCACTTTTCTCTCCCCTCCTCAACCACGGAAAAAGCAGCACGCGTCCAGCTGCATCTTGGTCCGGACATGGAGTCGTTAAATAGTTTGAAAAATGAATGTCTCAATGGCATCATTCTTGTCTGCATCCCGTCTCTTTTTTATGTCTGCTCGTGAACGTGTGAAATATCTGAGGCGAATGAGAACTTCATTACTTTGAGCCTGCCGCCGAACTGTGTAGAACATTGCTTCTCGGAGTGTTCACCACCTTGCCCTGGAAAGCATTGGTACTGAAACCAATTGCCAAGTTGCCAGTTGCGAGCAAAATTGGGGGGGGGGGGCTTTTCACTTACTGCCTTTAATCAGAGAGATGTATGGAAGGTGAACATGGGCCTAATGGCAATTAACGCATGTAGCTGCAAGTTCTGGCTCTGGATGCTTTCAAATCCATCACCCAGCACATGAGGGAGACACCCCAATCCATAACCATCATCCCTGCAGTCTCTGCATTTTCTCTGTCCTGCTTAAAGAAAGAAATGATGGATTGAATTCTTTATAACATGTATTGCTATACTTTATTTGGCTAATTAGACAGAGGTAAAGCTAAGGCCTTTATGGTTTGACTGATAACCCTTGCCTCTTGTTTCTTTCCGCTCATCCATCCCTCTATCCCTCTCCCTCCTTTAGAGCCTTCTGTCAGTCCATGACACCGTCGCCCAGAAGGGTTACGACCCCGAACTACCTCCACTGCCTGAAGACATTGACGATGATGAGGATTCGGTGAAAATCATAAGACTCGTCAAAAACAAGGAACCTCTTGTAAGTAACTTTGTCAGTTATCTTGAGAAATTATGTATTTGATTTGTACAAAGTGGTTTTCAGTAGCCCCCAGAAGTTTGACGGCCGTTTTGGGATGTTAACAGGTTGTAAAAAATGTCTTAGGGGTGCCCCAGTGGCCTAGGGGTAAAAGCACCAACCATGTGCCTCAAAATCTCTGGATTGAGTCATGGGATGCCAGGGATTTTGTGTTGCAAGTCGTTATCCATATCCCTGCTATTGTTAGCTTCCAATGAAGGCATAAAAATACTCAATTTCAGTTTCCAACATAGATTTTCTATCAGGTTCTTTATTATTTGTGATTAACATATTTATAAAAATCTAGGCTTTCTTCACTAAAGCCTGAATTTCTGAATTCGTCTTGTATCAAAGCAGTATCCATACCACAAGTCCAGCCAATACCATACATGCTTTTGAGGTACTTGGCTATGGGAATCCAACCCACAACCTTGAAGTTGTAAGCACACCATAACCGACCACAATTACCCTGCTCTTGGCCATGAGTATTTTCAGCCAGTCTAGGCTTGCTGTCTGCGAACAGCTTCCTTTTCTATCCTGGTCAGTGTTGCTCTCTCATTGTAACATGCCTCTCACGTCCGTGCTCTTCAGACATTGTAACAGACGTCAACAACCACCCGTCTGTCTCGGCTTTGGGCCCCAACTCTTATTGCAGCGATGTCTTTGCTGGCCTTCTCATTTTCACTCCACCCTGGGTGTCTCTGTATACATTGTTTGATGGCTCTTGTTCCATAGTCAACTAGTGAGGCATATTTGGGATTGTGCCCCTTTAACCCCACCAAACTTAATTGCCGCTGGTTTTGATTGCACCGCGTACCATTCTTTTTTTAAACTTGATGATGATTATCTTTGTTTAGCCATTGTTGTGATTCTTCAATTTAATTGACTGACATCAGTGTTCTGCGACACATAAACACTCCACTACTCAAAATCTCGATGGTCTCCATCTGTCTGTGTTGAGGCGCGGCCCACCTTTGATCTGTGCCGGACGTGTCTTGGCCCCGGCCGCCTCTATTTTCACTTTGTGGTTTTCGCCCTGACCACCATCTTGGCTCCAGGCCCGCGCACTCCTCTCACCACACCCTGGGGGAAGGAGAATACACCTCAGCCATTTTTGGGTCCCTGCCTGTTGCATGTTCTGTGTAGCTGCTGAACGTAATAATGTGGCTTGGAGGAATTTTTGCTCTCCCTTTCAACACACATTGTCGCGGGTGCTTCCTACTCTGGCCTCTCCCAAGTCTGATGTTGGATCACATTCCCTGAAACCATAATGTGATTTACACCCGCCCCGGTCAGCTTAATCACCTAGCTGGTGTTATTCCATTACATGACTTGATTCTTTTTTTGTCTAAGTGATTTGGCTTCTGAGAGCCCTGAAACACACATTTATGATGTCTGTTATATTGTGTATTATTGTATGACACTGAAGATGTTAATTATGTGGAATATATTTGTGTAGTAATGTAGTGGCTCAGTTTTATGTTTTTAGGTCCCACTGGTTATTGTGTGTGTTCAAAGTGACTAAGTAGAGAAGGTCCTATGCCTCTAGAATTCTTTTAGGGGTCAACACTAGGCCCATTTTGTAAACGAGCTTTAATTGAATGTGCCTCATAGAATACAATATATCATCCATATCACTGCAGTATTGTTGTCATGGCAGCTTAGTTTTCTACCAGTGTATTGACTTAGGTTCACTCGCTATAGGCTTTGATGCAATACAGGCTACAGCATTAGATTATAGTAGGAAGTCAAGTCATGATAATATCCAACTTGCATTAGACAACACATTTTATTCATAAATGTAAATGTAACAGCCACTAAAGTATATCAAGGTTCAAGGTACATTTATATGACGACGTCTTACATGTTGGAGTAATGGGAAGAATGTTTGAGCAGATTCTTCCTAGCAAGTCTTAGCTGTCCTCTCACTGCCCATAGGGGCACAGCTGCTGCCCACAATCTCCTGTGGCTATAATTTAGGCCTAGCCATGGTGTGGGCAACATTTGGATTATCCTGCAGGGCATACTTTTTTTCTGTGTATGCATGAAAGAATACAATAAATACTAAAGGGATGCTATTGTGGCAGTAAGCAGTGTCTGAAATGTCACATGCAGAGGTCTTGTATTTGTACTGGGGGCATAAAGAGAAGGCTAACTTGAATAACTTTAGAAGATTAAAACAAGATATCTACTCCGGCCCCTTTTTGGGCAAGTGCTTGGAACCTCAGAGAAAGACTATGGTTGCATCTTCCAACATCTTATTTGCCACACACACCACACACTTCTGGTCAGAACCTATGACTCTTCTCTATCTTTTGACCACTGAAGAATTAATATATCCCGAGAGAGTAAGACTTGCATTCATCAAATAGTTCCTGTGGGAATGGAGCAGAGTGCTGTAGGAATATAACTTACTTATAACAGGAACAGTGGGACCTCTACTGTGGCTTCAAAACTGCTGTATAGCTAAAGGCCTTTCACGCTAAATGTATACTCCGCAACGTGTTATTTTTATGCACATTAAAAGATTTGCAGCAGAAAAAAGTGAAACTTGTGAACATACTTTAATCTTTTAACTCCACAGCCTTCGTGTATCTGTGTTGTTGTTTTTGCTTCCGCCATTTATCATGTAACTGTCTGTCTGTTGAACACGTCATAATGGTTTCTCCACAATCTTTTACCTCCTCCACTGCAATAAAGAAAGAAAGAAAACATTTTAGGCAAAGTTTTAACACAAGAAAGAAGCATGTGCACCTGCACCACTATACTCCCCCCAGATTTTCACTTCTGAACTTGCTCGTCATGCAGAAAAGACAATACAATTATTTCACAACATTACAGCTCCTTATTCCACACATAAAAGTGCTGACATGGCATTGACAAATGTCAAAAATTTGCACTTAGTGTGAAATGGTCCTAATACTCCTCAAAAACTCAAGTTACTTTGTCATTTGTAGAGGTGAAGTTACTCAGTTTTTGTGACCCTCTAATTTGACACTAAATGTTAAGGTTGCGCATTTACCTCTGGTCCCTTGCCAATTCTCATCCTGTACATCTTTAACGGGAAACTGACCCTAATGAACAGTTAGATCATACATTAAGGAAACAGCCAGCGGGTCAGATGCTCATGGTGAAGTCACAGCCATTCCACTAACCAATAAAAAACCCTCTAATTGTGCAGGGTCCACATTCACTGCCGCACCAAATTGATTTGGATGTGCCCTTTAACTCGCAATTTCATATAATCAGCCTGAAATTCTCAAAGTTGACATCATAACAATGCGGCTATACAATATCTAATTTCCTTTCCGTCTCTCCTTACTTTGCTCTCTTTTATTTTCTCATTCACTGTCTCATTCTTTAGTTCTGGGCATTGTGGGGACTGGGTTTTAGTTAGCATGCAGGCCCTTTTCCTTGTGACTCATTCATTAAGTTAATTGTGATTAGTTGAGTGGATAGTATTCAGTAGCTCTGATTAATTGCTACAATTTCTCAGAGCGTGACTTCATGCCACATTTCAGTGAAACTGTAAAAACTCTATCTTCCAGGACAACCTCCCTCTTCTTCTTCTTCTTCCCCCTGTTTCTGTTGTACTCCCTGCTCTCCCTCTGCTCTCCTAATCCAGCTGATTTATTAGCTTGAGTGTCGGGACAATGAAATAATTGGGTTCGGAGAGCGGCATAAACATGTGCTCGCATACAGAAACATCAGCTGAGCCATGTCTTTTTATTGAAAGAATGTGCTGTTTTGGATAAGGTTTCAGAACAGTTTTGATGGGGGTCTAAATTTGAATGTTAAGGGGGTTGCGTCAGGGCTGAGTATGTGGCAGTGTAGCTGATATACTGGTGAAGTTTGCCTCCGGTGATAAAGGGCTTGAGTGCAGACTGACTAATAGGAGAACTGAATGCACTGGTGTTACACAACTCATGTCCCCCAGCCAAAATTGAAAAAGATCAAGGAGCTTGGAGGATCGAGAGAGGAGTAAAATATGTGATACCAAAATGTCAACCTTCAAAAAGTTGTCACAGCTTTTTGTCATTTGTGTAAATGACATTTTCTTGAGACTGGTGCTATTTGCAGTCATCATTTAATGAACTACTGGCTAAAGAACTTGTTAACTGACATTTCTTTGTCGTGGAGAAGCCACAGCATCATCCCAAAGCATTCTGGAAAATCCAAATCCTCACACACAAAATACGTTAAGAGGCAGACTCCGAACGCCCACAGAAGGGTACACCACAGCTGGTCGGGGCGACCATGGCTATGATGTGAGAACATTAGAGGCTGACAAGCCTGCTGTGGCCGGCTCTGTTCCCCTCATTTGGATGTTCTTGAAGCCCTGTGACGCAGATGTAAATAGCAGATTTGGAGATGCTCGCCGTGCACGCCCCGCTGTTTTCGTGTTCGTTTTATACATTACTTGTTGGCTCGCTCAGTGCCACTCGGTCAGTGCCGGCTCTCATCACCGTTGGGGTACCGTTCATTCACTTCTCCCATTCAGTTCATCTTTAGTCGTCCTTCGACTAGCACACCATCTTTCTCTTTCTCAGAGCCTCTCTTTCTTCCCCTCTCTAAGTAATTTCTTTCATCTGGTTTTGCTATCAGGCCCATTTCTCTGGTCATTCTTGTGTATTTACATTTTTTGTAACATATTTCATTTAAGGCATTAGTCCTTTTAAGATGTTACTACTTATATTACATTCTCTGTCCTTAAGTAAGGAGTTACCCTTCTCCCTTCTCTGCTGTATCTATATGGGCACCTGTTGTTCATGAATATAGCTTGTTGTGCACCTTTCCACATTCCTGGGTATGTGCAAATGTGTCATTAACAGTGCAAAATTGACCCGCTATCCATCCTTTCTCCCTCAGTTCTTCCATCCTAGGTTGTTAGGCATCATTAGAAGCCATAAAACCCCTGCTGCCAGGAATGTGACAGGATCCATGTCAGGCTCTATCACTCTCCTTCCTTTCCTCTTCCCCTTTTTCTCTCTGCTCTGTGTTATTGCACACACGATTGGTTTTCCCATTATGACTGGGTGTCACTGGGTGCAACCCAATGGAAACTGTAGACTGCAGGGTCTGTGCCATCCAATTCGCATTGCCAACCTAGCATAGCATCCTGCCTGGCACCAGCTAGCACCAATCAATTGAACTATACCACTACTGGGCCCGGCCACCCAGCCGCCCCAGCCACGGGAAACCAGTGGATTGGCTGGACTTCTCATTATAGACCCACAACTTCAGAGCTATAGTAGTTGCTGCACATACAAATGTAGATGACATGTCCAACATTATTATTGTAAAAGCTCCAACTGTATGATTGATGTTGGTGGATTTTCTTTACTTAATAAGGGAGTTGATAATTGCAACGAGACAGAAAAGTCTTGTGATCGATTCGGTTTGTGACAAAGTTAGTTTTCCATGAATGGCAGTCGTTGGAATGAGCTATTGGCAATTTGACATGCCATGCTTTTCTCATCTGCTGCGGGCGGGCCTCCTCTCCTTTCTGACACAACTAGGACTGTCGGATCGTGGCTGCTCTGATTCCATTTGTCTGGAAGCCTTCATAAACGCATTCATTCAGATAGTTGCAGTCCTTTTTCAACCGAGCCCAAAACACCCTTCGCGTTATTATGTATTTAAATTGCTCTGGTGTGAATGTATACAAACGCAGGTTTACACAATGAACAACGTTTGAGTATTGCTGAAAACCTTGGAAAGAATTTCTTGATTGAGGCAGTTATCAAAGGAAGAGACTAGATAGATGTATGTGTTTTGTTTTTTAAAAGTGACTTTTTTATTGTCTGTTTACATCACAATGTGGAAAGCTAGGGGAAAGTAATGACACTGGCTGGGAATTAATGGAGCAGCTAATGAGATTAGAGCAGACAGCACACATGCTAGTGTTTTACAGATAGACCCATGTGCTTTAAAAGCAATACCTCTTTCACTTGATGGATTAGGCCACACTGTCTTGGGAGCACTGTAAGGGAAGATGGAGCACCACGCTTTAAAACATGGGGACAAGTGGAGAGCACTGCTGAGGTTGACTGGCTCACTATGTCATGTTGTGTTTGTATATGGCACCGGGTCCAACTGCCCACAATTTTTTCTGCTATAGTATTATTTTATGGATTGTTGTGTTTTTATCTGAAGGAGAGCGCATGCGTGTCATTGACTGTGGAGAGTGTATGTGTGCAAGTGCAGTTATTTCGGTTTGGGTTTTTTTTCTCTTTTGTATAGCTTTCATTTTATGTTTATGTGTGTAATAATGTGATTGTGTCATGTGCATGTTTGTGCGTGTTTGCATAATAGAACTAAAAACAACTTTACTCTGTATATCCCGTACTGACTACATTTCATTTCTTAAAGCACAATTTACAATTGCAGTAGCTTACACCGATAGATAGTATGTCCTGTGGTGGCATTGTGGTATGGCCTAGTGTTGTCATGATACTGACATTTCTAACTTCGATACAAAAGCTTAAAAAATTTATTTTTAATACACGTTGATTAAATTACTGAATTGAATTACTAACTTATCTAATCAACTTATCTTAAGTAACTTTAATAGTACTGTGTGTTAAGCAGAACAGCATCAGTTAATTTACTTCTGACCTTAGTCAAAGTATTTCCTATCACGTGAAACTGTGCTGCCTTTAGATTCCTCAGGTCTGACAGCTCTGAGGGGGATTAGCTTAGTTTTAAGAATTATAAATGTCTGTTAGGAAAAAAACAGGACAACAAGCTTATCAACAACAGTTTACTGGACCATCTGTTTAATACTTCAACCTCTCGAGGTTCTTTATAGAGGTCAGCGTGTCAGCCCTGCAGATGCTTTGCCCAATTTGGTTTTGTTCTTTCATATGGGCTTGCTTGTAAGTGATGAGTACTAGCCAATGAGTACTAGCCAATCACAGTACAGTAGGGCCGGACTTGTTGAAAAGGCAAGAGGGGGAAAAAAAAAAACGGGAATGAGACAAGTGACCAGAAGACGGCACTGTGAGCGAGAGGAGGCAGAGCTATTTAGGCGCATCCAAGTTCATCCATGGCCTTCATGGAAGAACTGGGATGTTTTCTGCACCCACTACGTATATTGCAGATTGAGCATGTTAGGGATGCTCTGGATCAGCATGTATAACGCTTTGAGTGGCCGAAAAGACTAGAAAGGCGCTATACAAATACGGAGCATTTACATTTATAACAGTCACATTGTCACAGTCATTGAGGAGGAGTGGACCAACATTCCACAGACCACAATCAACAACCTGATATCATATTTGTAGCCCTTGCTATGTGAAGTCCATAGTTCAGTGCCTAATGAATGTCTTTTTAATAGATAAACTGCAAGACATAATCAGCAGCTTGATATGCAACACCTGTCAGGTGGATAGATTGTCTTGGCAGAGAAGTGCTCACTAACATGGATTTAAACAAATATGTTAACTAAATTTGAGAGAAATAAGCCTTTTGTGTACATAGAAAAATCTTAGATATTTTATTTCAACTTATATTATTATTTTTTTCATTTAAATCCTTGCAGAGTTGTTCACTATACAGTAATTGGTAGAAATCAGTTAAAATGTACAGACCAACTGTATGTATCATATTTGTAAATGTCAAGAGGACACACATTTAGAGATGTCCATGTTGTTTTTTTGTCCTTATTTATTCAGTGGCGTTTCACTGAGAACAAGGCTGTCTTTTGTCACATTTACATCTTTTGGGCACAGGACCACTTCTCTTACCGTTACTATCCAGTTGCTAGCCACAGAGCCAGATTTGTGTCAAAACCTTAACGGGAGTCTTGAAGTCGTTGTGGCGTTAACACTAGGTGACGGTGGATCACACATTACACGAGCTGACAATGAGTCACCCGACACAGGTCTCCAAACCATGTTTTGTCAAGAAAACATGTGAAACGGGAAATGACGCGAACCTACACATTAAACAGTTGTTGTTTGTTATTATAAAGAAACCAATTATAAAGACAAAGAATATGGGTGAAAGAATGGATTAGCACACACAGGTTGCAGGGATGTCAGAGCTACAGAGAGAGCTGGAGGTGAGTAAAAAAGTGTTTTGCAGAGAAAAAGTAGCTGCCTGCTCTGCCAGCTGCCTGCTCTCATTGGCTGGATGTGGATTTTGAGTCGGCCGACTCCTCCAGATATTTTGCATGCTAGATATCTGGCAGACATCGGCGATGTGTCAGAAATGAGTCGGGGAGCCGTTTTTATGCATTGTAGTTCACACATAACGACTGCCGACCGCTGATCAACCGCTGATTTACCCCCGATCATAGCCTGACTGTCGCCGAGCGGCATATCGGGCTAAAAATCGTGTAGTGTGAACTAGACTTTTATGCACGGAGAGGAAAGACGAATTGACTTGAAAGACAATTTGGACGGCACTTCTTAACATAGATATTTGCTGAAAGAATTATGTAATTTATCATATTAAATGTAAGTTTTCCCTGGACACTACTGAAATGCCTATTACAAAAACAAAATGATAAAAAAGTGATGCCTGTTTCCCTAGTTGTTAAGATACAGACTACAAAGAACGTATTCCTAAGTAACATTGCATTTAATTATATTATTATTACTATCATGATCAAGTCTATCACAGGTTATCATGGGGCAGCTTTAGGTGGTCATGCTGCAGGTCAATGTGATAGGTTGCAAAAGCCCTTCTAGGGACTGGTGTTGCAAATAAGCAACTGCTAAAAACAACATGGTACACATTGGTTTGCTGTTTTCAGTGTATCTATGTTACATGTATCGGTCCCTCATAAAATAAACCGTAAATAAATTGAGCATCCTAATGTGATTGAGTGTATGTAAAGTATGCCTCTGTGTTTGGGACAGTATATGTGATTTATATAATTTTTTTGGCTTATCCGGCAAATTAGAAACTTTAAACTAAGGTACTTAATGATTCACATTGATGCAAAAATAAAAACAATATTTCATAAAGCAGACCTGGAAGGGCCCCTGTGCTTGTTTGTATGTGTGCACTTGTACAGCACTCAGTCCAGCAGCTCTAACACCACCCTTGCAGCCTGTTGAGTTGTGAATGTAAAAACGCACGGCTTCCAAAGCCACATCTGAGGCTTTCCCAGATCCTAATCTCACGACCCTCTTAAATAAAATGTCTTCCTCCCATCATGTGTAATCATAAATGTGGACACACATCCCGGCACTCTGCTCTTTTCCGTCCTGCGTTTCAACAGCCAGAGAGCTCAGAGGCTGAATGTGGGCATTGTTGCCGGTTGGGCCGGGTGCTCCTCAGCAGCCCTGCTTCCCAGCCCATGTTGGAAATGAGAAGTGACATGTGAAAGTGCTGTTTTCTTTACTCAGGATAACGACAGGGAAAACACCAAACAGTCCCAGAGCAGAGATAGACCTCTCTCAATGACACAACTGTCTCTTTGTGTGCACTCATACAGCTCATGCAGGGCTCACAGACAAAACACACACACACATACGGTACATAATGACTAAATATCTGGCACTGTCCAGCTTATAGCAAAGAGACGGCGATTCCACTCTGTCTACATGGTGATTCATGCAGACAGTATGGAAACAAATACACACATTTTGGTGAGATAGCCACATGTTTACACGTAGAGTCACACACCCAAATTCACCCTCACCTGTCTGAAGTACTGAGGTGGGCTACTAAGCGTGTTTTCATAGCAACTGGGTAATGACTTGCGCTAACATTAAGGTTTAAAGAGGCAGAGGAGGAAAAGGAAAGCGGGGGTGGGGGAAGACAAATGAAGGTAAGCCGTTCCGTCACAGGGCCCTCTGCATTACATTACCTGGCAGCTTCTCCTGGAACCTCTCCCGCTCACCATAATTATCATAATAATGACCCACAATTTTCCTTTTTCTCAGTATACTTGTTAATTACGACTGCAAGGTCAAGACCGGGGTTAAGGAAATAAAAAGGGAAACCGGAGCCTGGTTTAGTGCAAGAGGGAGACTAGGAATGAGGGAGGAATAGGTAGGGTGGGGGGAGTAGCTTTTATTAGTTGCAATCACAAGTGATTTAATAAAACAGGTGGAAAGGCATGCAACAGGTCACCCAGAGGGGATTGGCCTGCAGCGGCAGCTCTGTTGCATCATCTAAAAAATCATTTGACATAAAACCTCAAGTACCTTTCACTGCTCTGCGGCTTCTGTCTTTTTTCTCCGTCTTTGCAACAATAATGCAGATCTTCATCTGGGCTCCTGCTAATTCTTTACAGCGGCGTAATAATCTTTATAGGTGACCATAACACTAAATGGATTTTCTGATCGTGAGTGAATACACTAATATGACATGATTTTACTCTTTCTGAGCAGCACTGAAGTCTGTGGCGTTTGTGTGAAGTGTGTAAAAACTCATAAATATGCTGGACTCGGTGTGTGGAACGGTCATGTGTGTTATGTGTGGGGGGCTCTGTGCCATCTCAGTGAGGTAAGATGAAATGACACACTCCAACACCAGATATGATTGGAGGTAATTGTATTTTAATGTCCAGGAGGCCCATTCCCACTTTGTATTTGGTTTTTCCATGGTCGACATCTGGTGTGAAGAACGCCAGCATGTGTTTCCACTACACTTGTATTTATACCTCTAAACATAGCAGTCAACACAGCCGTCAGCAGGAGTTTATTGTCGTTGTTACACTTTTGCTGTTAAGTGACATCATGTCAAAACACGTCGGCCTCTCTGCCCGGGCCACTCGCGTTTGTTTTCCTTTGTCGCTCTCAATTTGGAAGGAGAAATAATGTTTGTAAAATGCTACAGCGTTCGGTTCACGGGGCGATGTTTTGAGTGGTCGTTACGGGCCGAGTGCCGTGTGTTTGAAATGGAGCACCATGCTTGTTTTCCGCGCCGGGTTAGTAACTGTGGAGTGGTTTTAGCTGCGGCCATGGCTAAAGTAACGAGACCTTAAGATTCTTCTTTTCCACTGTGGTACTCACTTGACAGCCCACACATTGCCTGCCCTAGACCCCGAGACGTGTGATGAGCCAGACCAAGACAACTAGCCAGCCGTCTCGTCATCCCTACAACCAGAGTACAAGCCAGCCAGCTTCCATCATGTCATCCAGCCATCAATCCACTCCATCAGCCAGAGGGCACTGTAATTGCCCCATAAAGACTTAGCATGCCAGAAACTCATTGTGGCCAGTTCCAGCCAAACGATTGGGAGACGTCCAACATCCAGCTTGTCTTACCCCTCTTATCTGCTGAAGTTTCATGGCACTGCTGTGCGCTGACAGTTCCCTGGACAGTCTTGCCTCCATTCCATTCTGTCTAATGAACATACTCTCATACATGAGGGGATCCAAATTTAAATCCCTATTCTCTCTTCTCTGCACTGTATGAGGTGTGAGCCATTTGTCATCACATACTTAATGTGGCTGCCATGTCAGCGTGTGTGCTCCAGTGCACGCGGTGGGAGGGGTGATGGCTTGATACGGACGAGCGTCGCTCCAGTTCTTCTCATCACACAGCAGAGTCTAAGCCGTTGCGTTTTGGCCAGCCCAACAATAACAATCGGAGGCATTTATGTGTTAGAAATGGAGGAATAGAGCTGGGAGCAGCTGCTGCATATGGAGCTGATCACATTAGGAGTGGAGGCTTTCGGATCGCCTTACTGGCTAATTGACCACAGCTAGAAGGCCCTCCTCAGTCCACGATGACCCCCCTCTCATCTCTATTTTTCACTTTGTATTTATGTGCCTTCTGCTCTGCAACGTTTAATTGCTGGAGAGACTTCTAAAGGGCAAACTGCAGCGATGGTTGACTATAGGAAAATAGAATCAGCCCCTAACAACATAAAATGTCTCACCATCTTGTGTGCACACCATGCTATCTTTTTCCATGCACATAGCACAGTTGAGCCACTTGATGGTTAAGTGCCGCCCTGTCTCTAATTGCTAAAATAGCATAGGCCATTCATCAGGCTTAGTGACTGTCCAGCATCAATCATCCAGTCTTTTGAGGTTTCTCTCAGGCCTGTTTGGCCGGACTTCAGGTAAAAGCCCACGGCTACGCTCCCACAGAAACGTACGCGCAGACACACAAGCATGCACACAAAAACACACCTACACATGCTGTCACTCATGCGTGTATGTGCTTTGACAGACATCGACATTCCCCTTCTGACTTCCTGCACTGTTTCCATGTGCAAGAAAAAGTCCGAAATGGCTTCCATGTGCCAGTAGGCGTTGAAGGCTCAGTGTAAAGTTTGTGCTAATGCTTAGCTGCTACACCAGGAAGTCCATCTTTGTGCTTGAGGGTCTTTACCTACTGCGTTTCTTCGTTGTGTATGCCTCCTACACACACCCACCATGCAGCTTATTTAGATTTTAGCCTGACTGTTTATGTATTTGTTTAACAGAGCAGGGACTCCTCATTAGTGGCCATGCATGGCTGGATGCTGATGATAGCACCCATAGGGTATCAAGGCACAGGGGGAGGTGATGCCGAGTTCAGGAGGTTGGATTTGCCCCCCTTGTTCCAGCCGCCTCTCAGTGCTTCCCAGGCATTCGTCAGGCCGCCAGGAGTAACAGATGTACCCCTGGAGGATTGAGAGAAAGAAAGCTGACTGTCGATTGTAATGAGGTGGAGGGGGAAGTGTGGCGCATTCTAAATAATCAAGGATCGGTGAAAATGGGGTCTTACAGAACTTGGGAATAGTGGAAAAAAAAGCTTGAATATGTGAGGTGTTGTTGATTATTCCAACAGTTTGTGGTCATTTGAGAAATAGTCCTTTCTTCAGCTACTTTTTTTGCCATCTAATGAGGGCCAGAGTGCCTTCACTGAAGGCTCTGGTGAGCTGACCTGTGCTTTTTCTCACACCTGTTTGCTTTTATATTGAGCAAGGACTTTTCTTTTCCTTTCTGCTTCTACTTTTTGTGTTGGTCTTTTGTTTTCCTCCTCAAGCTGGTCTTATTCCTCTATGAAGACAAACCCTTAATGTCTGTGAACCTATACAGCTAAAGCTGTTATAATAAACATAGGTCGCAGAGGCTTGCAGAGGAGACAACGTGCACATCTCCGAAATCAAGCAAGCTGACCCAATGCCCAAACTTCTGCCGGGAGGCAGGTTTGAAACAGAGAAGAAAAAAACATTTAACATTATCCAAGATTTATGTTCGTATAAAAGAAACAGCCATGTAAAACTCTCCAAATGACCCCTGTGCAGACTCACCTATGTGCAGCTTGTTTCAGCCTTAAAAGTACTGCAATACTACAAAAAATGTCTTTGTGTCGTTATGAGGTATTTCATAGACTTATCATCTTTATTCTTTTATGACAAATAAGATCCTATCTAAAAGATATCTCTATCTATCCCTTTCTTTCTTTGCCCTCTCCAGTTCTTTATTGCTCACTTTCTGTCTTGATCTCTTGTCATTTTCTTTAATTTATATTTTATTTTTATTCACTGACTCATTGAGCCACTCACTCACACCCAGTCCTAACCCTAACCCCCACTCATTTACCCACTGTCTACCGCCTTCACTTCTTTTGACTTCTCTTCTGTTCTTTCACTTACCCTCCAGTCTGGCTCGCTCAAGTTGCCACTGGAGCGTTTTGGCCTCTGTCAGCTTTTCTTATCAGACAGAGCTCATTTGGCTACCGTACCAGGGCTGAGTTCAGACTGGGGCTGAGGCTCCCCCTCCCTTTATAATTCCCCAACTCCCTTGCTGCTGGCTTGGCTGGCCCACGTAGGCCCATCACGTTGAAGGGCAGTGGGTCAGATGAGAATCACGAACAACAAAGGCTTTAAAATGACTGCTGTTTCAAATAACTCCTAGTAGAGAGTCACTGAGGTGTAAAAGGAAAATGAGCATGGGCAAATTTGTCCACTGATACCCGAGTTTGTTTCTCTACTAGTGTAAAAACACATAAAGCATGGTGATTTGAATGGGGATAAAATGGTCTCCTTGCTTTCCAGAGATTTGGGTTCACAACCCCATGCGTCCGTGCTTGCATGCTAAATGTGCTGCTCTATAATCACCATTGCCACTTGCAATAAAAGTTGTAAACGTGGTGTTTCTAAATGGCATCAGGGTTTCAACATGTGATTTAAGCCATATGTGTCAAAACACAATTTATATCTACACACCATATGTGAGCAGATTCCATAGATAGCGGTGTACAGCATGTCTGTGGAGTTTGTGCAGCAGTCGTTACAGACAGTCAAAGGCTGCCTCTCTAACCTTTAAACTGCCACCAGCCACCAGGGACCCCAGGGGACTCAATAAAAACATCCATCATACCACTGGCCATCAGCCAGCTCAAAAAAGGAGAGTCAGAAAGAAAAAGTAGAGAGAAAGTTAATGACCACATGTCTGAATACTCCTGTGAGATTTCCTGCAGACTCCCCTTCTCACCTTATTGTCTGTCACAGTCCGTCTCCTTCCCTGCAATTCTCTATTCTTTCAGACACACGCACGCGCACGCACACACACATACACAAAAGGCCTCACTGTCTGTCTGGGGGTCATTGCATCACAGATGGCTGCGTTAAGTCAAACTGTGGAGTTATGTGTGACCCTGACACCGGGGTCTGACAGTGACTTTCCCTCTTGCTGAACTGCTCCACTGATTTCTCTCCTACTGAAACCTCTCGGGTGTCTTTAATTAGCCCAATTTTTCTATTAGGTCTGCAAGTCTCTGTAGACCCTAACACTGTCTTATCCCGATGTCCTTCCCTGTTTCCATCTCCATACCCCAAAGGCCTTGAGGAAACCATTATATAAGAGGAAAACCATTAGGTGTGAATAGGTTGTGAAAACAACCAAGATGACATGCTAATGGCATCGGTGAAGTGGCACAAACCAGAGGTTCCTTTGGTCTTTGATAACTCGTGCAGTGCCTCCCATCGATGGTAGTAACCACAGCTACTTTGGGCGTTCGAAGGAAGGCAAACAGGAAAATCACACAAACCCGAGCAGCATGACACAAAGCAAGCTTTGCAATCTGGCGCTCGACCTGGGCGGCAATGGATTAGGACAGCTGAAATAAAGCATGGCTGGGTCTTCGTAGATGATGGGAATAGCAGCTAGGAGAGGGTGGAAGGATGAGTTGCAGCCCCGACAAACTATGTATTGACTAGACGATGCTTCTGTCTGTCTGGTTCAGGTTTTCAGGCCCAAGTGAGGATGACACCACAGAATGCAGTTTGCAGTCCTATTCCGTCCTAAATCCCAGCCAGGCTGGTGCCTAAATGATGTTTGTGGGAGGGCTTTGACGGGTTGGCACCCATTAAGCCTATTGTTTTATTGTAAAGAGAAAAGGCTATTTGGGTTTACTGGTAAATGCATCACTGCTGAACACTGTCATTTCAAACAAGGAAGATGCAACATTATCCTCTCCTCTCTGTGTCTTTCTGGCTGAGCACCAAGCCCATAAAGGACTACAGGGAAGGTTTAAGCAAACTGTGTGTATTTGTGTGTGTGTGTTTTGATACTACTACTTCGTACCTGTCAGCCCCTCACCCCTCTCTGTCTAGGCCAGCTCTTTTTGCAGAAATTAAGTGATTCACACTATCAGTATTAGTCTACCTCGTGTTAGATCCAATGTGCAATATGGATGCTCCTATTCTGTCATTGTTGAAATGAATGCAGTGTATTTCTTAAAGATGCAATTAAGTAGCCACTTCCACCTTTCATCTTTGCTCCTCTTTACTGATACTCCACTGGTTCACATATTAAAAGTTAGTCCTTCACTGTGTTATGTGTTATGTTCAACTTAGGAATGTCACAAGAACTGATACTTCGGTGTCAAGTCAAGGCAAAAGTTCTGAAAACACAATGGTACTCGGTTACCTAGTACCGTAGGTACCGGGTACCGGTGATCCAACACGTGGAAGATGGCAACAAGTGTAGCTGCAGTGACAGCTCTGCCATCGTGTAAGGAAACCAGGGTGAAGTTAGTTTAGTATTTAGCATTTGTTGGTTTTCACAGCTGTTACCTTCAATGGCTCCTTGTCAAAACCTTGACTTCTCCCAGTTTTGCGATGTGTTGGAGAAATTTTTAGGCAGACATTTCACAGTTTTCAACTCAAAATCAACTCAAAATCAACAAAGATGACGATGCAGTTTTTGGCGCAAATTGAATGTCTGTCCAACACACCTGACACTATAGGGGCCGTCTTAAAAGTGCGATACAATCAATTTCATAAAAATGTCAAACCACTGCCAATATAAATAGTAACCACCCTTAACATTTCTCACCTGTGCGTTTGTACAAAAAAAAAAAATTTATTAATTATTTGAGCACATTGCAAGGTTGTGATTTCAATAGCTTGCTCATTTACATAAAATCACCTCTCATGTGTCCTGGACATCCTCTCAGACCTTCCAAAGCTGTTAGTTGTTCTTTGTAATGTTCAAATCAAAGGAGTGTATGTAGAAGTACATGGGATTTATTTGTTTTTGTTGTTAACTGTAGTATTGAACTGGGTATCGAGAATTGTGGAATTTCATGTGGAATGGTATTGGGATTGACTACTAAATTTCTGGGATCTGGTGTAGTTCCACCCCATCACATGTCATAGCAAAGAAGTGGACATGCCATGTCATTGTGTCTTGAAAGATTCTGTGTCATTGTCGTTCTGTGACACGTACTAGCTAAGTATTTAGAAAGTATTCCATCTTTGTTTTTCTGATGAACAGACATGTGAAATGGAAGGTCTCAGAAAAAGGTCCACACAATTTTTAATGAAATGGGTAGTGTGTAACCAACTGCTTGTACCTGCACGATGCCATCATTTTGTATAATAAAAAGCTTAATATACACCTGAAAAGCATCTGTTCCCTGAAATCAGACACCATAGATTTGTTCTGTTTGTCATTTAAAAGACATTTTCCTGGAAAAATTATCCATTTAGGTAACAATGAGTATGTTGCATTCATGGATTGGACATTTAAACAAAGCAACTTTAAGCAGAGTGCAAATACAGTGAGGTTCATCCAATTTTTAATTATTATCTGTGTTTCCTTTGCAGGGAGCAACAATAAGGCGCGACGAACACACAGGGGCCATCCTTGTGGCCCGGATTATGAAAGGCGGGGCAGCCGACAGAAGCGGTCAGTAGCACATCTTTTTGTCTGTTGCATGAGTGTGTGTATGGGTTTGTGTCTACCAAAACATTTTAATGTGTCTGCTGCATGGAGTCCAGTGTGCAACAAAGAAGGGATGTATTCAGGAATTATCATTGAAACCCAATCTACCAGTTCTGTGCCATAAATGGTCTTTATCCACTTTGTGTAAATATGAACATGAATGACAAGTATACTGAGAAGATTGTCTACATGTTTCCTTTCTGTTTTGTATTCAGTGCGTCCAGTCTGTTTGTTAGCTCTGCCACATTGAAGCCAAAGGCAAATTTCCACATGTGTTGACAATAAGCTTTTCATTCTTTTCCAATCTCAAATGCCACCACGATGATAAACATTAATCTGGTGTACTGTACACATCCCCAGGCGTGAGCGCTGGACTTTTACACGGTAGCTCAGGACATTAGAACAATGGAGTATCAGAGTGATTGTAGATTGGTTTGTGTGTGTTAGGACTGATTCATGTAGGAGATGAACTGAAGGAGGTTAATGGAATCCCTGTGGAGGACAAGAAACCAGAGGAAATCATTCGTATTCTGGTAAGCCTCATCTATGTGTGTGTGTGTGTGTGTGTTCTGTCCAAGGGTTTCTCCTGTGTTTCAGCTCCACTCCCTTGGCGAAAATAACATTCCTTGTTTGTGATGGCAAAAACCTCCCGTAACTCATCCAGGACCCTGTGCCTCCTGTCACTGTGCTGAAAACTAAACACTGGCCTTCATACCACATGCACTGAGCCACACAGTCCCCCTGGATAAGATTGATGCTTAGTAGTCCCTCCAAACAGGCTCTGCTGCAGGCCTCAAATAAGTTCCGTCATGGGCCTGAACTCTGCTAGGGGGGACAACTGTAGAAGAATGAGTCTTTTTTTTAAACCAAGTCTCTGCCAAGTCATCCAATCCTAATAACCCTTTCATTGTTGAACAATCAAACAGTGCTTTGCATAATGTGACTTTCATTGGATTAGGTGCTTTGTGAAATATTTGCAGGACAGATGACTGTTGTTTCCACCCCCTTCATTTGGATCTATCTTGTCTTCCCAATATTCAGGCCCAGTCGCAAGGAGCCATTACCTTTAAAGTTGTCCCTGCCGTCAAGGAGGAGGTGCCAACCAAAGACCCAAAGGTAGGTCTTGTCCTAATTGTTTTGCAATTGGATTACAGTCTTTGACTTACAACACAGAGAGAGCGTCTGTGCTCCAGCTGATGTTTGTACAAGGAAAGAAGAAAGCAGTAACAATACAGTAACTGTAGCTGTACAGTAACTAGGCCCTTTTGTAGGTTATTGAAATCTTTTATTGCTTAGTTTCAGTACCAATTACAAATTGACATGTCCCTTCACATATTCATAGACCTTCAAACCGAGGCATTGTTGCTCCTCTATCACTCAAAGTTACCCCCTAACTGTCTACATTAGATGCGTTTTAGCCATGTTAATGTCTTAGAGAATACATCTCTCAGTCATCCAAAATTCACAGTGCTGTAGTTGCTAACTCTCCTTTTGATTTGTATACTGGTCAAGTAACGGCTTCAGTCATGCACAAAGTGTCTTTTTTAACAGATGACATGAAAAGTGTTGACAGTGACTTCAAAAACGATTCTACCACCTTCACTGACAGGGCCAGATTGTGGTTCAGAGCCAGACTGCTAGCTTAACTCAGCGGTTGTAGTAAAGAATGCAAATTAGCCTCAAACACTGTAACACCGGTCAACACAGTAAATTAATTAGAGTAGGAATAGAAGTAGAAGAAGAAGACTTGCACCTAAAGGGTGTGGACTTTCACAGGCATTACTCATTTAAAATTTCTCTGGAAAAGGGCAAAAATATCTTTTATAATGAGCAGTATACACTGGGACCAGAATCAATTGATAATATAAAAAAGTGACTGTACGTTCAGTTTACAGTACGTTCCCACAAAATTAAATTAGAGGTGCTTTCAGACTGCGAGCATTTGCCACTGTGTCTGTTGTTGTGACCTTGTCGTTACCATGGTCACAGAGCAAGCCACGGCAGCAAGTTGAGAAAGTTGGATTATAAACTCCAAATGCAGCAGCAAAGAGCTGTCTGTACACATTCAGGAGGGCAGCAGCCGGCCTCTGCCTTTTTTTGCTGCCTCGGCCACGGCACATCACATCACGTCACATTTATATTGAAAACAATGGGGGTGGAGACAACCACTTGCTGTCTGAAAGCACCTTCACTGTTGAGTTACTTTTAAAATGTTGTCTGAACACATTAGCTTTAAAAGAACTTTAAGACTTTATGAAAGAATAGGTGAAGAAGACTATGAATCTGTCTGGACATTACACGCCAGCTTTAAGCACTTAACAGCGTCTGTGCTAAAGATGTATTTCTGTTGGTACCAAAATAGTATTGAGGTTTGACACCCAGCCATATGTGGGACGAGATTATCTTTATTCATGTGGATTGCCCCAGGTGGTAGTAGCTTGTAACCATTCATTTTGAGGGGGGTCACTCCAACCAGCATACCATCATTCTAACCCGCTGGGGTGTTGATACACCATTTCTCACACGCTCATCTATCAGTAGGAGACAGAGGCTGGAACCACCCGTTGGTTTTAAGCTCCAGGGTTGAAGGTGGTATATCATTATTCACAACGCAGCCCACACTGCATGTGTTACAGAGGTGTACAGGACAGGGTTAGCCACTTACACCCTTTGTCATCTTGTAATGGTTGAAATTGTCTGGCCGTTTTCAGGAATCCATCTGAAATATAGTCCACCAGTGCCACACTCAGCCACTCCTTCATGAAAATAGCCTGCGTGCTTATGTAAGGTAGTGTCAATGCATCAAAGGGCAGCTTAAGTGGCTGAACATGTACAGGCCAAAAAAACAGAGCCAAGGGAAGAAAAGCATGAGATCTTAGTGTGTAGATGTATGACTGTATTCTGCTGGAGAGCTTAGCAGCCAGAGTGGCTGTTATGACCCAAACAAAACATCTCTGTCTGAAACATAATTTTATCATGGCACAAAGCACTCTCTAAATCAGTAGGACATCAAAAAATGTAATCTCTCCCTCCCTCTTCCTTGTTTTCTCTCTCTCTCACACACACATACACACTTTCTTTCCCTATTTTCTCTTTCCACATGCATTGAGGTGTCTTATGAGTGATAACTCATCATGACAGAACTCAATTTGGACAGAAGACATAGGAAGGTGCGTTAGGTTGCAGCTCGCCGCCCACAACAGGAAACAATGTCAGAGACTTTTCCACTATAAGGTCGAACCTCCTTTGTGTTGATGAGGTGTGTCCCACCCCCTCTGCCAAAGCAAATTAGACATTTTAAAGAAAACCTTAAAGAACCTTAAAGAAAGAAAGAAAACAACTTTCATTATTGGTTTGTTCTTTAATGTGGAAAGATTCCTGATATTAGTTTGTGTTTCGTCATCGGTGGAACAGCACACTTCCAAGTAGAGTCTCTGACTCAGGAGATGTTAAGTCTCACCACACTTGGAAGATGGTGACAGGGCTTAGTCCATCCTAAGTGTTGATGGAACAACATAGAGAGACTAACTTGGCCAGCAGTTGCAGGTTTCAACTTCTGATTGCAATGACCTTTCTCGAATAATCACCCTGATCGTTGGAGAAGCACCTTCTGTGTTTGCCTCAGTGGCTTGCCTTTAGAGTTCACATGCAATGGAGGGAAAGGCCATTTACAGTGAACCGTTGCTTTTTCCGGCTTTGCCCTCAATCCAGCTCTTTGTTTTCTCTTATTCCCTCCCTCTCCTGTGTGTCCAGGTGTTTGTGAAGGCGCTCTTTGACTACGACCCTAAGGAGGACAAAGCCATCCCATGTAAGGAGGCTGGACTGGCCTTCAAGAAGGGCTCCATCCTTCAGATCATGAGCCAAGATGATGCAACTTGGTGGCAGGCCAAACACGAGGGGGGCACCAATCCCCGTGCTGGCCTAATCCCGTCCAAACAGTTCCAGGAGAGGTAAGAAACAACCCCAGCTAGACCAGCCTGTCCTATCTACTGTTGCGTCTTGACAAGGCTGGCTCCAACTGCCACTGTCACAGAAGTTTCACTCTCTTTCTCTCCCCTTTCTTCTTTTTTTTCTTGCTTAATACTGCCAAAATAGTCTGGATTTCCGCACAATGTCTGGCCTGAAATGAGTAATGACAGAAAATGATAGCGCTGGTACTGATCCACTTTGGACGGCAAGTGGATGGAAAATCGCACATCAGTGTGCGCTCGGATGGCCGCACTTGATGTGCAACACAGAGCTCATGAGGCCGGGGCAGTTTCTTGGCACCGTCCAAGAGTACCCGAGAAGGGAAAAGAAACACACACACAACACACACACACAAAAAGAGGGAGGGAGGAGAGCAAAAGAAGAGAGAGAACATTTTACAAATTCAGATATAAACTTGCAGTTTTGTCACCAGCAAGTGTTTTTCCTTCACCTCCTCATTCCTTCATCTCCCCTTCTTTTCTGTCCCCTATCTCAGCTCACAGAATGAAACTGGATTTTGCAGAGTGGGTTCTCTGTAGCGTAGCAGGGAGTGCTTATTATTTCCTATGCTGTCATGAAGACTGATGGCTCTTTATTGTGCTTTTTCTTCCTTTTTTCCCTCTCTTCCTTTATCCTCCTGTCTCTTCTTCCAGGAGATTTGCACTGCCGCGACCTGCTGCGACTCTCCCGCTCCAGAGGACCTCTAGCCGAAGATCATGTAAGCATATATTCTCTTCTGTGATAGGTCATAATAAATCAGAACATGGCAACACACTGCAACATGTGGGTGGGTTTAGGAGAGGCAGTGCAGGTGAAGGAATGCTAACAAGCAATGAAGATTAGGCATGTTGCTCAGGACTCATCTCTGCACTCTGTGGCCACTGCTAAAGTCTGCCGTACAGTTGCACTGCCTCACGCTTGTCATCAGAGGAAGTGTTGTGTCTGGATTTACCCTCCCTCTTATTTTCCTGTCTGCTACATGTTTCACTTGCTCAGCCTCTTGCCAGACTTTCTTGCCTCTGTCCCCCTCTGCCTTTTTCATGTGTTGATGTGGTCTAAGTCATGCAGGGACTTTAATGTGAAGAAGGAGGAGATTTGCCCTCTGGAAAACCTCTCTGAGTCTTAAACCCTTCAGCCAAAACACCAGCAATCCTACCCATCCAGCTCACCTCTCCACATCTCAGAGAGCCTAATGACGGATAAATGATCTGATGCTAGACCCACAGATGTGATGGAGTCTCAATGCTGCTCTCTGGAGAAAATTAATGTACCTTGTCATGCAAGCCTGCACAGTAACCCTAACCCTGGCCAGTCAGGGCAGCAGAGAACACATCAGCAGGAGTACTTATCACAACACTATACAATATAACACGGCTGGATGCAGGGAATCAGGAAATGGAGGGATTATAACGAAACTACCCTTATAAATTACAGTTTGTTGATTTCCTCATAATGAAGACAGAAGACATTAACCATGTTACACAAGAAAAAGACAGCAGCAGAAACGGGTAGGGGTGGCCTACAGACCCTGGTTTTAGGTTAAAGACTAGAAAAGAGGTTAATACTCTCACTAATACAGTGGCAAGCACAATCATCACTACTACTAAAATGAGAGTGTGGAAATACTCTAGTGTTTTACAACATAACTTTGAATCAGCCAGCCTGATCCCTGAATAGAGGGCAATTCCAAACAGGGTAATGGTGTGAGTAAGTCAAGTTGGAATGACCAACCCCACTGATTTGAGATTTATGGCGCCACTGGTAACTGGTTTATTTTTAAATTTAATTAAAATGCAGATAATGTTATAAAGTTGTTCTCTTGCTGCAGACAATGGGTTTGCATGTGGCATTTATCACCACCCTGACTGTTAGGGTTGGGCCGATAGACAATGCCATCGTCCATCGGCGATGGCTGACAGACATCACGACGTTGAGCCGGCATGGTGATTGTAACTTGACTGAGAACTTCCGTATATTTACACCCGCGATCTGTTATCACGGCAGCAGGTGAGCCGCAGGTCGGTTTATTAATGACGTAGCCTATCAAACAGCTGAAACCAACATCTGCACCCTCTGTGTTAAATGCTGCTTTACCTGGTCTGTGCTTAAAATATCCACCGCGACTTGAAACGTAAGTTAATAGTTAAGTCTGTGCAAGAACATATGCACATAAGATGACTGCTGCCTTCCTAAATAGACAACACGCCTGTTTTCTCTGTTGCTTGGAATAGCCACTATTCTGCTTTTATTGTGAAAGTATCGGATCAGGAGGTAGCCTTGTACGCGCTCTCCGACCACAGTGACAATACAGCAATTCACTAACACCATACAACAACCTGCTCCCAGGACAGCACAGACTCCAACATAAACTCCAACACAAAAACCATGTAAGGATAAAAACCAGCAACAAAAATGACTGACGCATTACTCCACCAGCTAACGCACTCCATATTACTATCCTGTGTGCTATCGGTATTATGTCAAAGTGTTGATTTAGCCTGCAAGAAAGGATGTAATGCTACAAAGTGATTTGTTTATACTAGCCCATAGTGATTGAAGGCAGCTAACGTTAGCATGGATCCGCTGCTCTGTGCTTCGTAATGTTCAGTTTAGATTTATTGTTATTTTACCGATACTCACGTACAAAGCTTCTCCACCATCGCAGTCGCTGTAACTTACGTGACCCACAAAAAATACAATAATGCAACATAACAGCATAGGACATCACAGCAGAGGACCTTTACTCTACAGTAATCTTACTTGCTGCAGTCAAACTGTTAAATAAAGTGTGGCAACAATCTCAATATAATACTCAGGCTAGCTCATTAACCATTTCCCAAACATTTAGCAGTGCTCACATTGCTAAGCCTCCGGTGAAAGATACACAAATGTTGTTTACACAAATGTCATGTTTGTTACTGAAAAGGCAGGCGATCTAAAGCAATGTAACGTTATCCTGTAACGGGCATGGATTAGTTCAACCTCAAGCTGATAAAAATTTTACTGTAATGCTGCAGTGGGAGTTGACCTGAGATTATAGCATGTTGTGTAAAACTGTCTCCCGGTTTATCTATATAAAACCACTTTCACACTGCCTTATTTTCCAGGAGGATTGAGCCACTATGCCAGTGCTTGCTACGCTGTATGAAAAGTAACGGTACGGAGCCGATAAGGGGTTTGATTTGAGCCAGAAATGTTAGTAGTAACAGAGCAAAGAGGAACATGTCTGGAGAAAAGCCACAGCCGACATGCTGGTGTTTCAGCTTTTGTTGTGGGATCTCTGTATGGAAGCGGTTGTGTTTCGGATTATGCTCGCTCATGAGTTCAAGCCGAGCATGCGTACAAGCATCCATATGGTTATAATCTTAAAACAGCACCTCTAGTGGCCGCTGACTACCCCCAATATGTTCGCCATCTCCCACCAGCCACCAGAAAGAAATGCAGACCTGAGTTTGTAGTAGAGGTCTGCACAGCCCTGGCTTTTTACGAATAGAACCCACCTGCTCCGGCTGCTGTTTATGCCACAGCCGTTACGTTTGTACCCAACTGTTCTCCTGCACCTGCCCGAGAAGCTCTATAAGAGAGAGTCTCAAAATGACAAAGACATTAGCTAGGATTTACAAACAGTTGCCAAATAGCAATTTGGTTTGTATATGGCAAGCTGCAGTGCATGAACGGAAGGCTTTTCAGCTGGCATTGTGACTAATATGCCTGCCTGTAGCCATGGAGGAGGAAAGCATGCTGCAAATATCTGTTGTGCTGAACTTGTGGGCCAGGCCGCCCCACACAGACTTAAGTCTGCAGTTTACTGACATTGTGCACTTTACTTGATGTTTGCGTTTTTGTTATCTTAAATCCCACATACCAACAACAAAAGCGTTCACTGTATATTACCTCAGTGTTCTAAGAAACAAGCTTATTTGCAAAACACTCACTGTGACTCCTCCTGCACCACCTTCCTGTCCTCACTCCTTGCATACTCGCTTTGTCTTCATATCTTTCCGGTATCTTCATTTCCATAACCATATATTTAGGCCTAATGAGAGCACATAGGCCCTGCGATGGACTGGCGACCTGTCCAGGGTGTACCCCGCCTTGCGCCCGATGTCAGCTGGGATTGGCTCCAGCCCCCCGCGACCCTGTACACAGGATAAGCGGTTGACGATGGATGGATGGAGAGCACATAGGTGCTCCACTGCAATGTGCTCCCTCCTTTGATTTTGCATTTCCCAAACAGATGAAACCCTTTAGAAAAATACACATTTGTACTTGGCTTTATGGGCCTGCTCTGGTCTCACAGTGACCCCATTGAACCACAAGCAAGTTCTCGCTGGCCATATTTTTCACTGTAGATTACCACTTTGAGACGGACATGTCCATTTGACTACTTGTTTCCCCCAACATGGCGGTGAGCCCTTAATGTAACGTGACTCTTTCAATATGTAGCTCTGAAATAACCAACAGAGCTAAGCTGACCACCTCTAAACTTAGCATTAGGCTCTTTTACCTCAGATTCAAGCCCTTTGGTGAATTATGGATGTTGTCATTTCCTGGTTATGTTCAACCGCATACTGGCATACATGGTGCAGGATGGCCAAAAATAGCCTGCTGAAAAGTTAAAGACAGACAGTGCTGTACTGTTCCCTTACTATTTCATTTTAATGGACCAGTTCCTTTTATGAGTTATGGGATTTGTAACCCACCCTCCCCCCCTTCTATGCACAGAGGGCAGGTGTAAAATGTTGCAGAGTCTGCTGTGGCTCCTACCAAAGGAACATAAGTCTCCTTTTGACTGTAGCAATACATTCTTCCTAATGTCATACATACTGTAAGGATTAGTTGTGTGTGCAGCAGCAGTAGTAGGAAGTCCCTTGACATGGCCCCGTTAGGACTAGATGAATAACTGGGGAATGATAACAGTTCACTCTCTGTTCTTGCATAGACGCACACACACACATTCATTTCCTGGCGTTCAATATAAAAAAAACTCAATTAGAGAAAAATGTTGGATCCAGCTGGAGTGTAAGCAACGAGCTGAGTGAATGAAAGTGAAGGGTGTAAAACAAAGTCCGATCTCAAAAGCGGAGATGCAGAAAATATAGGAATAGATGGAGAGAGAGAGAAGCAGTCGAGGGGTCACATTCGGTAGCAGATGTGGCCCTGTGGAGTGGTGGAGGCTGGGTCAAGAGAGATGGAGGGATACAAAGCTTGGATCGGTACACGCTGGACCGTCTAGGCCCCGAGGCAATAAACTACAACCTAATTGAAGGATACTGCGGAGACCCTGCTGTTACCGAACGGAGGATGGAGGTGGTGATTGAGGAGGGGGTCCCTTTCTGTCTCTGTCTTTCCAGCCCGGGAGCTCCATTGGCTGGAACAATATTGGTCTTGGCGAGGGACTACGGCGAGTATTGCTTAACCATGTCCATTTACGCCTAACATTTGCAAGATATAAATAATCCCTTTCCTCACTGTTTCTCTCCCCACTTTCATGGCTGCATTCCTCGGTTATGAAACTGGTTTAAAGCACCATCAGTTGTCCCGTTTAAGCCAATTATTAATCAGGTACAGGGGTTAGATCAACTATTTGACATCTATAGTTGTCAACCTGGCCTACCTGCCTCCTGTCCCCTCCCTTTTCACCCCCCAGCTTCCTTTCATCGATATCTGGCTCTTCTCCAGCTTCCCCATCTGTTCTCTCTGAACATACTAACGGCTCTCTGGGCTTTCTTACAGCATGTCTGTTCCTCTGTCTGACATGCAAACCTCTCCACTGTCTGATTGTTTGACTTGGTTTGCAGTCTGCCAAACACGTGGACATACTTATCGCTCACCTTGGAGTCTTTCTACATCTCTCTCCATACATTACGCTGCTATCCCTCTTATTCTTGCTCTCACTCTCTCCAGTGAGCAGCTGAACTATTTTGAAATGGCGACGGAGATTGGTCTTAAGTGGCCCTGAACCTGGCCCTGTGTTCAATTTATCCGTTGATTTCATTTTTCACCTTAAACGCTTACAGAGATGGGAGTAGTTGTAGAAGCACAATGGGTTTCTCAAAGGTTATGGCCAGATGACCCTGTGGAGACCACCCTAAAAGTTTTATAGATTAAGTTATTATTTTTCCCCATCATATTAAATTAAAACTCCCTGCATATTGGTTCATTGTCAGCATACCAAGAGTTACTACATTTTGTAAAATTTAAAGTCTGCTCTTTCACGCAGACCAGCTTTGCTCTGTCTTTTGTTTACTTCCTTATCCTGACTTTAAATAATCATCTCTACGTTTGAAGGCTAAAAGATGCATGACAGAGATCTCATTCTGTGTCATCTGGAAAACTCCACTGGTTTCATGTTGGTTGTTTAAAAAACACAGACATGTAGTGAGCAAGAGAGAAAGTGACAGCGTCCAGTTTGTTCAAGGAGAAGGCCATCTGTATGCTGGCTGCAAGGGTGACATCAGCTCATAATTCAAGGCCATTTACAGGGTGCTGACTAGGGGTCATTCTTTTGTCTCTTCTACTGTCGTAAGGAGATAGCTGAAAGATATTCTAGCAGCCATGCAGCACTGACACTCTGGATTCACTGGATAGTTGACTGTGCCAGATATAATCCATGCAGCTCCAAAGCCAAGTGTAATCCAAAGAGTTAAGATACCTATAATCTTATGTGACTCTAGTCAGACTTAGCTGCCTCGGATTGCTTAATTGGATACTCATTTACACTCTTGAGTAGACAATAACAAGATGGGTTTTTATATAGATATAAATATTTTTGGAGCATTTTTGCCTTTAGACTGGACAATGGAGAGAGAGACAGGAAACCAGGGAGAGAGATGGTGGGTGACATGCAGCAAAGGGCTGCAAGCTGGACTTGAACCCCAGCTGCAGTAAGAAATCAGCCTTACACATGGGACACGACTCTACCAAGTGAGCTTACCGCACCCAAGAAGGATGGATTTAATGATGACCTACTGTTCATCATTTCACCAAGATTGCTCTAGTCCCTAACTGCAAATCCAACTAATTAGTGCCAGATTTATTTGAGAAATCAAAGGCGATCAAAAACCAAACCATTATAAATATCCATCACAGTTAACACACCACAGTTTTGCCCACACAGTTTTCTTAGGCGGTGAAGGATTGCTGGGATTTCAATTTTGGGTGTACTCTTCTCATTGGTTTAGATACCCACCCACTGATGGTTTTGATGATCTGTCTGAACTGTTGTTTACAACCTGTCTGATTGTTGAACTGACCGTTCAAGTTTCTTTCCCCATCTGACCTAGCTGTGATGTCATGTTTCCAGATCTTAGCAATTACTATGATGTGCACAGTTTAATCATTAGCAATAAAAATTACAGACAAAATGACAAAAATAAGACCCAAGATATAATATACTGGAATTACTCTTTAATAAATGATATTCACCCGTCTCTCTCTTTTTGCCATCCATCCTTTTCCTTTATTCCTACACTACCCTCTGTCATCCCCTGTGGTGAATCTTCGGTATGTGTGCAACATGTGATACACCCCTATGTGTGCGTCCCTATCCAGGGGGTGAGTCGGCCATGAAGCATCCAGTAAGGCTGGTTGGCTGACTAGTACACACTGGATGACTGCACTCTGAGAATGTCTGCAAAAGTCGGTGGCCGCAATCCGGGCGGCCATGGCTCCCAGCGCTCAGTAAATGATAGGCTTGGCTGCCACCATCACTGCAGGCATGGCTGTCCGCAACATCAGATCATGACTTCAACTCATTTTCACCACTCTCACAATATTTCTTTAGGCAGGCGGGTGAAATGCACTCTCAGAAACGGCAAATGACAATGTCTTACTTCACCATTTAAGCATTCTCAGATAGGCCGTGCCCTGGCGATTTACATTCTGCACTGTTATCGCGTGGTGATTTCTTAGACTAGGAATGTTAGTGTAAAAGGCCATTAGGCCATGCAAACCATTCCTGTGGCAGATAGGCAACAGATGAAAGCCTTCCGAGTGTAATAAGGGCAGCACTTGGAGGTTTTTTAGATATCTTTATCATTCTCATATTGTCCTTTATGTTTCCTCTTTCAAGTTTGCCTCTTGTTTTCCCCCTCAACAATTACCTCTCATCCTACTCAGCATGTGGTTAAGGTGCTGGTTCAACTTAAAAATGTCACATTACAATGGGAGGAGGGCAAAATCAGTAGGAACATTGCCGTGAACACTAACATGTGAAACAAGATGTCAGATAAAGGCGGACACATTTGGCTCCCCACTTCAAAACAGTCACCGCTCTTGAGCCTGATGTTTCTCGCACGAAACAACCTTTGCAGTGATCGGTCCTGACTGATGTTTTGGCTGGTCATTAACTTTGGCTGTGATGCAACATCTCCCCGAGCTGTGGTGCGCTGTGGGAAATGAACGCAGTGCTGTAAGACGAGCCCTGTATTGTGGTAGATGGTGTTATGTATGTTTTGATTTAACCGTGTTTGGCAAAAATGGGAACACGTGAAGGGGCAGAAGGATCTATAAGTGCCTCCAAATGTTCACAGCGATTTACACACAGACGCTACAGCGCTACATTTTAAAAATAATCTGATAGTTGTTTGGATGGCACTCTTAAACATCTGGAGTAATTTCAAAAGCTACCTGAAATCAAAATTAACCCCTTTATTGTATAAAAGTCCGATCAGACAGAGCGTGCTTTGCCGGTTGAAAAACACATTTTAAATTATTGCTTGGCAACCACCGATGTAAATGTTACATTGATAATGTTGATGAAAGTGAGCTAATGTTATCTTAACACATACCATGAATTGTATGCTAGCAGTTAACTGTTAGTACAGTTCAATTTAATGAAAACAACTAACTCAAAATCCACCTGGCTCCGGCTCGGTATCCAGTAAAAGCTCCCACCACTAGTTTGTCCTCCACTATTGCCAACTGATTGTACAATGTGGGGGGAAAAAAACGTTGGGTGCTTTTCAGGAGGCGTATCTCACTGCAAAAACTGCGCTCTGTCTGATACTACTTAACACATTATAACACATTACTGTTTAAAGATTTTAAGTTTCTTTAGTATTTTGGTCTGAACTCCAGAGCAATGTATCAGTATTAAGAAGCCCTAAATATGTTTCTTTCTGTGAAGTCACAGTGGATGCGCCACAGACATGTACCTCAGACTGTGTCTCACTAGGTAACAATGGATGTAAATGTCTTCTGTTGAAATAGAAACAGTAGAAATGTTATTTAGTAGAAGGTGAAAGTTCATTCTTATGGTGTGATAAAATAGTTTGCTGAAAACATCTGAACTCAAGGTCCAGTTACTGCCTTTTTGAACTTTCAACTGCATCTCACAGAGGTCCAGTTACTAGGCTAGTTACTAGAGTTTACCTCGGTTGTTACATCACTTAAGGGAGATAGAACTGTGAGTTGCGGTTGAAAACTTTGGAAAAGTTTGAAAAAAGTCCTTGGGACCTTGAGTTAGGATTACTGTTCCTTGTTAAATTACAGACACAATAGTGATAACCACAGAATGACTGATAGTAGTGGAGCTGAGCATTTTTCACAAACATTACAAAATGAAATAGAATAATGAGCTATTTCAATTTTGTATTAATTAAGTGAAAACAATATACTAAGATGGATTTGTCACAATATTGTTTACTAGTGTGCTTCTAACACGCAAACCAACATAATTGTTGTTCAAAATTAAGAAATTAAGATGTTAACTCTTGTTTTTGTCATTTGTCTGTGTTTTGTTTTGCTTTTCTAAGATGATGTGGCTGTAGAGTTTGGTAGGTTTCTTCTTCTTATTCTCTCATCCCGTCCCTCTACTAATTTTTGTACGTAGAAATATCCTTTAACTGTGACTCATTTCCATTCCTTGCTTCAATTGCACTCATAGCTGAGGAGATCGAAGGTACTACTTGTTTGACATTTGCCATTGAGTATGACTTTACTGATGCAATACACACACAGTAAAACCATTTGTGATTAGTTTCTTTTATTTTTTTTTTGTATGTTATGAAAGTTCTACCTCTCACCCCTTCATCCATCTTTGTTTTCATTTGTTCAGCCTTCTCATGGCAAAGCTAATCGCTCTTAAAGGGGAATGTCAGACGTCACTGTCAATTTCTCCTCTAGAAAACTGTGGAGAGTTTTCAGGCTCTTGCATTGTAAAGCCTCATCTTTCACCAGCTAGCTTGTCATTTTCATTAGACTGCATATCGTTTGGATAATTATTCCTTCACATGTACAACTCCGGTAATCTTGGGCCTGGCTAACTAACTCATTATACTAAATTATTTAAGATTTCCAAAAAAACACCCAGAGCAATGGCCAGGGATATAGTGGATTATTAACCTAAATTCTTTTAATTGATTATTTGAAGAATAGGGTTTATTCACATTTTTGGTTAGCCTAAGTTTTGTTGAAATCAAATAATTGTACTATTTTTATAGGGAAGAATGAATAAGATTTTATTTATATTGATATTGATTTGCCAACTGATGATCATTGGCTGAAGGTCATAGTTAACTCTTCTTGTTTACCACAACATCCATGGCTATCACTCTGGAGAAAGTGGACATTATTCACTGAAACTCTAGCACCATGAATAACACAAAAGAGTATCAGATTTCTGTCTTGTTAACTGTAGTTGTGTTTTACCTTGTGTATTTCTTTACCATTCCAGTCTGTGGTTAGGGTGCCTTTTTGCATTCATGTCTGACTATTCTCTTTAACATGATGTTGTGCCTCTCTTCTGGCTTCTCCTTTCTTTCGCTTCTCATCACCAGAGGACGCTCACAATAGTAGCGGATTCCACCTAGGTGAGAGATGTTGTCTTCTTCTCTTCCTTTTGTCCCCTGTCCTACTGATGTGGCCACTTCATCGATGCAGTGAAGACAGTGGCCAAGTCTGTGTTAGATTCACATGCTTCTCTCTATTCTCCATTAACGCTTCCCTGACCCTTTAGCCCTTCATAAATCGCTCTTTGTAGAACTTGCCATGTTACACTGAGAAATAGAGAAATAGTTACTTGTTTTGCTTGACATATTCTTTTAAAGCCAGAGGGATTTTGGTACAACTAATTCAACTTGGACTCCCATGTAAAAACACAAAGAGTAGGCCTGTAGTGGTACACTGGCCTATGATGTGCTATTTCTGCTCCCTTGCTAACAGCAAGTGCAGTGCAGTGGCAGATCATGTCATGGATTTGCAGAATGTAGTAGTTATCCTGTTCTGCCTCTGCTGTGGGTCTGAAGACATTTTCGAGAAGTGGTCTGAATGGATTTGGGTTAAAAGCATGGCTTGTTTTCCAAGCTTTGTTCTGGAGGTCCGGCCGAGGGCTGGTCTCGTTGATGTGGTCCGGTCAGTTTAATGACAATTACCGTGGCCTGCTTTGGTTCTGTAGCCCTTTCCAGAGGGCTGCTTCCAATTCTCTGTCTTGTACAGAAAATGTTCCCCATCATGTTTTTATTACCACTGTCATTTTCCCGACAAATCATAAGGTATCGTCCCTCTGGAGGACCACAGGCCATACTAGCTGGCTCATACACAAATCCTCTTTCTGTCCATCTCCCCTTTTCTCTTCTTTCGTTTCATTTCTTTATTTCTTTCTCCATCCGTCTTTCTCTCTCTATACCATTCAGTCTATATTCAGATGTTAAGGTCAAGAGGTTAACTGGCCTCAGAGCTCTCCTTGCACACTACAGCGATTTAAATTTTAGATTTCACAGGATATCCAGTGCACACGCAAGTTTATAAATACTGAGTTTAAGCCATGTCTGCCAAGCTCAATCAGGGTCACTTCCCAAAGCCGAACTATGCCAAACACCAGTCCATTTTTTCCACTCCTCTCTGTCCCCTTCAGGCTTGCCCTTACGGTCACCCTGCCTCCTCCATGAGGTCAATGACCTCAGCCTCTCCTCTTCCTCCTGGGTACCCAAACAACATCCAGCACTCTAGCGGGTTAGCAGCATTTCTCGACTCCAGTAGCCCAGAACGAGGTTTAACTGAAATGAGAGAACCTCAGGAGGAGGAGAAGAAAAAAAATGTGAGTTATAATAACATCTTTTCTATGAGAGTACTTGCTGCATGGCTTTTCAGCCTGTTGGATGTGGTTGTATGATTTAGAGTTGGCCCGTCCCTAAAAGTTTGAAATCCTAGAACTTACAGATGCTTTTGCAATGCTACTGAGGTTGCATGGGGAAATAAAGGAGGCAGTGGGAGGGGGTAGGCAGTTGTTGTCCTTAGTTTTTGGTTTGTTTTCCCTTCATGCCTCTGTCAGTGATGCAACGTTTGTAAGGTCCTGTGCCAAAAGCGATCCTTAAGCACTACTCCAGCAAGAGCAAGAAAACTGCATTCAATGATGTCTTCTATTCAGGCCTTTCTAGAAAGCAGTGCTAGGAGACTTTCATTTCTGTACAGAGAATTAAAGAGGATTTTGAACACCAAGGGTAAGAGATAAGTTTTTCAGGGGATCCATCAGTACTCAGCTCAAGTCATAACCAGAAAATCCATACAGAGCGGCACTTCACATCGCAAACCTAATCCCTAAGGTCACACGCTGAACATCCAGAGAGAAAGACACATGGATGGATGGAGGGCAAGCAAGAAGTTCAAAATCAGTTAAAGCTGGACGAACGGGGGGCTGGGATATCCATTAGACCCTCGCAATCCAATTACGTCCAAGTTATGGAAAAAATGGAAAAGTGTTATAAACTGAAATAAAAAACGCTCCATTTCCAAAATGAGATGAGTTCATCAGGCTGCAGGTTCAATAGCTGTGGACGTGAAGCAGCCAATACATTGGGATTAGTGAGTTTTTCCCCCTGTCTTGATCCAAACGGGGAGGAAACTTACTTTATAAGGGTGAAATGATACACATTTTAATGAATATTCAACATTTGGATAAAATCAAGGCAGGTATATGCACTGACTTGACAGGTGTGCTTTTATCAGCTATTGCGACAAACCATGCCAGTTGTTAAAAGGGTCAGAGATGTGGAATTTCCTTGACTGTGGGTTTTTGTATTGTAGAGCATCTTCAATGAGCTACTGACTGTTGAGACAAACAGGAAAACAGGGATTTAGTCTCAGTACTTTTGGCACTCAGAGGCCCCTTTTGGCATGTTGATAGTGGCTTCAAGGACTCCGGTTGAAGCAGAAGTAAATGTGTGTATGCATGTGTTTTTGTGCTTTTTTTTTTTGCCAACACACAAGGCATCAGGCATCGTTTTGAGACGAGACATTCCTGAGCCCAAAGAGCTGTGGGATAAGACGGAGGGGAAAAACAAATAGTGCTCGACACAAATGGACCTCTTGCAGCCAAAGGTCTAGAGCCCTGTTCCACCGAATAAGCCGGTAACACTTGGGTTGGGTACCACTTTCCAAGTGCTTAGTGCGGGGGCTGTGGAAACTACTCCCAGAATGTGTTCTCCCCAGATAACATTCTAATAAGTGCACCACCGTGGTCTTACACACGTACTACACATACATATTTTTAAAATGTCACACACGCTAACCTCGCCCTTTGCTTTCATTGTTTTTATTAGTATAGGTGTGTGAAATACATCTACTTGCCTGAAATTTGACTGAAACTTTTTTGACTTGTTCGGGAACTGTATGTATACACCACTGTGATCTTGTCCAGAAATAGTTAGATGTTTGATACAATCAAATGGTCTTAAGATCAGCCATGCAGCCCACTTTACTACTGTACCATAATCATTTTCACAGATGCTTTTTAGCAGTTGCGTGGAGGGAGCATTTGAAGGACACATGCCTGTCTGTCTGGATATGTCCATTTCCCTCTTTTCACTATCTGTCCTTTCAGCATTCTACTCTCCCTTGCTGATTCCTTTCCCTTATCTCTTCTAATTTCTCTCCCCTTGTCTCATGTCTTCTCCTTTCCTCTTCTGATTCCTCTCTGGATTCCTCTCATTTCTTCTCCTAATTCCTCTCCTCTCCCGATTCCTCTCCAAATTAATTTGCTCTTCCTCTCATTTCCCCTCATAAGACCTTCTTGAATACTGTGGAGGTGTTTTACACTGCATTTTGTTGGCCCACAGTGACATATGACTTCTGTCTTTACAAATTAAATCAGAAATCCAGGTGTGTTTTGCCTTGACAGTCTAGCATGCTTCCCTTGTATTATGCAAGCAAACCAAATTGGTGATAAATCAAAACAGAGCAGTCCTTCTGTCTACCCCAGTCTGTTGTATTTTTGTCATTATGAGCAGCAACACTCCTCTTCATTTTATTCCCTGTTGGGGTAATAATGGCTGACAGTGTGGAAAGTGTCCTCCTCCTCCCTAGCTGCCTACCATGAGCCTTCCTCATCCCTTCCCAACCAAGCCAGTAATGGGCACGCATAATGAGCCAGAGAGAGCCGGTAATGCTTCCCACATTTGGTACCCACGAACGGGACTAAGTGTTACAGCGTTAAACCGCAGCATGCGGCATTGAGCCGAGAGCGTAATATTCACTTAATCCCCAGCTGCCATGCCCGGTTAATTCCATAGATGTCGTCTCCATTAATCCAGAGAAGAGAGGGCCCCCACTGGGAGAGCCAGGATGGCACTGGAGCTGTCAGCACGATCTCCTGTAGTTAGGCCGCGGGCCCCAGACCTCATTGCTCCAGGGCCTCACAACAGGTGGTTTCGCTATGGGCCTTTTCCTCTTAGCATCACCACACTGTTTCTCTCTCCCTCTCTGCACCAAATGAAGTTTGATTGCAGGGAAAACTCATTTTTTATTCTCCTCCATGTTGTCATCTCAGTGATCGCCTACGTGTGGCGTCTGGAGGACCTGATGCTAGTATTGTTCTCAGGCTTCTCCTCTTTCAAACACCCATTGGCAAATGCATGACTTTAGTCTATTTGAGTCGTCTGTTATTTTGATGAACATTTGTCTTACTGCGCTGTATTTTTTTCGGTCTTTTACAATGCTAGCCATTTCTTTTACAGGTGCAGATTTGTAGTAATTCACAGGATGTTGGTGTCGGAGTGGGCAGTTTGTATTCACAATTTGCCGAGGCCTCCGGGCGCTTTCTTTATGCACATGCTGAATTTCCTACGTGGCTGTTAGATATTATCACTGTGGAAAATGGGCTTGAAGGACTGCTGGCCACTTCCAAGCAATTGTGTGTGTATGTCTATGTGTATGTGTAGTCACAGCTTGTGTTTACACTGTGTTAAGTCTGCTCATCTTTTTTTCCTCCTCTTTTTTTCATGTTTCTGTTTTATTTTACTAAAAGAACTTTGAATCAAAATATCTGTGTGTGTGTGAGTGAGAGACAGACACACAAGTTTTCAGTTGCAGTTTTGGCAATTACCCAGTCACAGCCTGGTGCACACCATCAGGAGGTGCGTGTGTGTGTGTGTGTGTGTGTGTGTGTGTGTGTGTGTGTGGGACTTAAGCAAGGAAACTTTAACTCCAAACCCCAAGACACACAGTGCTCTCTGCAGAAAAACACACCGGGACATTGTCACTATTCAGCTCTCATTCCAGGGAAATTCAAAACAGAAGTATTGTCAACAGATTTGATTTGACATGTCAAAACATTGAAAGAGGTATTGGATCTCGGTGCCGCACATATTATACATTCCTTTTCTACGAAGCGTCATGCTTGGATCATCCTGTGAAAAACATGTTGGTCTTCCAACATACCCAAGGCTTTTCATGACAAACAGGCAGGTTTTCTTCATTTGAACAGAACTCGAATCAGTCTTTAATTCTGGATCAAATGAATTTCCATCCCTTCTGTCTAATTCGGTCTCCATCAGTACTGAGGATGACATGGTTATGGTCGGGGGGTTTTGGTGAGGGGATTGGGTTGGTGCTCGCTGCTGCATGATTTAATTTATTTACCCATAGGCAGCGCTAGAGGGGAGGATAGGAGAATTCTCTTCGGTCTAGAAAGGTTTCAGTGATCTTGAGGGCCACTAGATTACTGACGGTCCCCCTTAGCTGTGGGAGACAGTTTATATTAACTGTTAACCATCGCGTTGTAAACATCAAAACCCTGTGCACCTGCCCATCCTGTGGAAAGTAGCAGAGATGGCAGCTTGTCATACTCTAAGACAGATAGAATAAATGACTTTACTAGTATTACTTAAAGCCTAATTAGCCAGTAGTGTGTTTACATTGTGATAAATGACCAGAGTGGGTTTTTGGATTTGAACTTCCAGGAAATGGACCGCTCGCTTTCAGTAGGATATCATTAACATTATACTTTTAATGCTTATTGTAATGATGTCAACCCTTGTGGTGATTGGTTACAGTTTGATGTCTTCATAGGCGAAATGCAGATGAGCGGTGCATGTTTTCCACTGTGTGGCAGAGGCTAATACTCCCTGGGTGGGGGGAGGAGGGGTGAGGGTGTTGAATGAGTAGATGAACCACAAGAGAAATGGCACAGAGGACGTAAGCCGCAACTTGCCCACAGTGGAACAAAGTCTGCCCTAAATGTTCAGTGTAACACTATATTCAGTACTCGGGTGTGATTGTACGCTCGTGCGTATATACACAAGTTCATGCAAAAACATTATTATTATGCTCCAATGACTTACAGTGTGTTTCATTTGTAACTCAGCATAGGTCCATAGCTCCATCCCTTATTAAGGGGCTGTTTGGAACAGAAGAATGCAGACTCTTTCATACTGCATGTCTGCACAGCCCCACAGTTGTTTGAAAATGTTGTGGAAAGTATTAAGGGGAAAGTGTTCTTTCAACTTCTCTCAGTCCATCATTTTCATGCTGCCTTAATCTTACTTGGGCATCTTGCATCATCATTAATTACTGATTAGGAACTGAAATAATGAAAAAGAAGGCTGAAAACAACCCATGACCGTAAGCAGAAATAGGATATTAGATGTCCTCTTTTTAGGTTCACCCAACATCTGTCATAAATATGAAACCGTAGTCCTCAAATTAGGGCTAAATGTCTCCTTTTGATACTGTCGTAGATCATCAGATCAAGGCGCACATTCTTGGACCGGTATGTCAACGAGCCTTTGTGACGGCAGTCCAAGGACACTGTGCACACCATAAACCAATCAGAGATGACAGCTGTTGTAAAGTGACCTGTACACACAGGGCAACTGTTGGTTTGCAGCCAGCCAAAGATCACTGCAAGACACACACACACACATAGTCGCACACATGTACCTCACCACTGTCTGAAATTGCAATGTGTATGAACTGCAAATCATAGGCTGACAGTTATGTGAACAACCATTAACTAGCACTAACATTATAATGAAAATAGTTTACTCTTGCATCCTTTGCACTCTGCTCACTGCACTATTTGTCAATATGTCTATATTGTTTTGTTCATAGTGTGTATATTAGTGTTGTCTATTCTGTAGTTTGTGTCTGATTTTATTTTATTATTATTTTATTATTGTGTTATGGTATTATTGTATAAGTAAGCACATCGTGAGCAATGTACAATCCTGAGTCAAATTCCTCGTATGTGTACACATACCTGGCAATAAAAAACTGATTCTGATTCTGAAATGCATGTACTCTAGCAGTTAATTACATGAAAAGAACATCTAGTTTATTCCGTTGCACGCAATGAACCCTGAGAAAACATCCATCTAATAATGTTTTGTAGCTTTTCACAAATGTCAAAGCCTTAAACCCTCACCACAGTTTCCAAGAGATATATGTGTGCACAAAGCAAGAAAATTAAAATCCACTACATGTCACCAGGGGAAAATGTGAGTAAAGTGCTTGAGTGTGATACCCGGGAAACTGTTTGGCCGAGTGTTGCACTGTTCTTCTTTCACCTACAGCAAAGATAGCTGTCATAAAACTGAGCCTCACAATACAATATGAGGTATTGGACATCGAGCTGTGGAGGTGTTTGCCAAGACACTGAAATGACCATAAATCGAATTGCACAGCTGCGTGCTTATGTGCACATACAGTCGTGTCGGAACACACATACAGGGTTTTTTTTTTTGTATATTTTTAGATTAATGTGTTTCTTTCTGTCCCCTTTCTTGTTCCTCTGTCGTTCCATCCTGACCTCCAGCTGGGTTCAGGAGAAGCTTCCGTCTCAGCAGGAGGGACAAGAAGACCAACAAGTCCATGTACGAGTCTAAGAAAAGTGAAATGTACGACATGGCTGACGTGCCCACGTACGAGGAGGTCGCCCCGCACCGCAGGCAGAGTGGAGCTAAACACAGGCTGGTGGTCCTAGCAGGTGAGTAGAGAGGGGGACTCTAAACACTTTCTCAGAAAATGCCTCTGATGTCACTGTTTACCTCACTCGTTGTTTTTAAATTTGTGGGGGCTCTACTGCTGTTAAACTTGGCACCATAGATTTTAATAAAAATCCACGGCGACACATACAGATCACAGAAATGACTCAGAGTTTTGCAGCTCCAGAAGCCCCAGGTGGCCTGGCCTTGCCCTCCCACGACCCCCAACCCAGAAATGAGCTTCCCAATGTGGGGACTCACCCGCAGTCATCCTGGGCCTCCTTAATTTAGACTTTTAGCACTCAGTGGAATCGACGGAGCAGACCTCATATTAATCAGTCACATTTAGTACTTTCATTTACGGCACCTCACTCTCAGTGTCCTTTCAATTTTTCGAGCCGATGGAATTGTTAACACTTGCCTTCGAGGAGCGGGTGTTACAAAGCCCTCCAAAGAGCTTTATAACGTGCCAAGGTCTTGAAATGAATTTAGCGGTTTCTCATTCTGTATTTGTGGTTGGAAGACAAGCGTTGCCAGTGAATGGTGGAACAAAATGCTAAGCCAGGTGCAACAGTAAGGACTTAAATCTTTCTTTGGACCAACTGTACCGTCAGTGAGTTCTAGGCTTTTCCACATTTTCCTTTTTAGGTTTGTTACTCGTAACAAAAAATGACAAGAATGTCCCAGACGCAGATGGAACAAAACATTCCCTAAATTTTCTGTGCGATTCCCTTTCAATCTATTTCCATCTATCAAGGGAAGAGATGCGCTCAAGGAATGAGAACGCAAAAGTCTCTTCCAGTGTTTTTATTTCATATATTAGCAGCAGTTTTAAACATTTGTGGTGTTAATCTAGAAATGAAAACCACTGGCAACAAGGTCTCAAGGTTGTTGGTTTTTTTCCCTCACTCATGCTCTCAGCAGAGGTGTGCTCCTAGCCTGATTGGACCAGGCCTTGGTTAACTTAAATACACCACACAGAGCATGGACTTCATCAGACATGTTGCTAATTAGAAAGCCCCATTTCCCTGCCAGAATGTCACAGCCTTACAGAAAGGATGCTGAACCTCTCCCACCTGTCATGCTAATGTAAATATTTTCAATTAACTTCCATAATTTGGAGGACAACCTATGGACAATTTCACACATAACGAAGCAGAGGGCCGTGGAAAGATCTGCTTTATGTTTCTCTGCCTCCCTCTCTCCTCCTTCCTCTCCCCGGAGTCTCTTGATTGTTCTTATTCGAAGTTGTTTCTTCCCGACGTTTTTTTCTCTCTCCATTTCCTCTTCCCTGTTCATGTTATTCAGGGGAGAGACATTTTATTCCTTAACAGAAGGGCGTGTGTTGTCATCACTTAAGAAAATCACTTTCCGCTAATAGTATCTGCTCTCCATTTAATCTATAAAAGCAAGCAGTTGTTTAGTTAAAAACATTCTGCCTTAACTTGCCTTTTTTCAATCCCAGCACATTGTACATATTCAGTTTAGTGAAATTCTTGCAGATTTACCTCTCAAAATTCTTTGCCATTTTTGAAACAATGAGTTGGTTGAGAATGCTGTCTCCAGATCACTGCAGCATTCAGTGTTTCCCCTACCATTGTTTTGGCCACCCCCTCAAAACGACCCCCACCCCCCCTAAAGAATAACAAGAGAGTATATAAAATATGTGTAATATATATATATATATATATATATATATAATTTTAAAATTTAAAAACGAACGCTCAAGATAAAGCTGTTTTTCTACATAAAATGGCGGGGCTTAGCGGCTGCTGCACACACAGACACACGCTGTCATATCGGAGAGTAGGCACATTAGAAAGAGTGAATTGTCACCATAAATAATTGCACATGCATTTGAATATATAGTATTTTAATGATACATCAAATAAATAAATTTGTAAGATTTTCTTTTTGAATTGTTGAAATTTTATTTACCCACCACATGATTACACACTCTTTCTGATGACAAAAAGGTGTTTAAATTGTAAAACACAGAATTCTGAATTTTTTTTTACGGAAAACACAGAATCTGGCAAAAACAGATTTCATATGGCCCTATATATGGTCTCATCACCCAATATGTGAATCTAGCTTAACTGTAGTAAGCTCCATCAGGAGGTAGTAAGTTTAGTGGTAAAAATGTCAAAGAGGAATGGAGAAGGTGACGAACCTGAACAGGGAAAAATGAATGTGCCGCGTCTATGACGACACCACGTATCCGTAACCCGCTAGTATAGCTAATTAGTCCTAGTATTAGTGTGAGATCTGACTTTTATGTCAGCCCAACATAACCCTGTCTGGCTGCTTACCTTACTTACTTGTTCATATTTTCTGAAGACTTACTGAAAAAATGTTCTATGTAAACCCATATAATAACATGATGTGCTGTTTAGCTTTGGAAGTTGCTTATATACTACTGTAATCAGAAAGTTAGTTAACTATTGCCACTTATGTTAGAGCAGATAACCGCACACTCTAATCCACTCTTTACACTTCTGCTCTTATGTTTCTGGTTTTAGTTCGGTGTTAGTAAAAGCATCGTTCTTACTGCAGTCCATTTACAGTTTTTAACATGGAAAAATCTTTTCAGTAATGCCAAAGGCATTTCTTCATAATGAGAACATCCAGGTCCACAGTACCCACTAATGAATGACCTGCTGCCCACCTCTTGCACTCAAATGGAGCAGTCTGAGATCTGTTTCAAAGACAAATCAAGATGCTTATCTGGGTTTTTATACATTTTAGATGATAGACGGCCAATAAAAATATACATATTTTTACATACTGCATGCATAGTTGGACTTAACTGATGGTTTTGAAAGAAATCTGATTATTTAACCTGACAAAATGGTGTGCTGATTTCCACTTTTCCTTGTAACTTGACACACTCAACTTGCAGTAAGACTTTGATGAATTCAAAGTTTTTAGTTTGGGGTTTAGCCCTAACATATTTCAAATACACTGATGCCTAAGTGAATGTTTATGTGGTGTGTGTGCTACATAAAATTGGAACCCTATTTGAAGACTTCCCTCCTGTTGAAATTGTAGTAGCAGTGCATTGTAAATGATCTGTGGTTACCGCATTGCACCACGGTCATCCTTTAAATGTGGTAGCAGCTAAGCCAGCGCTATGTGTAGCGCTTTAATATACCCTGCCCTGGATATGAGGCAGGCGGGGAGGTTTGAGGCTGGGTCGAGGCTCTGGGGCCCAGAGCCGGGCCTCGTTGGGCCTGGCCTCACCCTCTCAGCACAAACTGCATGCAATGTGCTCCATGCTTGGCCTGGAAGTTATTAAGCTCACAATATTAAAGACAACGTTTCTAATGAGTGCAGTAATGAAGTCTGACACTTTTACTGGCACAGCAATCTGCAAGGCCAGAAGTCCCGCAAGAGGGCCAGCGAGAGAGACAAATGGAGGGAGAGAAAAACACATAAACACAATGTAAATACTTCAGCTTAAGAGTTATGCCTATTTTTATTGTTCTGTTCAGATTTATAATGTTGCTTTTGTATCGGGGTATTGTTTAAAACAAACAATACACAAAGAGATGGCGTGTTTAAGGTCAGACGGTGGAACGGGACCACAGGGCACTGCTTTTGCTCATAAAAGACCTGGTGGTGGGCCTGTTGGGCCCCCTTGGCAGGCGGTGGTACAGCTGGAATACGCTTTAATCGCCATCTAAGGTATTCGGATGAAGGCCTGCTGCCATGCATCATTGATATCACAAGTGGCAAGCTAGGGAGTGATGTACAAGGTGAAAATGGTTTTACGAGCACACAGAAGTGGGGCTGTTAGTCATACCAAGGGTAACACAAATGGCTCTGTTGGCCCCCTGTGCGGGGGCCCTGATATTCATGCTCAGATTCGAGCAAACAAGCTTGTGTGGAGGTTTGTGGCCTGCTGGGAGGACTGTCTGCACCACTATGATAGGGCTCATAAAAGAGCCTCTATTACTACGCTCTGCCACCTTCAGCACCTACAACAACATTGGTCCACAGCCTTGTTCAAACAGCACCGCTGCATTCCTCCCGCGCTCCCGAAACAAATTCAAAATGAACTCCATTTCCTCATCTTAATAAATCACCCACACTTTCAACCCCCAGGTTCTCTGACTTTTTTTCCTCACTGAAAAACTCCTTCTCCCCCAGCTAAGATTGATTGCTGTCTTCGCTTGGCCATGTGCTTGTTTATGTGAGACGGTAACCACAAAATGCCTTGCACCGTCTGTCCAAAGAGGGCCAGGGTATTTTTCTCTATTTTCTTTTTTTTTTTTTCCTCTTTCTCTGTTTTTGAATTCACAGTAGAGTGTGTCAGCACGCTGAGGAAACAGCTTTTATCACTTACAGCAGTCGCACAATAGGACCCAAACCATGTGTTTCTGGGTGCAGAAGTAAAGGGAAAGCATGGGGTGTGAATTTGTCTGTGTGTGAAGGCTGCCAGTGTTTAGAGATTATGTTTAAAAGAACCTTGTTGTCCACACCTATTTATCAGGTTGTGGATCACTCCAAAACCTTCCTGCTTCACACCAGATGAAATGTAGAGGTACAGTGCAGATAGCAAGACAGGAAACAGGAGCAGTCTTTCTCTTAAAAATACAGAGTTTGTCTTTTCAGTATTTTTTTCCTCCGTCCCCTTCTCCCTCTCTCTCTCTCCCCCTCCTTCCACCTAATCCACATCGCTGAGTGAACTCATTGTCCGTTTGTTTTAGAGGAGCGGCCTGCTAAACACATTTGCCTGGAGAAATGAATTTCCAATGGGGTTTGATGCGATTGTAGTGCCTGCCCAGAACGTCAGGCATGCGAGGAATCTCGAGCCCAGATCAAGCCCTGTCTCAAACTGTCCACACGCTGCGGAGCTGGGGTAAAACACTAAAATGCAGAGCCTTGCACTTGTAACTCCAAAACCGTCTTCTTGTCCAGTTCGGCGAAGACACTGATGCCGGTCGGTTCAAATTAGGATGATGTAGCACCCTGGTAACAACCACCAGAACACTGGAGAATGGCTTTGAGAGACAGAGTAGAAAAGTGGTCAAAGGGAAAACAGAGAGAACATTTGGATATTGATTCATTGACTTCCACTAAACCAAAACCAGTGTAAACAATTAACAGTCTTTATCTTTACAGGTCCTAACTGCATTTTTGCATCATAATTGGACTTTCAGTAGTACTGTGTGTTTATGATATCTGTTCAAAATAGTTCCCAAACTGCCATATTTCTGTATTAATTAGTTCAGTGTGATTGAACTTTACCATCTCTACATGTTGTAGAGTTAGATATGAAATGCTGGAGGATTGCTCTGCTTTTGGGGCCCCAGATGAATCAGTGGTCAATATTCCAATAATCTCTCCTGCTTTCCTCTCTCCAAGTCATCGCCTTAGTTTCCCCACTGGGGATGTGATGAAAAATGCAGCTGACTTGTGACAACACGAGAATACCTCTACAGCGTATCTTGTATATTGGAGGTTTAATGTTCTGCCAAACTACAATGAGAGGAACTGATTAAAAACTGTAGCATTCCTGTAGCTTTGTCGCAGTAAATCAAATATCTTAGCCCAAAATACTTTTTCACTGGGTTGATTGTGTTTTAATAAAGTATGAAATGTAATTCTCACTGTGGTAAATTGATTTAATATTATATAACAAGATTTTCCTTTTCTAAGAGAAGAGAAAAAACAGAGGCACTGGTCTTAGTACAGCACGCATAGTCACTGTAACAGAAAAATAAAGATAAGATAAGATCAAACTTTATTTATCGCAGATGGAAAAATTTATGTTTCAGCAGCACAGAGACAGGCAAGAGGTTAGCAGACAGATAAAGAACTGTTTGAATGAAATAAATCAAAGGAAGAAAACAACATGAAATATAACTTTGATAAGGTACAATAGACCTATTAATATATTAAAGTAGATAGTGATATTAGCAATATAATGCAATGTAAAATAATATAATGTTAGATATGTAACTACTTTTTATACCACATCTCCCACAGTAATAATAATGACGGTAATATATTATCATCAGCCGGTGTATTGTTGTAATGTACTGTATGTATGTACTGTATTGATTGCTTGTTTAAAGGGACACACCACATTTTACACATCAAGTTCAGTTAATTCATCATGAGTACTGCTCAAACTATAAAAATGTGTAAAAAAGACATGGTTGTTTGGCAGGCAGGAAGTGTCTGAAAGACGCTATCAAGTTAAATTACTTTAAAAGACTTTATTTATCTATTTTGACCATTCTTTTTTTTTTCAAGTCTTTTTTTAGCCTCATTTTGTCTCTTTTGAGTCCCTCAGCTTTATGGAAATATTGTACTAAATTGCTGGAGAGTACCTTTAATGTGTCTATAATACTGAATGTTCATTTTGATAATGCATGATGATTAGAGTTTGGTTTTTTATTGATTTTATGTGATTTAAAGTTTCAATAAAACACAATTTGTAAAGTCTGTATTGGGAGACATATTTTTTCATGTTCTGTAGTATTGTCTCTTTCCAACTAACACCTTGGCATTTCTACATGAAGTGAAGAGGGGAATACATTCTTAATGGCAGGTTCTCTCTTTTGTCTGATTGCAGAACTTTCCTACTCCCAGTACTGCACCATGCAAAATATTTTATTTCTTGTATATGATTATATAACTTTTGAATATATCGTTTGCTTTGTAGCATATAGGGAACTACAAACTGCATCTTATCTTACAACCCTCTCGTAATATGGCAATAAAACTACCTTGTACCTTGTAATCTGAGACTTCTGTCATTTTCATGCTTTGTTTGTTTGTTTGTTTGTTTGTTTGTTTTTGGGCAGGACCTACAGGAATTGGCTTGAATGAGCTTAAGAGGAAACTGTTGATCTCAGACCCCCAGCACTTCAGTGTGACCATCCCACGTAAGTTCACTCATCTGAATCAGGTTATTTCAAGCCGTGACTTGAGTAGCAGTAACTGAGAATCATCTAGCAGATTCCATTTGTCTTCCAATTTCCTCTCTGTGTGTTTTTACTTTTTTATCTGTGTATCTGTTTGTATCTGTGTGAACGTGTGTTTGATACATTGTGTCCGCCACAAGCCTTTTACCAGACCATGGTTTCAGATCTGCTATTTATTGGTAAATAACATTTAAAGGGAATGAAGACACCGTTTGGTTTTCTCCACATGCTGCATTCACACCAGTTTATAAGAAAGCCAGATGCAAGGCTAACAAAACTTTCAAAATGTTTAATAAGGTAGTGGTGTAATAGGGCTTAATTAGAACAGAAATTAGGATGTGATGTTAACATACAAATGCTATTTTAGAGACTTTTTCTCAGGTCTGGCTTTTTTTTACTACAGAAAAGATTATTTATTTGCTTTTATTTTGATAGGGAGTAGAGATACAGGCAGTGGGGAGAGAGAGAGGTATGACATGTAAATAATCCCCAGCCAGTACTGAACCAGGGATGTTGCATGCATCTTAACCACTAGTCCCCCAGGACGCTCGAGCCAAATCTTTTATCACAATGCTGTACTTCTATATTGTCTTGGAGTTTGTCTTGTTCTGTAGTTCAAAACATGTCCTGCTGCAAGTGAACTCTCAGTATAACTGGTGAAACTTCAGGACAACTTACTATAAACATCCAGATGCTCAGAAAGATAAAATAAGCAAAAGAGAAGACACTTCAAACTACATAAAGTCTACAGCATTTCTCTTTATCAGTGCTACCTGTCAGTGAGCTGCTGTTCTCTGGAGGAAGAACAGTAAATATCTGACACTACAGCTGTGTTGTCATGGAGATAAGTTGCCTCCCTCTCTACTCTAATCCATTTGTGCCCAAAAAGCCTATTTTTTTTTATTTATTTTTTTTATTTTTTTACATCTGTCCACACAGACAAACACATTGGAAACACATTCTCAGAGAAATGGAAGCACGCAAGATGCCAGAGCACATTCTGACTACACAGGGCCCCAGTGCACCCTGTGGGTTTTTTTTAGCAACAAATCAAAATAATCACTTTAGGTGAAGGATGTTTAGCTTTCTTGTTCCAGTTTAGTTTTCACAGCGTGTGAGGGTGCTCGTCCTGTTTGAGCGATGAAGGTCCAGTCTGAGACACACACAGACACACACCACACAAAGGGAGCTGTCTGGCAGTGAGTAAACCCGGGGCAACTCTCAGGCAGCATGGCTGGTCCTCTCAAGGTCCAGGCGTTTGTTTCTCCTCCTGTGTGACTGTCAGCTTTTCACAGTCTGCCTGACAAGCCCAGGATGATGGAGGAAACTGCGTTTTTCTACCTCCTGAAGACATGCCATTCCACTGCTTCACAAATTGGCAGAGTCACCCACTCTCCTTTCTTTCTGTTTATTTCTCACTTTCTTTCTGTCTCTTTCCACCGCTGCCTCCTCCCTTTTTCTCCTTTTAAGAACCCAACGACAGCTCGCCATAATTCTGAACACCATCCAGCACCGCTGCAAACTACTGGCTCTCCAAGCCTTGCAAGCTTTTTTGTTTTTTGGAGTCCTGAGATGTCCCAAAGCCAGCGTGTTGGGACAAATACATCTTTTTGATTTATACATTTAAGCAGGGCAATGGCATTATTAATTGTGTAGTTACCATCTGGGGCTTGGAGGGAAACCGCAACATGAGTCTGAGGAAATATGAGGACCATTGTTATTAATTGCCGTGTTTGGTACATGCCGTGTGGCATAATGGATGCGTCCTTGACAAAGTCTGACACTTGAAATGTCCCTGGTATTAAAATCCCATTGGTGGGGCTTTTTTTCCACAAGGCATGTTAATTGTTCTCAAATGTGACCTGTGAGGCTGTGTTTAATAGAGCCCAGACAGCCTGATTCTGACCCATATAGAAGACGTATGGCACAAGTCCTGGCTCTCATTGAGAGGAAAGAGACTCGGAAAGTATCTCGTCTCCCTCTTTTTTAATGTCTGATTGCTGCCAATGGACACATGGATGTGTTTAACACTTGCTGTTGTTTCAGATTAAGCCCGAAAGCGTTACCCCTTTTTGTTAATTTGAACACTGGAGCTTTGGAGACCACCGGCTTGTGGTCCCAGTTAAGATTTGGGTTGGGTTTATTTCTCACTTTCTCCCTCTGCTTGTCGCTGTAAAATGTAAACCAGGCGTCTTAGAAACATAAAGAGCATTGCAATAAGCCATTAGAGTAGGGGGTTAAACATTTTGATTCCAATCCAAGTTGACTGATATTTTCCATGATTTGGGATTGAACGGATGCACATTCTTCTGTTGCACTGTAATTATTTTCTGTGCCACAAAACACATGCCAAAATAACCCATGGTGGATGGTGTTGGTCTAACTACCGAGGGGCTGTTTGGCACTGTGTCTTACACATTTCTGAATGGGAGGGTATATGTTATCTTATGACAAGACTGTTTTGGCCTTTTCCTTGTGCTATTCCTACTTTTTTCTGGGGCTGATGACAGAAAGTCATTGATCTTCCTCGGTGTCTTCTCCACCACAGCTGGATTTATAGCTGTCTTTCCTCCTCAAGCAAGTGACACATTGTATAAATCACACCATTGGTTTTCCATGAACCCTGTAGATCAGTCTGGGCCATAAAAAGAAAAGGCACTGGTCCACTACCAGGGCACAGCCTCAACACATGCTGACGAAAAGAACAACTCAGAGGAGAGTAAAGCAGAACTTGGCCCTTGTGGTTGCAGGTGATAAAAGTTTAATAGTTTGTTTTGGAGCTGATCAGAGTGTCTGACGGGTGTACACTTCTCCCTTCTGACCTTTGACGCACTCCTGAAACAAGTCGGAGAGTGAGTCGACCCCTTGACCCTTACAAATCCACCAGAGCTGCCTGCTCACGTTCCCTCCACGTGCTGCCGCCTCCGCCCATTTTACGTATTTTAAGGCTTTATGGTTTATGGCCAAGTAAATGTAGAGGTTTGATGTTAATGAGCTCCCAAACTCAATTAACTTACAGCGGCTAACACTGCCGGCTAACGCTACAGCTTCTGTTCCTACGGGCACTGCAGCCACATTAGAAGAGACAAATTTAATAAGACACAGTAAACCTCTGCTGAATGTCAGTTACGTGTCTGAGTTTAGTGCTGCAGCGCTACAGGTTGTGTATTTTATAGAGCTATTACACAATAATATATACAAGGGTTGGCATGGCCCAGCGTGCTGTGTTTCAGACTTCCAGCGATGTTAATAAGGGGCTCAGTTCAGATGCTTTCAGCCCCAACAGTGAGTCAGACAGTCTGGGTTTGAGGTAATCACTGCTTCTCTTCTCCTCTCCCTCAGACACCAGTCGGGCCAAGAGGAACCAGGAGAATGACGGCGTAGAGTACTACTTCATTTCCAAACATCTCTTTGAGACGGATATCCACAACAACAAGTAGGCACAACTCTGTCTGGTATAAGTAAAGGAAAAAAACAACTACAAAAGGATTTTTATCTCTTTTTGAGTCTTCACTACTTAATTTCTTCACTTAAAACTTAAATATCCTTCTTGTCTTAAGAGAACATAATAATAGACTACAATTACTTTGCAAGATGAAGATTCTTTTGCAGTACAAACATTTTCCACACTGCCTTGATCATGATGGATCATGAAGTTGATTCTAGTGTCATCAAATGCTAATAATTATAATATAATCCATTATTCATGACTCCAATTATTTCAGTGGATAATAAAGACACATTTACTCCTCTTCATCCCTGATCCTGGCTTTGACAATCTGCTTCCACCAAGACCTATCTTGTGCTGCATGCTGTGCCTCGCCCCATGTTAGGTCCACCTCCATTACTCCGCTGTCACAGTTTGCCGCCAAGCTGTTTTGGGCCAATCTTGCTTCCTTATACCGATGGAGTCCATCCTAGTGCAGCCTTTAGGATTCGGTCCTGAGCCAGTCTAACATGCCCTAGCCATCGGGTGTCGGCAGCATCTGATCTCCAGCAACACGCTGTTGCATGTCGTCTTGGAAGGAAAAATTATGGAGGAAAATGGTAGAGTAAAGTTATAGTATGAAGAGAAGGTGTTTGTTGTATTTAGAAAACAAAATGTTGTGTTTTATAAATACAACAAATACAATGAATGTGTGTTGGTCTCTGTGGCCTTTGGCTCCGCTGTCCTCACCAAGTCCCCACTGTGTTCCAGCCGCTGCTACAAAACACTATCGCAACTCATACATCATGTAATTAGTTTTGATTTGAATATACTGTATTATTAGGAGGTGCTTATTGTTGAAATGTATAACTTCAGGTCAGCCACATTCCATCCACTCCTCTTAACTAGATGGAGGAATATCTCATAATATTAAGATTTTATTCCCATAACAATACATTTTCTGAAAATATTTTCCTTTACAGTGGCCCTAATACTACATCTATGTAATTACAGTCATTTAAATAATGATTTTAAAAAATTATTGTTTTTCTGATTTTTCGATTAATAGTGAAGTTTATTCATATACAATAACATGTAACGCAGAAAAGAAGCAAATCCTCAGGTTTGCAAAGCTGGAAGTAGCAAATGTTTAGCATTTTTACTTTATAAATAACATAAACCAGTAATTAATCTAAATGATTGGCAGCCTTTGACCTCAACTACTGGATTAATGGACTAATCTTTAGGCCTAATCACATTATAAGGAATTGCATGTATTCTAATCAAGTATGTAAAATATTTAATTTAGTGTTTGCTGTTTCAAAGTTTAACAAAACAAAAAACCTGAAAACAACATAATCCTTTTCTATCTGTGCTGTGGACCACTAAGAGGCAGTGCAGCGGTCTGACTGGTCCAGTGCTTGCTGCCACTGTTAAAACGCAGCCTCCCTGCTGTCGTCTGTGTGTCTCTGTAACCGAGTGTGAGCTGGTGTTGACAGGGCCGAGCCCTGTGTTGGTAACGGATCTCCAGACAGTGGCCCCAAGGTCTCCTGTCTCTGCTTCCTCCTTTCCTTAGGCGCTCTCTCTGAATCCATCCGCACCGCAGCCCACCATGACATTTGTGGCCAACAAATTGAAATGCAAGTTGTAATAGTCATAAGAATGATTGATGCCTTTCTGCTGGTCTCACACAAGCTGGAAGGGGGGAAAAAAGATACACTGTAGGGTGCACTTGCAAAACATTTACGCACACACAAACATCCACTACTGACAGAGGGAAGCCTAGGGTGGTGTGTGCATATAGAGTGTCAGAGCATGCAGCTTGAAGAAGGGAAAGGGGGGGCGCTGTATATTTAGGCTGTGTTGCGGTGTAGATCGAGGCATGCGATGTTTTTTGGGGAGTCGGAGGGGTGAGTGACAGAACTGTGATGTGGGGTGGATGCGTGGGACACTCCACGCTGAAATTACAAGGCAGCGAAGTCGACGAGGAGTGAGATCAACTTGTTTGCATTGTGCCTCATTGCATGCAGCACAAACAATGCGCTCTGTACAGAAATAAAAAGGGCCACAACAACGTGTGTTTAGCTTGAACAACTTTCCCAAGGGAAGCCCTGTTCTGTGTCAAAATGGCAACAATCCATACTCTTAATATAGCCAAACCTCCACTGGCATGTCTTACTGTAATCTATAAACCTTCTCTTCTGACGACAAACAGCGCAGAATGCAAGGTGTGAGTTTTTAAACATGGGCTACTGTAAGCTCGTAAATGAATTTTCCATAACTGAATATGAGGTTTGTTAGAGACTTAAGCATCCCTTCCTTTAAAAAATATTCTAACACGGGCAATTATCATAAAACCTTCTTTTTACATGGCATCAGTCACACAGAGGCAGTCATTCTGTCTGACCCTCGTCATGAGCAGACTGCAAGCATACCACGCACTGTTATTAGCTTCAAATTCTTTCCACCTCGTTACTCTCCTCGCTGCCTTTTTTCCTCCTTGTTTTCAGCTAAAAATACACTGGTGGGTTTTTTTTTTTTTGGTTTTTTTCATGACAGCTAATTGGTGTGAAAGAGAGAAGATTATCTGGTGGAAAAGTGTTTGTTTGCCTGTGCATCACACAGTTGCCTGCTGAGGTAAAATACTGGTGGATTAAAGGAGGGAAGGTTTTGGCATTCAGGGGCTCTGTGGTCTTTCTGGAACAAACAGGTGTTACTGATTGAAAGGGTAGCATAGGAGATTATATAAAATCACACTCGGCCAAAACGTCTGGTTTTTACGTTCTGCTAGAGAATACTATCTTCAGATCTGTCAGTGGTTGAAAGAGTAATCCTCCTGTCTCTGTGGATTTGTAGGGTTTTTATATAGCATTATTTCTAAGATGAATGTCAGGAGTGTGCTGCGACAGTCAACCAGATTTGGATGAGATTCTGATGTTATTCACAAGGGACATTAAGGTTTCATTAGATACTAATCCCTGCACAAAAATTATCAAAAAAGGTGTTTTCCTGCTGAACAATCTTTTCATCTCCCCTATCTTTCAATCTCTTTCCATCACCCCTCAGGTTCATCGAGTATGGCGAGTACAAAGGGAATTACTACGGGACAAGTCTAGACTCGATACGCTCCGTCCTCTCCAAGAATAAAGTGTGCCTACTGGATGTCCAGCCCCATGTGAGTGACTCAAATCCTTCCTCTCCATCCCGTTCTAATCTCACCATCCTTCAATTCCCTGTATTTTTAGCCCTTCATCACCTCTGTCCCTACCTATCTCAGAAGCAGATCTCTCTCTTCCCTGGCTTTCATGAGTCCTTTGCTGCTTACTAGGTTACCGAAGCGGGTTTTAAAGGGGGCATTTTAAGGGGAGCAATTACTGCTAATTACCTCTATTTGAAGATTTCCTCTTTGGCTTATGTGTCTTGGGTGGTGGCGATCATACCCCACACAAATGGCCGGCTTGTCACTGAGCCCAAACCCCTGAGCGCTATTCCCATTAATCCAGGGCCAGTCCTGTATCGTCCAGCCTCTGCCCTACCAGTTCCTCTGTTTGTTTTTGCTCAGTGGATAATGACACACAGGCACAAATACGCCATTATATAGATTAGCCTGGCATGTTCTCAAACCACCCCGGCCTGAGCAGCAACGTCAGCCCCAGAGCCTTCAGCTAAAGTCTTTGAAAGCTCATGTGGGTGCTTGTGCATTCGCGTATGAAGGAGTTTTGGCGTACATTTGTGATGTTGGTTAGACCAATAGTCTTTTCCCCTACCTCCACTATGGGTTCATTTTCTGACTGATGGGTCAGATCAGTAGCAGTGTCAAAGCATGTTATTGCTCCCATGCTGACTCTGTAAGCAGCTGATGAGAGCTTAGAGGAACGCTTCCCAGTGGTTCTTCTCCTGCCCCTCCTTTGGTTTTTTTTTTCCATCTTCCTATCAGTTGTGGATTTGTATGCACTGCCTATTAGCACAGTGAGAAGCCCTGATCATGGTGCCAGAACCAGAGGAGAGCCTGTAGCTTGACGCCACCACTAACCAACTCTGACCTCTCTTCTACCTCTTGAGAACTGGATTGGTGGTGGTGTTTCATGTGATTGTCACAACAGACAAGAAGGCTGAGCAGATGTGGAAAGAAATGTATCCTCCACTTTCTTCTAGAAGAACCATATGTGCTTTTTGGCTTGTGACCCCTTAAAACTCAGCAACCCAGTTAGCCAAACAGTAATGTTTTTCACTCAGATTGATTTGAATAATCTTTAGAGGTCTAAGGATCCATTAATTTCATAATCAATAAAACAAGCAAAATTTAGAGCAAAATCTTAGATACAATATGTAAACAAAAAAGTGAACAAGACGTGCGCAGGATCAGGGAAAGTTTGAACATCTACAGTTAAATGAAAACTAAGCAAACTTCATCTGCTGATATGGACTCTGTAATATCTTATAACAGCTGGTCGAGATCTGGTCGAGATCTCTAAATGCTAAGGAAAGGTGCTCCAATGCTTCCTTTCTTATCTCCTTCAGCATACTTTATGTAATCCAGTCTCAAAACGTTGTAATATTTCATCGAGGTAAAGGAAGTGTTTAGGAAAAGGCACATTTTTTTAACTTTGAAATAGCAGCCTTAGTTTTGTTTCTTTTTTCTTTGAAACCGAGTCTATCTTGACTGTGTTTGAGCACCAAGCATCATCTATTGGAAACACACAGTCCACCTCCTCTCATCTTGGCTGGAGTCTTGCGCTGACAGCTTGGAACACGGACCACCTGCCGAGTACTTGATCCGGGATGTTGATGAGGCAGGTCTCTGTAAAGATGTGGGCTCGACAGTCACTGATTTCTGTCGCTTTGCCAACAATTCGCTCAGACTGGACCTATAGGAGCAGCCTTAAGTCCAAGCTGGGCCAACATGCCTCCTTTTCCAGCTCTCTTTCCTCTCCTCTGAGCGATCAGCGCACCCGCCGTAGGGCCCAGTCTGTTTTTTTGGTCTGAGTGGATCTTGGTCCGCTGCCGTTTAATCAGAAAACCCTGACTTTCTTCTCCAGTGACTGTATTTCTGTCAGAGGTTACTTTGACATTAATATTTGTTTTCCTTTTTCTTTGTTCAGACAATAAAGCACCTGCGGACGGCAGAGTTTAAACCCTTTGTGGTGTTTGTGAAGCCTCCTACGATTGAGAGATTGAGGGAGACCAGACAGAAGGCCAAAATCATATCAGGCAAAGACGACAAGGCATCTGCCAAGCCATTCACGGTAAGAGAATGTGATGAGAAGGTTTTTGATCAACACATGTTGTTTACAGTTATTTAAACTGCTCGAAGTGCCAGATGTCAGGTTCGACTTGATTTAGATAATCACAGGAAATCAATTCAAAATATGTCTGAGCTGCTAACAGACTTGATGAAACTTGATTTGTAAAGGCTGTTCAGATTAGATCAAGTTAAATGAAAGTTTAATGACCCCTGTTAGGAAATTGTATTACCACAGCAGAAAATAACAGGATACAGGTAATAGAATATACATTAAGGACAGATAAAGGGAAATATTAAACATACAGGACGGAACAAATTCACAACAGCAGTGTCCAAACATAGTCAAACAGTGAAAAATATTTATTCATTAAGTTTTATGGTCAAAAACTGGGATCATGCAATGACTGTATAAGATGCTGACATGTATATTGGGGAAAAAATGAGGATATGAAGGATGTAGCTGGGGAACACACAGTCCAACGATGTGATGGTGTTATACTGTACCAACACATGGCTTTACAGCTGACAGATTAGCAGCAGAAGAAATAACAGAAACACTATCTGGACCCTGTGTGCACAGTATGTGACTGATGAGGTCATCCTTTACACACCTTTATCCAAGCCCGACGGGGACACAGATGAAACCAATTAGCTGGCGTTTGGCGCTGCTGTGAAGTTGCCGGGTGGAGGGGTGGGAGTGGATGATGGTTTTCCCAGCCCCACCGAGCCCGGGCGCTTGCTTCGCATGTCTCGCTCACCTCAGGCTGCGGTAAGGCCAAGATCCTGGTCAGCACACATCCGCGACAGCCTGATGGCACACCAGGAGTTAGGAAACATAAAGAGAGAGGGAAGCTGAGAAAGAGACAATGCTTTCAAAGACATGGAGACTGGCTGACCGCAAACTAGCATCTTAAGGATGAGTGAAGAAAGGGAAGAGTGGAGGAGGTGATGGGGTGTGAACAGGCGTCTGCTGGAGTTTCATGAATGTTTTATATTTTTCTTGATTGAAAACATGTGCAAATAATACAGACTACTAAAATTTTACATATTCCACACCTCCCGCTTACTTTCCCCTCCACTGGCCTTCAACCCCCACCCCTAGGCCAAAATGCTGGTTAAAACCACATTCATAATACTTTACAAACACAAATACACCAGGTCTCATGAAATAAGATTTAAGCTTACCCACCTTAAATGCTAAATCTTATCAGGTTGAAAGAATATAGAATCGCAAGTTAGTGCACAGAATCTTATTCTTACACTGAGAAGCTGATGTCCTGTTTTGATCTATAGTTGTATTAGCGAGTCAGTATGATCGGGCTAACGGCGCAGTTCTTTCCCAAGAGTCATCCACCGGCTTCGCATGTTGGCTGTGTTCAGTCAAACACACCTGTAGGTGCCATCATACATACAGTACAGCACGCAGCTAGGTCACAGCTGAAGGTCGGCTCAGACTCAGAACATCTCGTAGATGTTTTACTTCACTGTCAAACTTTTAAAAACCCCATACAGACAAGTCAGCTTGCATTAGTCACACTGTGAAATAAAATTTTGCCTCCGTCTGCTCCTCGTTTCCCAGCAGGGGTGCAGAGAACAATGAGCTTTAGTTGTCAGAAACAGGAGTATTGTGAACAATCCATGCTGTTGCTTCTATTACTCACGGCCCCTTTATTAGCTTCTGCTACTCTCTCAAGTAATACAAATACACCTCTATAAAACTGTTTGACAAGGAGGCATATTTTAGCCAGGTAACAAACCAGGTTCTGTGTAAATGTTCACGAACAGTGACAGCACATAAGCCACCTCAGATTTGCTATTAATGGCACTGAAAGAGAAGCTGTTGTCGGGTGAGTCGTCTCAGACATATTCTATTCACCGCCAGCTGTATTTCTGTCAGAAAGACAGGTCTGCTTTAATGATAAAGGCTCAAGAACAGTCGTCTCATTGTTTCAGCAGAGCGCTCTGCCTTTAGCCTCATTGTTTTAGCTGGAGACGATTCAAAGTTTTCAAAAAAGGAGCCGAAGGATGAAGTTGAAACAAGCAAAAACAGGATGACATAATGCATAATTGAGGTTGTAATGTGGTAAGTCCAGAAAATGGCACATTATGTGATATACCACAATCATTTACAACTGATTTGTGAAGATCTGTTTGTTTTTTTAATGCTTATTTAAATATAGAGAGGACAGGTGTGTTTTATTGGGGGGATAAGAAGATACCTGAGGCTGACACATAAACAAAGATTTATAGTCTACATAAGGGGAACATTCCTTTTTGGACAGAATCTGCAGTATATCGGACACAGTAAAATCACACATATAATAAATATAATTAAGAAAACAATAAAAATACAAGCCATAAAAACATCACTTCGAATAAAATGTGTAACAGAGACACACCAGTGGTAAAACCAACCTGAGAGTCGATAGCCTCATGTTGTGCAGTGAACACCATTTATCTGTGCTAGAAAAAAGTGCTTAAACAGGCACAAGACGCTACATCACTTCATGTGGAAATTAAGCAATCTAATGGCAGTGGAGATAAATGAGTCCCCGGTGCTTTTCTTCCCGAGTCTGGCCCTCCAGAAGTGGCATCAGCTCAAACTGCCCTCTGAGGAGAGCGATCGAGCACGGATCACTGGATGCCAAGAATATCCACTCAGCTTTCCATTTGCCTCTTTTACTTTCATTATATTCATCTCTCTGCCCCTTTTATTTCATCCTACATCTATCTTATTATTTTCTTACTCTGTTTCTTGATTCTCTTTCCATCTCTCCACCCAGGTCGCTGTCCCTTAAGCCGCTTCCTGTTGTGATTAATGTTCCTTTACCTGGAATGGTCTTACTAGAGGCAGACACAGAGACTTGCTGGTGGACATGGAAACATCATAGATACAAAATAGCACTCCGTCTCCGAGGTTCATTTAGTTAGCCAGGACAGGTCAGAGGAGTTGTCTTCCTGGCAGACAGTGGTCATCTGTAGGTCCTGGTCCAACAGTGGAAGTCCTGCGGCAGGCTTTGGTCCAGATGATAGAGAATATAGTCCCACTTTTCTCCACAAGCCAACAAACCATCTGCCCTCTCTGCACCGTCTTTTCATCGCAGCCCGTCCTCTCCCTGTCATTTTCTAACACACAGGCAGATAAAATCATCACATCTTCCTCACAAAAGACAATAGGGACTGAGAAAGCGTGGCTCGATTTTTGTAAGGTAGATACACGGCAAAAAAAAAAGAAGCAGACAGGGCTTTTACTGAGTGTCACAGCGAGTGAGTGTTTATATTTAGCTGCGCAGCGAATCCATTATGAAGCGGAAAACCACCAGAAACATTCTGAAGTAAGTCCTGGCTAGAAGGAGCGTCTCTAAAAATTGAGCCGTTTAGGAGTTTTAAACTTTAACGAGGCCGTGTTTATGTGCGTACACACTGTATGCACACACTCTTCATCCTGCCTGTGTATGTGTGTGTGTGTGCATGTTTATTTGAGTTTCTGTGCATAAATGTGCATCTGTGTGTATTTATAATTGTGTGTTTGGCAAAGGGGTTCACTATAAAACCATATCTGTTCAGAAATCTAAAGTTGAGTGTTCCAAGTAAAAACATAAGGCTAAATCAGTGCAGCCACTTTAGCCCTGCTGGTGCTCTGAGGTCAGGATCAGCCAGAGCCCACACAGCTGAAACCAGAAAGCCCCAGGGGGACCACCGCGGAGAGATACGTGGGGTCTTTCAGAATACTCTATCTGTGAATACAGGAACCACAGATAGGCAATATTTACCTCCAACCTGATTAAAAATATGTCATTTGGCTCATTCTGACAGTTAGCATGTGGTTTTATTCTTTACACTGGACAACTGATTTGCACATTTACTTGGAAAACTTCTCATCCACCTGGAAGCCTCCATGTCAGTATGCAACAATTTTATGAAGCTCCCTCTTCTTATGCTGATAAGGCACACATCCTCTTTTAAATGGATGTCTCACTGCCACTGCACAACAAATAGATTTAGTCATCAAAGCTAACCCTAGCTCGTAATATGTTGTGTACTAGCTCATCACTTCACCCACTTAATTAGTAAAGTATAACCTAATTTAACAGCCATTGCCCCTAAGCCCTCTAAAGCCCAATTCGCGTTGCTTGTGTGGGCTCAGTCAGTTACCACAAAAACACACCAAGTCTATGTTACAGACCCTGCCTAAATAATCCAAGCATATTTAGGGAATCAAGGGAATTCAAGCGCTTTACATAAAACATGAAAGCAAAATATAAAAACGACATTTAAATACAATTTTCAGAGAGTCAAATGATAGTAAGTCAGGTTAGCTACTGTAGTTTCTGAAGCCTCATCATCCCTTTCTTTGTGGCCTTTGTCATCCAAGATAATAATAATTTGTCATTTCTAAGTGTAATTTTTTTGTTGACCACAGCAACATATTTTCCATGTTAGATATAGATTATTTGTTTTGTTACCATGAGATCATCTGTTGTATCTCTGCTGGCCTACACTGCCAATGCAGGGTGCAGCAGGTTCACACGGTCTGAGCTCCCACTTCTCACAGTGGACCAGTGTCACCACAAGCTGTCATTTCTCCATGGCACATATAAAATCCAGACTGCCAATAATATATGTTTTACATGTCTGTGTTTTGGAAATGATGGTTCTGTTTTGTCCTTCGCTTATTTTGAGGATATTTTATTTTCTTTGTGAATTGGATAACCGTGTGTATTCGATGGAGGAAATTATGAAAATTCCTTGAGGTCAGGTTGTCTTATGGAGAGGTTTTAGTGCATGGTCTGTGCCAGGGTTCATGTGTGGGTACCATGTCTCTGTGAGGTTATAACGGGCTCCATACGGGCCACTTTGTGTTTATTTGCGTGTTCAAGGCCATGTAATTTGTGTTAACAGTATGTGAATTTATCTTCCTTCTTGTTTACTGTGGCCAGTGTTTTCTCCGTGCAGCAGATAGGCAGCCTGAAATGAACTGTTTGGCCTTTGGTTTGAGCATATATCTCTGCTTCTTTTCTCCTCTCTGTTCTCTCATGCACTGCAGGAGGAGGACTTTCAGGAGATGGTGAAAACTGCCCAAACGATGGAGACTCAATATGGCCATCTGTTTGATAAGGTCATAGTCAACGATGATCTCTCTACAGCATTCAGCGAGCTGCGGTTGGCACTTAAGAAAGTGGAGACGGAGACTCACTGGGTTCCAGTCAGCTGGACTCACTCCTGAGATCCACACAGACTGTAAAAGTAGAAAAGGGAAGGGCTTTGACAAAAATATGCAGGATTTTATCTTTCTATGTCTGCTGTGGCTGGTGTTGGGGGGCGGGCGGGGGGGGTAACAGGAATAAAACAAGGCAGCATCAGACGGCAGTGTTGCCATACCTGGGCTGCACTGAGCTAAAAATAAGCTTTTGCCTGGGATCAGGTTGGATTTAGACCTCAGCTGTGGTCTGGATGTGGATCTCCAGGTCTGAACAGATCTGACAGGGTTGAGGTTAAGGGCGTCTGTCTAGAATATGAGCCTTGGACATTGATCTGTGTTTCAGTCTGGGTCACACAACCATGGCCACGAGTTGGAGCTCTTCAGTCCAAACCAGAATGTGGAACGAGCCTGGACCATCACAGCGCCAGCAGCCCTGCCAGCACCTCAGCAACCGCGCCAACAAGGACTCCATCTTTAGTGTGTTTATAACATTAGACCATTAGAAACCAAAGGGACTGACATATTTCTTCTTGGGGGACAGCTTACATGCATATGTCTGTTAAAGAACACATCTGAGGGGAAAAAGGGGAGAAAAGAAAACACATTTGCCTTCTGTCTTACTATATTCCTGTGCTTCAATCATGCTTTCATGACTGTTACTCCAAACAAAACATTGTCAGGTACACTCTGAAGAAAGGGCAGTAAGTGTAATTTTATTTAAGAGAAATTAATATATTTTCTAATATCCTCCAGTTGTGTTTTTTTGCATACCTTTTGTATACATATCTTGATTTTTAGAGCAACCTTATCTCAGCTGTAGCCACCTCTCTGACAGTTTTTTTTTTTTTTTTAATCTAGAGGCATCTCTTCTTTCAGTCAAGTGTTTTGATTTCATCACCCAAGTCTAGTTTTCCCCATACAAAGCACATAGAGAGCCATTTTATTTAGTTGTGAGATATTCCATTTAGGAGCATTTTGAAAAGCCAACCCTCATATGAAGGTGCCCAGCATAACAGCTTTGCTATTTAAAGTCCCAGAACTGAACACATTTATTCACATAAAAATGCCTAGAGGGTCCACAGCACACTTAGGATTTTAACTCAGAGAAATGCTAAGTCGCCGCTCCTGACTTTATGAACATTAGGAGTTTATTGCTAATTCGAGTCTCTCATTCCCAGTCTAATGTACTAATTTTTACTCAGTACAGCAGCTGCTCAGTAATCCTGGCTGTATTATCAATGACAATGTTACAGCCGTGGTAGATCCTTGGTTCTTTGTTGCTAATGAAAGTAAAAATCAGATGAAGAGCAATATTTACACTAGTCTGCCCTCTGATTTGTTTTCTTACCGAGAGTGAGTTAAAAGGATCGACACAACTTTCATGTCGATATATATGGCTACAGCTAAGGGGCAATTAGCTTAGCCTAGCATAAAGACTGGAAACAGGGAAATGGCTAGCCTGGCTCTGTCCAAAAAGATGCCTACTGGCACCTCTATAGTTGTGGCTTTATGAACATGTTGTTTCTGTTTATGAACAAGATATTTGTTCATTTGTAAGCTTTAAAGTTGCTGTTACACGTATTTCTTTAACTTTAGTGACAGAGACAGTTTTTTTCCCCTGGTTCCAGTCTGTATGCTAAGCTAAGCTAATTCCTTCTGGCTCTAACGTGTAGTCATGAGAGTGGTATCACTCTTCTCATTTAACTCTTGGCAAGAAAGCCAATAATATTTTCCACAATCTCAAACTATTCCCGAAACTTTTTTTTTATACTTTGGCCAACCTTACTATACAACTCCTCCTAGATTTTGTTTATCATACACTAACTGCATGTCCAATTTAGGTTGCATACATTTCTTCGTTCCTTTATTTTGACCTTTTCCACCTACTATGATATTTATATATTATATATATTTCTTTCCATTTTTAGAAAGGGTAATAAGGGTGTTTATGCTTTTGAGTAATGATAACACACATTTAAATGGGACATCCCTCATCCTTAACTTCTCCACTAGATTTGTATTCAATTTAGTATCAGATGAATTTCCCTTTTTTTATTTTACTTGTTCACAGCTACATATGCTACCCCTCTGTCATCTATTTTATTGATCAGATTTGTACAGTCTCCAGAGAATGTTTTTAATTTCTTGCTGTAAATGAAATGCTGTTTACAAAGCAAGGTGTATGAATTTACATTATTCTTGATAACTGCTACATTTTATATTAAAGAAAATCCAACTAAACTTGTATTTCCAAGGTGTTAAATTAATTAATGTCTTCAACTGGGCAGAGATTGAGAGCAGTGATGTGTGAGCCGGAATGGTATGAGAAAAAAAAGAATTGTGCCCTTGAATTGTGCCCTTGGATCTTTGTTCAGTTTTGAGAACAATATTCCAGCAACATCTTTGAGCTGCCACACAGAAGTTTGCTGCACAGTTGTGTAAACAGATTTCACACCTTTCATCTTGTAAATGAGTGTGCTAGAGTAGTAAATGTCAATCACTGGCTGGTTTTCTCACCTATGGGACATTACGGCTGAATCTGATTTTGACAATACTGGTGTACTTTTGCCCACACTGCAATCACCTTTAATCAGTTAATTTTACATTGTTATTTGGCTTCCTAGTGGCTCAGTTGGCATGTGTCTCTACAATCTGACCTGTCAAATAAAGGTGAAAATTCAAAAGATAACCTTAAAAACTATATTCTTGAAAAGAAATCTGTCTGTTAACCTAATTTTCATTGAACTTGTGTAATTTTATTCAGAAACTATTTGATATCATCAAGTGCCCTTGTCTTAAGCAACATTTCCATTTACAGTTAGGGCAATTTTAATGTGCGTTTCCATCCACTATTGTTATGCGAATATTAGGATTTGAGCACATTTAGACAAACAGTTGGTTTGCGCTAAATCTCCATTTGGGTGTAATTAAACCAGAAGAAAAGGGCTAAACGATATATCTTTATTAAAAGAGTGCCAGCACTTTTAGTTGTCACCTGGACATCTGGATGGAGGAGTTTAAGGAAAGGGCCTGAATCCAGTGACTGCTGAAACATCCAGAGCAGTGCAGCCCAATTAAACCCGAGTGTTCTGCTAAAGCCCTGTGCCAAATTACTAACTCAGATGTCACTGGACCTTTGAAAATAGTCGTTCTGTGAACAGGGGGAGTCGTGGGGGTGGTAAAAGAGGGCCCCTTGAGAAGTTCAGCCTCCAAAAGCTACCCACTAGAGGATTCAGCAGGCCTCCGCTTGATGAAGTGCCAAAAAATCCTTCACCGATCCAAATCAGGTTGTCTAACCTGTGTGTGTGTGTGTGGGGGGCGGTTACAGCTGAAAAACTGAAGTGGCTGGGCAGGTAAGGTTAGGTAAAGGTATCTCCATTCACTTAGGCCGAAGGGAGGAGAAACCAGTTATTCCATGTCTTGCTCTCTCTCTGTCTTTCTCTCACCCTGTCTCACTTCTTAATTAGGATAACAGAGTAAAATGTGTGTGTGGGTGGGGGGGACAGGATTATGGCGCTGGCCCATCGTGCCCCCTGAGTTGGTTGGCAGGTTGAGTGAGTGAGTAGGTGATTGAGCTAAGTTTTCCCCTTCCAAAAGTCATCAAGCTCAAAGATCCATTTTCAGCACAAGACAAACGCCACCCTGCATTGTCCTGGCTAGTTTGGCGGTGGAGGGAACGCTTGGACAGGGAAATTCTGGCATAGACATTCTGAAGGTTCTAAGTGAGTGCGAATTGACCCCATTTCCTCTCACGTCGTAACACCAAAGGCGGACCAGTCCTCAGGATCTTTTCACCAAGGACCTCATGAGTAAAGGTGTCACCGGCTCAGACTTGAAGGAGCCAATATAACTGGTGCCTACTCCTTTCCTCTCCAGTTTTGAGTCTTGCCTTGGTTTTTTTGTCACTCCACAGTTCTACCCATTATACTCAAGTTCATGTCTTTATTCACCTACTATCTCATCCACCGCACGGTTTTCCATGTGTTTATTTGACTCCATCTGACTTAGGTGTGCAGGGTGTCGAGCTATGTTTTGGTAATGCTCCAATTGCCCTAGAAGAGAGCGACGTTCCTGGTGCTCCCACTACATTTTCTGGTAACAAACGATGAGTGCCTGATTCAGTGTCATCGACGGTAGTGATGGACACACTGTTTTGCTTCTTGCTTCCTTGGCGTGTCATCAGCCTGCGTCTTAAGAAGCCCCCGCCATTGTCAGACTGTTGGGAGTGCTGCATCAACCCCGGATGCTGTGCTTTATTCACTTTCAGCTGAGCATGACACGTGTTCACAGATTAGGTTTCCCCTGACATGGATAACAAAGGGCCAGAAATCGGCCACATATGCCAAGGTACTTTAGATGAGTAATGATGTAATACTGAAATAAACTATGTGTGTACATGTGGGTCTGTGTATTTGATGAAGAAATGGAACAGTAAATGACATTTCCCTACAGTAAGTAGTAGCAAATAAAGAGACATTTCTATAAATCTTCATATAGTTGTATAAAAGTCTGCCATCAGCCCCTGACTGATTTCAGATAACAAATCCCTCTTCCTCTTTATTCATCTGTCCCCATCATGTCTTGAAGAGTGGGCTGCCATGTGAGTAAAGGCCAAGCGATGGCTTCCCCAGCTCAGACATGAACACTGGCGCTCCATCTATTCCCCTTTGTAGTCCAGAGACTATAATAGTTTAACAGAACTCGTTAGGAATCTGAGGATTTATAGTAAGTAAAGTTTAGCTTTTATCTCATATCCTGGAGATTAATGTTGCGCTGCAGTAAGGTCTCATGAATTGCTCTCTTTCTTGGCCTACTGATGTATTTATTTTCAGGTCCATAAATCCATCCATTAACAGAACCCATTGTTTAGGAGATGAGGGTCAGAGCCAGACGAGCAGGGCAGAGGCAGGAGGAGAAGTCGGCAGAGCAGATGAACTTAGGATTTAGTTGTGGAAAAGTCAGAAAGCCTGTCCGGTTCTAAACCCAGCGACATGTAATAGGGCTTCTTGCAATGTCCCCCTGACGCATTTCGGAAACCATAAAAGCAAAATGTCTGTCTCGCGTTACGATATACACTGCAGTCATTTTTATTTACTGTGTTAAAATTGCAGCGTCAGGGCTAATATCCTGAAAAGAGCTCAATGTGATAAGTCCTGCCTTTGTAACCAGACAAGTTGTACATCATTAGCATCAGAGGCTGGGTAAGAGGAGGGGGACTCAGGCTCCCACTGAGATTTCTCATCTTTTCACGAGTGCTCGTCTTGAATGAGCCATTGAATCACTCGCTTCTCTTTCTCCAGCATTCGGCTATTCTGCCTTTGCCCAGTCTTTCATGTGGTGACTCAGTCCATCACCATGGCTTTACAGTAGGAGCCAGCCAGCGATGCCGCTCTGTTTTTCTCATCCCAGGGTAAATGCCCTTGACCATAGAGAGACTGTTCTGTAGACTAATGGGCCTTCAGGCCAGGAGCTTCTCCCACCCTGTCTCCTCAGGCTAATTAGCCTCACCATTACCTCATGTCTTTAGGCAAAGGTCTTACGGGCATCTTACCTTGAGCTGTGTTTCTCAATTAGAGAACTTTAGGACCTGGAGGGTAGGAAGTGAGGAGTGAACAGGGGATGCCCATCATTCCACCCCAGCCTGAAAACGCCTTTTTATCCTGATGAGAATGTGTGGAAATCATAACAACACGCTCAGTCTAATAGCCGTAACGCAGTTGGTCATTAATGCCGGGTGGCGTATGTATACACTGCCCGCTGAGGCTGTACAGGTTAACTCAACTCTGTGTGTGTGTGAATAAGAAAATGAGACCAAGGGGTAAAGGTTCATCTGGAGGGTCCTGGGCGCTGAAAATTCCTCTGACACATGTGGAGCTAAAGCAGGGTACAGGGACCGAGGTTGCACAAAGGCACTGACTATGTTAGAGGAGCTCTGAGCTGTCCACCTGTATTTTCTTAAACTTTCTCTGTGGCCTTCCCCTGAGTCTTGTTGGCCTCTATTGAAGCTGTTTTAATTACACGGACTCTGAACTGTCATCTTTAAAGCGAGAGAACTCTGGAGGTCAGAACTTTCCTTGTGTGTGTTACAAATTAGTCCCAACCCTGCCATGATTTCCCATAGTAGGGTGAGTGAGAAAGGCAAAAAATATCACTGCTCTCCAAATTTGTCTGTTTTCACTACAACGAAGCATTCTTTTAATAGTCTGTATTATCCTGATAGGTTTCCAGCAGCGTTGTCATCTGAACAACTTCGTGCGACTTTGTAAAACCCAATACATGCAAATGTAAGTAGCAAAACAGTGTTTCTCCATCTTCCAAACCATACACCACTCAAATGGAATGTAGCAGTGCGTCCAGCTGGGGTATGAGAGCCCAGCAGCAGTAGCTGTGCTGACCCTGTGTAATGACATTAAGTGGATTACAAGGAGGCCCTGGTCACTGGTCATTAATATTGAGTCCACTAGAGTTACCTCCATGTGGCAGCAGCTACACCACAGGGACTGAGCCCAGGACCTCCAAGATACCTGAGATGCTCATTGCTCTGTGCAGGGCCCTCAGATGAACTGACAGCCCTCTGAAACTGAAAAGGACCTCAGAAAGATCAAGAGCGATCAGTGATGACACTTTTTGGTTTTGGATTAAGGGTGATTGTTTACTATAGCCCTGTCTTTGATTACCTCACCACTGTCAGCTTTGTATTTTTCATTACATTTATGGCATTTCCGTGTCTGAGAGGAGAATGGAATTTTCTATGTGGTGCTTTCAGCATTGCTTAAAATGAATTTGGACTCTTGTTCTCTTTCCAGAAACAGTGCCCCACTGAGGCTGAGTCACACAAACACTTACAAGTGTAAGTAAATCCAAGCAAATCTTTCGCATCAAATTGAACTTTGACAAAGCAATTTGCAATGTTGGCCTATGGCTTATTAAGGCTCATTAGCCAGTATTGACTGCTCCACAGGAGCACAAACTAATCTTTTGCACAAGTGCGTGCTAGCTAACAGAGCTATTGTTAGCTTGTGCATTAGCCATTAGCTCACTAGCCACAGAAACTCACCACGTCACCACACTTCTAGCACTGCCTATTTCGCAGGATGCACAGATTAACTTCATTGTGCAACTTTCTGGCGTGACCGGGCCTTTACTCTGGATAATAAACAGAACAGGTTGAAGCAGAACTTCAGACATAAATATCTTAAAACCTGGACAAATAAAACCAAACGACCTGCACCTGCATTTGACAATATCAAAGACATGTACAGAGTGACAAGTGGTGAACTTATTGTGGCATAGTTGTTCTGTGGCTACCATCTACTGTACATGAGATCACATCCCCTTTACTTTATCCTACGCTAATCGCTGCCCATTAGTCATGTAAATAACACTTTTTGTGATTTATTCTATATCCAGTATCTGCTCCTCTGTGCAGGTTTGCCACACATATCAGGAAATACAGATGTGGTCGGTATAGAGGACATATGTGAGCTTAGATGAGGAAAATGTTGGATTTCCCATAGAAATGTGAAGACATAAGTTTGATTTAACATACTGTAGTTCCACAAGGCTACACATCATCACATTATGAATCTCTAAATTTATGAAAACAAAGGTATATTTAACAAGCCTTGTTCATGGATTTAACAAGCAATCCAATGAAACCCTAGAGGTTGATAGAATTTATGTCTTTTCACTGATGAAGGATCCCACTGCACGCAAAGACCTTGTAACAGACATGTAGAAATCACATTGTTATTGCCATGTTCTGGGAAACATGGTGACATGTTAGGAACTCTTGGCATCTCTGTATCAACACCGTGCGGGCTGACAGGGGCTAAACCCTGATCATGACAATCACAGATGTATTGCTCAGCTTGTTCCCAGAGCCTAAAAGCCAAGGCCTGGCCCCTGAACCTACACCCTCCACACACCATGTTTTGACACATTGTCATCCCTTTTTTGGATGGCTAGGTATAAGGAAGAGCACTGGGTGGCTGCTGTTTGTGTTTCTAATCAGGTACTTGTCCAGCCTTGATGGCCTGTCCGAACACCTGGGATGTATTACGGGAACTCACGTGATCCAAGGGAAGGATAAAAAACAAACAAAATAAAGGCGGAAATAATTAAAAGGGGGCCAAATGTGAGAGGGCAGAGAGACTCTCCGCTTTGCAAAAGAAGAATAACAAGAAGCAGCGTGCTTTTGTAATGGGTCGTGTCCCTTTACGAGGTGACGTAATTTCCAATAAAGAGCCACAGGTCCAGTGAGGATGCAAGTATATTATGTGTTGAGCAGACAGGAGACTGGGCTACCAGGCCCTGTCCAGGCCAGACCTGGAGGACAGAGTACAGATCTGTGAAAGGTCTGTTCCAAATAACACGTTAAACTGTCAAAGCAGTCGTGACTCACATGAAAGAAACCATGTGACAGGGCCCAAAGACAAACAAACCATAAAGCGGTTCACATTTGCCAACTAATAACAGTTAGTTTTACACTCAAGCGTGATGACTTTCGGAACTCTGAGGCGTTTTTGAGGAAACACAGCATTAAGTCAAAAAAGAAATGGCAGCAGAAAGGGGCATCTGACAAGCAAGGCGTCAGGAAAAGAAAGATATGCTTAGGGCCTTGTTAGTCAAAATCCAAAGGTGGGAGCAAAAGGGAGTGCTTCACAGCGGTCCACCGGAGCCTGTGTGTCATGTGTTAGCAGGTGTTGATGGCAGGGAGTGGTGCTGCATTGGCCTGGGGAGCAGTTGAGGTTTTGGCTGTAGACAACAGGTCCTAATGAGTGATGCTCCACGGGGGCTGGTGTATAGCCAGCGAGAGGTTGAGAGAATGGAGCGCCCCTTTAACTGAAGCCATCTGAAAGGAGGAAATACCCACAGTCAGCCTGGCGCTCTGACCACTCTGCAGCCCTCCAGAGAGGCTCCCGCTGCGAGGCCAAACCTACCCCCCCGGTCTGTGTAGCGGAGCAGCAGTGAAGCTCACACGGAGGCCACAGACAGACTGATTAGTCCTCTGAGCTTTGTGATTAGACTACATTGTTAACTTTGGAACAGCACAGACTTTGACTGCCTTTCCTTAGTTTGTTGAAAACTTGTACTGAAACATATTGTATTTCTTAAATTTTTAAGCTTTAAAGTGGATACTCCCTAAGTGCAACTGTCCTTTTCTTTGAGCCCTAGAAAGGCTACTGTTTGGTAACAATAGGTAATTACCTGGTGCTCAAGCTACGTCTGTTGCATTATATATGCCGCCATGTATAAATGGTGCTCAAATAGCTTGTATACTATGCGACTTTAGTTGTTATTACTATTACCTAGATTTATCTATTAACACTACTGGCAACAACTTGACTCTGGCAACTCCTTGGCACTAGTTCAAATAAAATAAATATTATTATTGATAGCCATCAGTCATGTACAATGACACTGCAAACCACCCTGGCAGCCAGCTGATGCTGAACTGCCTGTAAATCTCAGTATGGGGTTGGCTGAGGCACATGAGGAAAAGGCCAATTGACAGGCAGGCATGTTATGGAATTCAGCATGGTGCAACTCAAGATAACTTCAGACAGGTTTCATAGTGGCTCCCAAACCTAAACATTTCACACTTGACACAAATCATGTATCAGTTTTACTTCCACCCTGTAAAGCTGATAAGACTCAGCATACACACATCAAAACATGCTGTAGATCAGCAGTCTCAAACCTAGTGGCCAGGACTCCTTCAAGACTTTACAATACTAAAGAAAAATTGCTCTCTTGCAGAGACTGAGATGAGAAGATCTATACCACTCTTGAACCACTCAGGGCCTGCTCTGACAGTGTTGGGGCCCTTGGCGAGATTATAGATAGCTTTTAGATATACTCAAGCAGGAGTGATTTAGTCTACCCTCCTCTTTTGTGTCTTTTCTTTGGGAAAGTAAACTCTTTAAATGTGATTATGGCACCTTTTCTGTGTTCTTTGACACAACATGTTGTAATCACTGAGAGACTAACTTTTGTGAGAATTCATAATATTTGGCTACAGATACTGGCAGATATTCAGCACTTCCTTAGAACTTCATTAAACTTTTACAGCTCCGTTTCAACACATTCTGCGTGATGACGATAAATTTGGGGGTTATGCCAGTACGCTTTGCAACATCAAGAGCGGGGTACGCTCGCTGGGACGGGTCTTATGCTGCTCCGATGTGGAAGTGAATTGTTGAAACAGAATTATCTTCATCACACAGGTTTGATATATTGTATGTTAGAAACGATTTTGTTGGAATGGAGTTGTAAAAGTTTTATGTTACGCGCTGAATATCATGCAGTATCTCCGCCATTGTCACATTGTTTCAGTGTTATTAATGCTGTAGGTCATCATAAAAGTTTGAGTGACTGGTTAGTTCCATCAGTAGTGCACCATGCTCACAATAAAGGATGGGCATCCAATCCAAGCTCACATTTCTCGATGATTATTTCACAGGTGTGTTAAGCAAGCCATAGAGTCTTTTGCTTATTACCAACCACTGCTGTAGGTGATACCAATGTGAGAGGCACATTTTATTAATTCTTAACTCATGACTAATTGAAATTGTACTAAACTCGACACTGCATAAATGGTTCCGGACATAATCAAAATAAAAACAGACACACACACACACACACACACACACACACACACACACACACACACAGATTACTTACTTTTTTAGAGAGATAACAAAAAATTATTAAATGGCAGGGTACATACCCCTATCACCACTTTTGTACCACTACAACTGCTAATGCCAATACTAATACAAAGAAAGACAGAAATGAAAGTTAAAGTTTAAATTTACTTTGGATGAATTGCTTGAGAATAACAAAAGGATTACAAAGACTATTCAGAGCTATGACAGAGGTGTACTGTTCTGTGTTCTAAATAAATGATGTGCTGAAATTGTATTTTTCTGTTCACAGGGTAGTCTCTTTTTTTCTTTTCATGCCTTTCAAGAGGATGTCTCATTATTTCCAAGACACAGTATTCCTCACTCTTTTTCTGATTGGCGCCAACGTTGGAGCTGCACCAACATAAAGGTCTCAAGCAGCACCTCCTCTCTAATGATGGGAGGACAGGAGACCACATCTCTTCACCCCCCTCTCCTGTTCTCACTCTTTCTCCCCTTCCCCACCTTTTCCATTTCCATCTTCCACTTAACATCTATCTTCATCTCAGTCCACTCTTTTCATCTTGTTCTTCTTCACTCCCTACCACTCACTCCCCTATCCTTGCTTTTTATTGCCTCTTGCCTTGCCCACTCTCTCCTCTCCTGCTACCTCTGCTCTCCCTTCATCCTGAGACAGGGGAGGGAAGGAACAAAGGGCCCCTGATGTCTTCCTGGAGAGGCCATAAAGCAGAAGTCAAATTGCATTAGGACTCTCTGAGCATTAGCGAGTGAGGCACTGCCAAACATGGACGGCCTCTCAGACCGCACTTTCAAAATAATAATTACACTGTAAGAGAAGCGATGGAGACAGAGGAGCAAAGAGGTGAAGGAAAGAGGAAAGAAATAGAGGCAAGATCTGTGTTTTTATTTAAGCGTGCTGAACGTCTTGAAAGAGTAGAACCAGCTGCTATCTCCGGGCGAGGAGAAGGGGGAGCGGAGGCAACGCAATCAGTCTAGCAGAACAGATTTTGCCAGCTCAAGGGTATTTAAAGGCCTTTATCTGGTAAATAGGTCAAGGAGGGGCCAACATAGCCTCAAATAAACCAGACACTAGACAACTTTTACATTTGCTTTTTGAAATAATTATCTGGGCATTATTGCCCTTTACTTGAATGGACAGAGAGGTGACAGGAAATGAGTTAATAAAGAGGAGGAATGACATGCTACAAAGGTCCCTGACCGATCTTAAACCTGGAATATTGTTATTACTGTACATGGTCAGCGTCTAACATCCCAAGGCCAGCTGCACCAAGGCCCGATTCACATACTGCCCTAATAAACAGAGCTTTCCAGCCTGCCTGACTTTCACTATGTAAAACATGGTCTAGTATTAGGTGATTGGAACACTATGCAGGTGCATCTCAGAAAATTAGAATATCGTGGAAAAACGTCATTTTTCCCCCAGTAATTTAAGTCAACAAGTGAAACTTTTATATATTTTACATTCATTACATATAAAGTGAAATATTTCAGGCCTTTTTTTGTTTTAATCTTCATGATTACGACTTAGAATTTATGGGAATCAAAAATCCACATCTCAAAATATTACAATATTAGAATAAAGAATGTATAATACAGAAATGTCGGCCTTCTGTTGAAAAGTTGTGAAAAAAGGTAAATTTATGTACTCAATACTTGGCCAGGGCTCCTTTTGCATGAATTACTGCATCAGTGCAGCATGGCATAGACACAATCGGCCTGTGGCTCTGCTGATGTTTTATGGAAGCCCAGGTTGCTTTGATAGCGGCCTTCAGCTTGTCTGTATTGTTGGGTCTGGGGTAATTTTCCTCTTTCCTCTATTGTCAAGAGGAAAATGTTTATGGGGTTCAGGTCGGCTGGTCAACCAAGCAAAGTAATACCATGGTCAGCAAACCAGTTACTTGTGGATTTGACACTGTGAGCTAAAACCAAGTTCTGCTGAAAAAGGACATCAGCATTTCTATAAAGCTTGTCAGTAAAATCTCCTGCTGGACAGCTGTATTGACTCTGGACTTGATAAAACACAGTGGACCAATTCCTTGACCCGTCTGTGCGTGGTGGCTCTTGATGCACTGACTCCAGGCTTAGTCCAGTCCAGTACCACACCTTAACCTTCCAGTCAACTTTCCATAAATATGCTTTGATACAGCACTCTGTGAACAGCCAGCCCTTCCAGCAATGACCTGGCTTACCCTCCTTGTGGAGGGTTTCAATGTCAATCTTCTGGACAACTGTCAAGAGAGATAAAAGGCTCTTCTCAGGTCCACATTTCTGTATTAAACATTCTTTATTCTTATATTCCAAAATTTTGAGATATGTATTTTTGATTTCCATGAACTGTTAGCCGGAATCATAAATATTAAAAGAAGAAAAGGCCTAAAATATTTCACTTTATATGTAATGAATCTAAAATAAGTGAAATCTGAATATCTGAAAAAAACTTATACCCAATATTCTAATTTTCTGAGATACACCTGGATGGTTAAAATACATACCAGGCAATGTAAATGCCATTTGTGTTTTGGCTGCTTGTCTCTGTGCTTTGCGCTCCTACTTTTCCGATCTGGTGGCTTAGCAAAAAAATCTCAATCAGCTCTCCCTTCGGCTCCTTCCCATTAATTTCTTCCAGTGCCTTCATTGCAATATCACTCTCAAAGTGAATGAAAGCGTAGTCTTTGAAGTCTTTGGGGTGGCTGTGGTTCAGGTGGTAGAGCTGGTCACCTTAGGGTCGCTGTTGCAAGTCCCAGCTCCCCCAGTCTAGTTGAAGTGTCCTTTGATAAGATACTGAAACCCAAATTGTTCCCTGTGGTTGTGCCGTTGGTGTGCGAGTGTGTGTGTATGGGTTATCTTAGTATTGCTCCTGATGATGCTATAAGTGTATGAGTGTGTGTAAATGGGTCAATTTGACAACTGTTGTAAAGCGCTTTGAGTGGCTGGAAGACCACAAATGTCCATTTACCATTTACTATGCAACCAACAAAATATTTTTTCATAGTAATAATTAAATATCCTGTAATCAAAGTGAAATGTATGCATGTGTTGTGTTCCATCTTGAAGCAGCCATTTCCCGTGTTAAATCTGCTCATGACATCCATGTTGTTATCATTTTTGTTTTTCTATTTTTACATTAAATGACAACCTACAGATTTAAAGAAAACACCGTATCAGCCAGTCAGGGGCTGGGAATATTCTATAATATATAATGATTTTTTCTAAGATATTTTTTGTGGTTACCTGTGCTCATTCAGCTTTTCTGTAAATACATAAAAGCTTTTGTAAAGTGCCTCATAGATTTTATGGAGCCTTGCAGAATTGCAACCAAAATAAACAAAATGTGTTTTAAGTCATGTAGATGTAGACTGTGTCACGGTTTTTTTCCCAGAAGCCCTATGGCCATAAATCTTGTGTTACTTCTATATTTGACAAGCCTCCATCCACTCCAAAGAAAGCACTGGCACCAAGCGATCACCACTTGAAATACATACTGTACACTGTATTTGAAAACCACAATTGCAGGTTTATGTCCATAAGAAGCTCAAGCAATGATATAGTTCTCAACAGTATCAGGTTTTGTTTTCTGAGACTCATTTAGAATAGATCTTAATTAATTTTCATGAAGTGAGCATTGTGCAACTTTTTTTTTGGTTATTTTGATAGGCAGCATAATAAAAATATCAATTAATATGGAGATATTCTTCAGGCAGCGCGTGTATTAGGAATAATTATAGTCCGTTTTCTTTGGCGCTGCTGTCTTTGCTTCCGTTATCATTCTTTAGAGTTTGAGCGCAACCTAATGCATTTTCCCAATGGCCTCTTGTACTAGTGCCAATTTAAACAGTCAATAAACCAAGAAATTACTTATAACGACAGAATGATTTAATCATTGTCTGTCAGATTAAAAATGGGAAAAATAAAGATAACCTTGTTAGAAGTGACCCAGAATGCACTGAAGTACCAAATGTGTGCCATAAACTGTTCCTTGGAAGAAAGCTTTATGACAAGTCTGCAAGCTTCTTGTCCATCACAAGTCACCCATGCTGAATCTCATTTAAAAGCACTTGCCCCTTATTCTCCGTGCCTAAAAACACAGAGGATTATGGGAAATGACAGGCATGATTCTGGAGCCTTTTACAACCAGGGGATGTGGTCACAGCCTCTTGTTAGAGTCCCTTTTACAGTTCTCTATTTTAGAACCTCACATGGATTAGTGCGACACATCTCACAGGTGCTCATTACAATGACCAGTGTCACCCCTTTCCTTTTCTGCTTTAACCGCACAGCCAAGAGAGCCGAGCCGAACTGGATTTGACACGAAGCCTGTAAAAACATCAGAGCTCATGGAGGATGTGAATCTGGGCTTGAAAGCGGGAGGAAAAACACAGGAGATACGCTCTCCAGCTCCCTTCAAAGCAGGAAAAGGAACAGTAGTCCACACACCTCCTCATCATCACTCTTGTTACTCACGCACAGTTTTTGTGTATGTTTAATCTGAGTGTTAAATGGAGTGCTGTGGAGGTTGGGCACACTGTGAACGGATGCAATCATGATGACCAAGAGGCCGGGCCGCAGTAACTTTCTGTGTGTGTCATCAGCGTGTTTCCATGCAATTCAATCAGTGATTGAACTCAAGCATCGGAGAAGTAGCATGGAGAGCAGTTGTGTTTATTATGCTGTATTAAGTTTTAGCCAAAGAACATCTAAGAGCGAGCAGGTGCTTCTGAGCTCGAAGCATGTTTGTTTTACTTTGTAAAAGACCCAGGCTGGGTAGAGCGTTTCATTTAATCCCTTTTAACAAACAGCAATTAGGTTTGCTAATGAGACCCTGGGTTAGATGTATTAAGACCCTCGTTTGTCCAGCTTTTCTGTCTTCTTTTTCCCTTTTAGTCTTCCATCCTTCTTCACATTGTTTTTTCTTTTTTACTGTTTCACAGTCAGGCTCTCAGACACACACAGATGCACACACTTAACTTGAGCTCTGTCTGAGTTTGCTCACCATTGTGTCTGAGCTCTATTGCCTTAAGCCACCCAGCTCCAGCACCCAGTTGCAAATTCTCAGTACTTCCTAATTTAGACAGCTTTTCCCTTTGTTCCAAATAAAATACCTGGATGGGAAGGCAAACTCATAAATCTACTTTTCTAACAACAACAACATCCAGAATGATCTCTCTTGATGGTAGAGAAGAGCTACTACTTCTCTTCCCCCTGGGGAATCCCTGGTGATTGATTTACATGCAGACTGAGTCCAACTCACCCGAACGGTTTAGGAGACAAAGTATTTCCACCTGCTGTGCCGCCATGCACGCCAAGCTGAAAGGGAGAGGTCTCTGTGCCACTGGCACTCCTGGCAGGAAAGTGTGCCAAACAAGGCAAGTACCAGAGGAAATCAGTGGTTTCATTGGCCATGAGATATCACTTCTCTTAGTCAGCCTTAGAACAACATCATGGCTGGGCAGCTGCAAAACAATAAGGACACAAAATTGTTCTTTAAGAAGAAGCATGTTTAATGTCCCCATTTATGAATCATGTGTCTGAGAGCATGCTTGAACTCATAAATGCTGCCTACCATACTGTGGAGCCTGACAGTATCTTTCTCATGTCACTCTTAAGGGAGTGTGTTCACTAAAAAGAATGTAGTGTTTTCTTGAGCATTGCCTTTGTTATACTTGCAAATAATTTTCATTATATGCAACCATGCCAAGTGGGCACTTTAAATTGATATTGGGGAAAACAATTTTTTAATGTAACATATAAAACAGTGGTATTGCCTGTTTACACATTCAAAAGTATAAGCTGCTTTTCCACTTACCTTGAAGAAGAATAAGGAATACCTGTGTGAACTTACTTGCTGTGTATAAACAAAAAATTTCCTGACTGTTTTCACTATAATGTTTGTCTGCAGGACAGTGCCAAACCAGTAGTGAGAGAGGAAATAGGCTCTCAAATATGTGGTCTTGTGGACACTCTAAAAGGAAAGCATACAGGGATTTTATTATTATGAAAACATTTGACTTGACATTTTAGACTTTGCACAGACAGACTGCAACTGCTGTTAGCGAACATAAACTCAGCAAAAAAAAGAAATATCCCTTTTTCAGGACACTGTATTTTAAGGTTCAAACTTTACAGATCTTTATTGTAAAGGGTGTAAACAATGTTTTTCATGCTTGTTCAATGAACCTGCACCTGTGGAATGGTCGATGAGATACTAACATCATGCAGATGGTAGGCAATTAAGGTCACAGTTATAAAAACTTAGAACACTAAAGAGACATTTCACCAAAAGAAAGATACCCAGGGTCTCTGCCCATCTAATCATTTTCATTTAGCCCCAAGAGTATGCCACCCTGCGTTTCAGTGCACATATTATGAACATGTGAAAATATAATCAGTATGCAGATTTTCCAACTAAGACACACTATGCAGCATGCTAATGGCAGAGCTTATGTTGGGCGTTGCATTAGATTGCACTGTCGTCATTCTAGGTTTGGTTATGTTTATGTTTTTGTCATATTGTCATTTCAAATTTTGGGTTTAGTAATTTTAGACCCAACTCGCGTTCCGTTGTGTTTGGCGGTGTCATAGCAACCAAAGGGAAAGCTGCAGCTGGGGGAGGGAGCGTGTGGTTTCCATGGATACCGTTGATAGCAAACTGTAAAAGTTTTGAAGTAGAAAAGAAACTTGAAATTCACGGTAAGTTTGCTCTTAAGTATATGTGTCGACATATCAAATCATGGTAGAAACATGAAACGTGTTTTATTGATGGATGAAGTTAGGCTAAAGTTAGCTAAACCATAACCTTAATAACGTTACCAGCTTTTCTAACGGAAGTATAAGGTTAGCGTTAACTTAATTATCGTCAACGTTAGCGTTAGCATAACGTTAGTTAACGGTAGTCAGATGTCTAAACGTCGAAACTGATGTGAAGAAAATTTGACAAATAACACAGCAAGTATGTTGACCCATATTAAAACTGTATTACTAGGAAAGGTTAAATAAAATACAGAAAATAACGTTACTCTAACGTTAAACGATTAACGTTAGTTAACGTAAGTTACTGAGCACCATAAACACAACATGCCATTATAAGGTAATTTGTAAAAGTGTATATTAATGCTTTAAATGCAGGTTAATACGCATATACTGGAGCTACATATCCAGCTTTCATCACACACGTGTGCTGGAATTGCTTTAGAAAACTAAGCTAACAAAGTTGAGTTTAGCATTTTGTTAGAATTAGCTTTCAGGTACTTGGTAGTTATTGGTACTACCTGAGCATTTAGGGCATCAACGTCTAAACCTTTTCATGGCCCTCTGACCAATTTTGAAGATCTCAAACCGCTCATGACTTTAGCGATGTTTATGTTACATACGTTATCACATAATATTAGTATGACCTGCTGTTTATATTCTTGTAAGAATAAGTATTAAGAGTAAGCATTTAACCTTAATGTTTTAAGCATCAGTTCCACACATGTTAAACATAGCTGGTTTAATTTTGATTGGAAATATATTAGGATTAGCAATACTTTTAATTATTAATTAATCAGATGATTATTTTCTCAATTAATAATTTCAGCTATAAAATGTAAGAAAATAGTAAAAATAAATACCCATCACGATTCTCTCACACTTAATGAGACATCTTCAGACTGCTTGTTTTGTCTGACCAACAGTCCAAAACCTAAAGATATTGACAATTAATTGACTGATTGTTTCATCTCTCAAGAACTTTACAAACAAATGTCTTAGAAAACTTACATGGCCGATTCTTAAATATCTCGACATGGGACTCCAAACCCAAAGTTGATAAAAATGTGAATTACTGTAAAGTCAAACATCATGGTGAACCCTTATGATCCAAACACTGTTTAAGAAAGTGTTGTTATTCATTTTTAGTTTCAGAATATCCCAGTGGGAGCTATGGGGTTATCACTGACCAGGGCAGCCCAGTGGACCACAGCCAGCTCTGGTACTGGCAAACTGGAGGTCACGCCAATGAATGAGTCGTTGTTGAAAGAAATTCTGCACTTTGTGGAGCAGTTCACTTCCCAACATCCACAGGAGGCAGAGCATGTGTTTGAGGAGCCGCTCCAGTGGAGTACCACTTTAGTGGCGTCTAATTTCAAAACAGACTATGACATCAGGTTGGTCTAATCATGTGGCAGGCAGTTGGTCGGCCAGTGTTTTCAGTATTACGTGTCTATGCAGGATATGCTGTCACCGTGGTGTCCAAATGTATTTTACCTTGACTATACTCAAAGCAGTAGGCTAAAATTAATTAGTTTTTCAGCTTCAGTTAGACTAAGTACATTCCATTTTATTTCATCAGAGGTTCTGGTCTACTTTCAGTGTGCAGTAAGCTTTGTATCTCGTATCTGGGAAACAGAAGTACGAAAACAAAAATACAGACTCAGATCTTATGTTGGCATTTATAATGTTATAGAAAAAACAAGTCATAATAGGGATAAAGTATTGAAGTCCTTTGGTTTTCTTTTCTTCTCAGTGACTCAGATGTACAGTCTCATGAGAAAGACAGTGGAGGGCATCCATTGTTGCAGCTCTCCCCTCCTACTGTTTATGTACGCAGCTTCAGCCAGCTCTCTAAACTAGTTCATCTGGCAGATGATAAGAAGCTGGAGGAGGTTCGAAAATGTCTAGAAGGTAAGCATGATGACCACAGGTTGAGGTTTGAATCCAACTTGTATTCCATGTATTCCTGCCACCAGCATGCCACAGACTTAATTTGTTTGTTCTCTTAGTTATTCTCTGCAACCATACAATTATGCTACCATTGGTAATTCCTTACAAAAATACATTTTCTTTAGAAATGTGCGTGGAAGAAATCCAGTACACACAAGGCTTGCTGTATTGTTAGTTAAAAATTCCGACTCGCATTTTCAGAAACAGTGTGATCAGCCTCTGAATCTGAAGATAACCTGTTTTTTGTTCAGAAAATAGAGAACCCATGGTGAAGATTCTTGGTCAGAGTTTTGTCAGCATCCTGGAGAAAGAAGATGACCTTACTGATGTAATACGTCTGGTAGACAAAGTGAAAGACCACATTAAGGACTCAGAGGTCAAGGTCAAGCTGTTCCTCTTGCTACAAAATATGGATAACCAACTCCTTAGCAAGTGCCTCAAAGAGGTAAACGGGTAGGTGCTTCTACTATTTCCAGCTCTCTCTGCATTCAATCTAATTGTCTATCCATCTGCCACAGCTATCCTCTTACACTCAGACCTAACCAGTTTTGCTGTGACATGTGGTTGTTTTTGATTGGAATAGGCAGTTCGTTTAGAAAAGCAACCATGAATGAATGATGTGAATTGGATGTTTGTTTTGTTTTATTTTTCTACATTTTCATTACAGACAAGTCAGTCTCGACTGCACCGCAGTGACGAATGAAGTGGAGTTGTTGAAACGGTTCTGCAGTGAAGGGGAAAAGAGGGTGTTGAAGTCGGTTCGATACACATCAGGTTTGAATTGTCTCCACATTTCACTCAATTTCAAGGAAAGCAATTGCTATTAACACTAATGCTGGATATTCCAAAGTATAAAAAGCTTGTGTTCTGCTGTCACAAAACGCATGGAAGTCATACCTGTCAGATTTTAGTTTACAAAGTAATTTGTCAGTGCATGTTTTTATTCTTCATTGCATTAGCAAGGAGCAGCATGTGCCCACCAAGTGGTCAAAGTGTGTCCCCTTTACTCAGGTTGAATGGACACCTAGGCTTTGGCAGTATTTATTTTTTCAGACCTTCATACCTTGCTGACATAGGTTATATATGTAAGTATTTATGTATTAAGAATTGTAGCATGTATGACATTGTCTAGCCCACAGTGCTGTGTGTCTAAGATGTAGTTAGCCTACTTAGACAAGTCTGCGTTTAAATACCATACCAATAAGGCCCATAGAATAATGTAGAGAGAGAGGAAGTAAGCACCTTCTTCCAAATATTTCTTCTTTCTTCTATCTTGCTGGAGGACCCCATGAGACTTGTTATCGTGGATACCAACACATCAGTGGGTGAATGGTGATGATGTGCACAAAGCTTTGTCCATGTTGACTGGCTCACCTTTATCATCTGGACTAAATCCAAAATACTCCAAAATAGGGGAAGAGGCATTTTTCTTGTTTACTAGTCCTGTTATGTTATCTCAACCACTCTCAGTCGCAGACGAGTCACTCCCTTTTGTGTGTGTAGTTAGTGTGTGGTTGAGCAAAAGTAAGTAAGCAGCAGGTAAATGCAGTCAGGCAGTTTTGTAGTGTATGTCCAGCGTACACTACAATACTTCAGCTCAATACAGCAACTCTGTACCAGTTTAATAGAAAGAGGAGTGTCTGTATTTCTGACGTTATTGAATGGCATACCATCAGGATTTCTAAATAACTTGGTATGATACTGTGATAACTCCTAACCCTTTAGATTGTATGAAAATAATCTCCCAACCAGCCTCTAAATATGATACTGTCCTTATGTGGCTCTGCTTTTAGTGGATGATTTATATTGCAAGTGAAACTATGGCTCTACACTGGTCTCATGTCTCAGACCCGTGCTGGTTGGAGTACTACTGTATGTCATCCTCTATAGCAGCCCAGACATTTGTGATGATTTCTCTTTTTGCTCAACTATTTTTCACTGTTTCCTTCTTCCTTTGGAGACAAACTTTTTGTGAGTTGATATCAGGCTGCATTACATAGTATAAAGTTTGCAGCAAGAGTTTTGCAACTGCAAACCTTTTCTTCTGCTTTTCTTTTTAGATTATGAATTTTCAAATGGCTGTCGCGCCCCTCCGTGGAGACAGGTGCATGGTGAGATTTGTTACCTTGTTATTGAGCCTTGTGACACTGAGACCGTCTACATCACCTGCAGCAACGCCGGAGTTTTTCTCAATGGGGTAAGAGTTGGAAGATGAAACACTGTGGACTACATCAGCTGCAACATCCAATGTAATATTGTTTTCTTTTCCTGTGTGAGAAAATGTTCAGGGAGGTTACTTTCTGGCAAATAATTTCTAATATACCAATTCATCATTATACAGTCAGTTAAGTGGCAGCAAATTTACCTCTGTATGTTTGGTATGTAGTTCTCCAGTGATTTAAAAAAGGTTTATTCTGCGTTCCTTTAATACTGTTCTTCAATCATAAATCTTGAATGTATGAGGTAGACCTTACTGTGCATATTCTCCTCCTCAGCAACTATCACAATGCCAATCTAACCAACATCACAGAACACAGTTGTCAGTTCAGTAAGATTATCTCAATTATCCATCAACAAAATTCACGTCACGTTATTAGTCATTGATTCAGCTAGATAAATTACTGAAGGAGCCACACAGCAACAATGTTAGGCAACCAGTATAATATTCAGTACTTACCAAACATTACAATGTTCCTACAGTATATTAATCTTGTGTTCATATCTCTAATTATGAGAAATTTCAGAACACAAGTTAAAGGTACAATCTGATCTAAATGTAAACAAGCTCCAGACCTCCAAAATTGAAAACACAGGATTTGAAGCAGCTGTCATTCTCTATTTGATTGATTTCCAATAAAATGTCTTTTTTAAGAGAGACCTGGCTAGGGATGGGGATCATTCATTTTTATTGATATTGATACCCTTATTGAGACTGCTTAACGATCCAATTCTTTATCAATACCACTATCGATACTTTACTATTATTTAGTGATGGTTATTTGGTAAGACCAGACCCAACATGCAGGCATGAGGTAGGTCTGCACGGGAAATATTCAATGTGCTATAACCTTATATATTGAGATGACATATCACTTGCGATAAATAAACATATATTGAAGTGTACATATTAACTGCCTGGTTGTTTTTAATTTTATATTTTAAATACAGCTAAGTGTTGTTTCTAGAGCAGCAATATTAATGTTTACAGCAGCAAAGTAACTAAATAACTTTATCTGACATCACAAGTAGTGAGTGACGTTTAGAAAGAATAACATCAGTCTGTATCAGTCCCTCCTCCTCCGAGTTTTTAAGACTACAGACCGGTCTGTGCTCCAGACAGACAGCTTTCTATTTAGCTTGTTTTTAACATTTGGCTAATGCCAAGCTAGCGTTAGCGGTGCTTGTATAAGACATAACGTTACAGGATGAGATACTGAGGACAGAGATGATTAAATTAACCATTTCTAACGTTACATGTTTAACGTTACCTTTACAGACAGGTGTATTGATAAAGTATTGTCGTTTTACTTGCGAAGGTAAGGCAGGCACTTACAGTAACGAGCGTAGCTGTCATCAACTAACGTTACAGTAGTTTGGAGCTAAGGGTTAAGTTAGTAAGTAACCGTATTCCACCGCGATGGCGCAGCCTCTCGCTCTGCTGCCGCTGTGTGTGTGTGTGTGTGTGTGTGTAGGAGCCGACAGAGAGCAGGCAGAGACTGCATCCTGATGATTTTCTTATCCATTCCAAATTTAGGAATTTACAAATTTTGGTCCTTTTGGAACCGGGTCTCGATCCCCATCCCTAGACCTGGCCATCTAAGACAACTGTCACATGCTACAAGAGTATAGACAGTATGCTGTTAAGATGCTTAAGGTTAAGAAATGAGTTTCCAAAACTATCAAAATAAAGTTAAAAACGATAAATTTTCTAACAGGCATTGACCAAGAGTGCTATTTTTCAGATATTTTTAAACTGACTAGACTTCACGAAGAGTAATCACTCTGACACTTCAGTCCCTCTGGACATTGTTCCAGCTGGAAGTGGCAGGTATTTAAACAAAGTACATTGGTCTACAAAATATGCACTCCCAGTAATAAACGTACAGCAGTGGTAAAGTTACTAATGCTGTTAAAAGTATCTTAATTAATCGTAATTAAAATAGTAATTGATGTCATTTATTATGTGTTTTTAGTATATAGAGTGTATTTCAATTTTTTAATTGCCTTTCTTTGCTTGTGTTCTTAAAAGCTTACTCAGTGAGATACGTACAATAATTCCAATGTACCTGTACTGTAGTGTGCTTGTACAAATGGCAAATAAAATCAAAAATTTAAAATCAAAACTAATCAATCTATAACTAAAAATTTTCCGTTATGTCCACATGATTTGTATGGTCAAAAAAACTCACATATCAGTATCCCTAAGGATACGGTTGTATAGAGAGCTGGATAGAGAGTTTCCATATTCTAGTCTAATGTCAGGAATCCCTCTGAATGTGTTTGCAATAATTTCTAAGGGTTTCTGAGGGTTTTGCATGCTGCCGCACCTTTCACTCTTCCCCTGACTTTGCTGACGAGCCATAGGTTTCGTGCCTTTGTTTCTTCACCTGGAAATGGTTCGTCCAAGGTGAAAAAACTGCAACCTTAAACCGAATGGGTGACACTGATGCAAATGAAACCTCAAAGAGCAGTAGTGTCTTAAACCTAATTTAGCGGTTTACATGGTTTTACACTTCCTCTTTGAGGCTGCCTGGAGATACTCTGAGCTTTCTAACCTCAGCTATTCCAGCAGACATGTGGGTCACATTATAATTGTGGTTTTTAGAATTAATGAAGCTGTTTTTTCACTTTGTTTTCACAGTGCATAAAACAAGAGGGGGAGGAGAGTGGCTATGAGCGTACAAGTGATATGTACAAAGACCTGGTAACACTTCTGAAGAGCAGATCTCCACATTTTGCTGAGAACATAAACGAGCAGGTACAGTTAATTATCATCAACCCATTAAGACCTCATTTTTGTAGCATTGAATTTTTGCTCTCAAAGCAAATATGTGTGGGTGTTAAAATGCATCTGTCCCATGAACAAGGTCCTTCTCTCTAAACCTCTGATTTTTATCCCTGATGCTTAGTGACTCATATTCGTAAACAGAGTTAGGATTGTGTAATCAGTGTCTGCGCTGTTCCATGCTAGTGAGCTAGTGTCTGGTTGTCACTGTGATGAAAAATTTCTGAATCGACCTCCTCTGTGTTCCAACATCAAAACAGCACGGACCCATTCCACCTACCATCCACCCCCACAACATACACACTCTTAGACAGGCAAACACACACACACACACACACACACACCACACACACACACACACACACACACACACACACACACATTTCTATAAATTGAAATACGCGTGATTTATTCTGTAGTGCTATTTCCTGCTTTAGTAATTTGATGACATGACAAATTGCCTCAATAATAGATTCCAGCTGCACACAAAAATCTGTTAATCATTTAAAATATTATCTTTATTTTCTTCTCTCACAATGTGGCATCATCACAGGCTCATCAAAAAATATTGTCTAGTTTTGTGTTTGTTATGATGTAATTCTCAGAAAAATAAAGTGTAAATATGATTCAGAAGAATATCATCACTGCCTATTTACTATAAAGAGCACATTATCTACTCTCCACCATTGTATTTGATTGCCCATAGTGCCCTCAAGAATTCCCATAATGGAAAGAAAAAAAAGTGTTTATAGTATGCACTACTACTTCTTGGTAACAATCCTGCAATGCAATTGTCCTCACATTTCAAATGCTAAAATTGTTGTTGTTTTGTGACTCTAAACTATTGAGTGTCTAGTATATCAGAAGTAGTAAATGCATGAATGAGGGAGTGATTTTGGACACAGCCTTAGGCTTGTCAAAATGAAATTATACTAAGACTGCACTGTTTACCATACACAGTAGAATAGCACTTGATTTCTATCTGTGCAGATGCGATTGGTCCATGTGACTTCTAGAATAGGTGATATAGTAAACTGGAAGTGAAGACTTTAGTAAACCATTGAGTAGTGCCAGGCTGAACCTTAAAAAAAAGACATTCAGGCTTTTATGTTTTATGAGTCCTGTGTGAAGAGTGATGCCTTGAGTCTGAACGATCTAAAAATGATGGACAGCTGCAGTAAAAATGGCTGTGAACGAGTTTGTGGAGGCACAAATCACTGTCAAGGTCTTTTTCTTCTGGATTCTTTAACTCCTTTGATATGTGCCTCTCAGTGTCCTGTAAGTTTAGTTTCACTATGACTGCTGAATATTTTCTCTCTGCCTCTACTTGAGGTAATCACCTTCATATGATGTGGTCAACTTAAAAACACATTGCATTGAAATTCATTCGATTGATTGCTGATGACAGCAGTCAAATTGTGCAATATGCATCCTATGTCTGAGATATTAAGTAATTGCAGTCATTCTTGTGGACATGATCCATTTCCGTTTTAATTTGAGTGAGCAAAGCAGCAGTGTCTGTCAGAAACACAATCTTGCATAGCCCTGACTCAGTTCCCTGATTGCAACGTGGAGAGCCCAAACGTGGAAGTCGATAGCCAAAGATAACAACACCTAATCTCCAAACATATCTGCTTGCTTCCAATGTGAGGAAGCAGGTCTTTTTTTAACAGTTATATTAGATCAGACAGCCTCAATCAAATGAGCAGAGGCAGCCAAAGGAGACGAGGGCTGCAACACAGGGAGGAAGCAGACTCGCCATCTCTATTCAGTGTTGTGGATTCGTTTTGACATCACAGTGTGATTGGAAATTGGACATGCTGTGTATTTGCATGCACAAGACGCTCACTGAAAAGCAAAAACTCCTTGGGTTGTAGATTTGTTTTCGTTATTCACATCCTGAAATGAATATAGACTGCCTCACTGTCATAATCAGTCAGTAGAGACTGCCTGAATCTTGCCACTAACAGATGTTTTTATGGCCAATGGCTTCAGATTTGCTGCCCTGCCGGTTTTCCATCAGTATGGATCAAGTAATTACACACAAGTTTCCTTCAAACACATGCAAATAGTTGGAGTTTATGTTTTAGTAGTAAAATGCTTGGAAAAAAGGACACATAGAGAAATATGAAAAGTGCTAATGATTGAATGTCACCTGCTATAAAAAATATATTTTGAGTTTAGAACCGCAGGCTCGGTCCTGCTTAACACAGCATTTGTCTCCAGGCCTGTAGTGTTTTCAGATGCAGGAAGGCACCTGTAATAGGACTTTTTACTGTCGCATAACAAGGAATTTGGAGTGTTTCCTTCTGTGTGTATGCACATGGACTTTGTCCATTTCACATATAACAGAAGTAAAGTAGGTTGGTTAGCCTAATAAAGTCAGACTGTGGCTCTGTGGTTGGGTGAATTGACTTGTATGTTTCCAATAGCAGGTCACTTTGTGTTTTATGGAAAACAAGTCTTAAAAGTGATTTTGCATGCTTGGCTCCAGCCTGTGAGTGAACACAAGAAATACATCTTAATTCTTTTTCCCTGCCCTTGAAAATGTTGAGGCCCTAACAAACAATGACAGTCTGAGGTATTTCTGCAGAGCAGGTGTCTGTGATTAAAAACTCTCCAGCTTGCACACCATTCATATGTGTCTTATTGGCATTCATATATAGGTTGTAAAGTTTGGTATAAAGACCTTCAAAACTTAAAAAGAAAAAAAATCATAACTGAATAACTGTGACACAAAGGCGTTATTTTGTCTGTGCCAAGCTGCAAGGTTTTAGGTGATGGAATGTACAGAAACAATAAACTTTGTGATATTGTTCAGCCAATTAACAGAGGGGGACCTCTTCTGTGTAAAGCATTGGGAAAGAGTTATTTTATTCCAATGCCTCAAGAAAGACACATTGTCAGACGTTAATAAGTTAGGTGGCTCAAAAAATGAAGAGAGAGGCAACATGTCATCTGGATTGAAAATATCACAAGAAGCACAAGTGAACTTTAGAATTAAATTTACAACCAGAGCACATACAGTTTTACAAATTAAATTTATTGTACTTCTCACCACTAGAATTGATTGGTGATAATTGAAAGAGGTCTTTTTCCTCACTCCAGCCGTTATCTTTTCCTCCAACAGAATTTTGCAGTTCAAAAACTTCCATCAACACAAAGAATCCAGCATGTGGAATTGGTTGATGTGGAGGAACTAGGCCAACCCCAGAGGTCTCACGAGCAACAGGAAAAGAATGTGCATGAGGAGGCGAGACAACAGCATACGCCGAACAAGGCAGGCGGCAAGAAGAAATATGAGCCATGTCCAAGATGGAAGAACCTTGGTCTCATGTCTCCATGTGGGTATGTGATAATTCCTCTCTCAAGATGTCCTAAAAATATCTTCAGGCAACCATGTAATGTGCGTGACGGGGATCCCTCTTGTTGAGGAGATGAGCTTTAGATGACAGTGATGCCAAGCTCCCATCACGTGTGCTCAGAGTGTCTTCCAGCAGTCACACATTATAAAGAGATTGTTATATGGTTTATAAATTTTAGGGCAAGTGCAAATATTCCTGATTACACAAAGATCTGAGTTAATCTATACTTTCACATTGTGGAAACCCTTTTACAGACAGAACTCTTGGGAAAAAGTCCCAAAAAGATCTATCACATATGGTCTTTGATTGATAAATAGATCTAGCAAGCGCTGAGCTGTTGCAGCTGTACCTTGTGATAACTATACCCATTTGAGGAGAAACTGGCTCAGGATAAAAGTATCTCAACTGCAAAAAAAAGACATGCCAGCTGAACCCTTGTCTTGAATTGTTAAATAATGATTATGTTAGAAAAATAACCATTTTCAAAATAGAAGCAGGCATAATGACTCTTATTTCACATCATTATAGTAAAGCAGAGGAAAAGAAACCCAGTAAGAGCTCTGGAGAGGAGAAGTCTGGTGAAATAAAGAAGAAAAAGCTGGGACCAAGAGCCAAGAGCAAGATGAAAGCAGAATTATCTATGTCCTCTTTACCTGGACGCCTGTCCTCCCAGAAAGTGTAAGTACAAAGTCTCCTGAATTAGGACAGCTTCTTTCACTGCAGATCAAGTAACCTATACGAGATTTAGGAACTGATAAGAAGAACTGAATACTGTTTTACCAGTTGTGAAATTTGTAGTGGAAACTGTAACCTTTAAATATACAGTATCAGCCATGTACTGAACAAGAACCTATGTAAAAGCTTTTTCCTTCTCTGGCTCTTGGCAGCTAAACTGCCTCAGTTGTCTCCATACTGCTGCCAATGAATACAGGCTGCTAGCATCATACATTTATGCTAGCCACTGTTCACTGATTGTATTCTTTACTGCTCATCAGTTAGTGTACATGCAATAAGACCCCAAGTTGCATTCACTCACTGACAGTCATGACTGCACACCACCCAGGACAGTGTGTAGGCCTGGCAGCCTCGTGAAGGTCTTGTTTGCTGTTTATCATGTTGCCTCCTGGAAAACATTCCCTCAAATCGGCTGGCTCCTTCTGATAATGCGCTCCCCTGGCAATGTTATTTATACGTACATGGGAACTGTCTCTCAGCGGCCCCATTTGAATGTGTACCAAATTTCATTGCTCCACAGTGCCCAATTTTCATGATACAGTTATCCAAGTGGCCCGAGCAACTTTAAAAAGCCATCTGCGTTTCTGTTTGCATCAAAAGCCTAGCAAGATTCTTTGCTCTGTATATGATGAAGACTCCAGTCCTCCCATGACATTATTTCGATCTTTATTTTCCTGCTCCTTAGATCCTCAGGAAGTTAAAACTTGACACTTAAATTTCAAAATCCTTAATGGGTCTCCTTGTGTGGGATGAGCAGACTGTTTTTCCATTTAAAACACAAGAACGGATTTCATGATATTATATTCCATCTATTTTGTCTGGCTATGTATTGTCTCGTTACATTATCCCATCAATTTGTAGATTGTTATCTGAGGTCATAAGTGCACCGTTATCTGCTGTTTCTGTTCAGTAAGACCCCAACAGGAGCCATGCCAGTGGACACTTTCAGTGAGAGTTCATCTGAGAGTGAGGAGGAGGAGGAGCAGCCAGAGCGCCGTCCAGAGAGTAACACAGACCTGCCTTCTGAATATTGGCAGATCCAGAAACTGGTCAAGTACCTCAAGGTACGGGAACATTACCCTGCACACCACTGTTTCCTTCCTCTGATGGATTTCAACCAAAAATAGTGATGTGTACGGAGAGTTATACTACTGAAGGTGAAGGCAGGCCACAACAGACAGGAAACAATAAAGTCCATGCTCTTTTCCTGTCATCCACACAAGAAATTTGATGTCCTGAGTCAGTATGAAAATTTCAAAATTCTCTCAGAATTGCCTTGGATGGAAAATAATATTTAGTCACGGAGGAGCAGGGGAATTTAGAATAGCTGGTATCACGAAAGGTAATTTTCCAATCACATAATCCCACGTGTCTGTTTTGCCTCAGTCAGATCAAGGTGCCACTCAGTAAAAAAAAAAGGATGTCAGATGAAATAAAGAATAGATTGGTCCCATTTAAAGCGGCGCTTTATTGGAAGATGCTCATTGAAGTGGTTGGCTTGGCTTGTGGATTCCTGGTTTCTGACACAAGCCTGTTTGGTTGCACATGTGAGCCAAGACACAGGGGAAAGAGCTGTCTGACGGCAGCAGCTGTATGCTCTGTTTGCCCACACCGCAGAAGCATAAAAATGAAGCGTGCCTATGATAGGTCTGACAGGGCATATGGTGATTATTAATGTGTCAAAACATGGAAGAAAAAGAAAAGAGGATAGAAACGCCAATGACCCAGACTGGCTGGGAAAACCTCCAACCACTTGACTTCAGAGATTACCCTACCTCACTCAGTGGTCCCTATTATCTATCTGTCTGGACAGTATCATTCAGACAAATTATATTAAAATAGCCTTTTACTTTTATTTATTATTTTTTTTACAGGAATCTGTTTTGTTGCATGTTGCAAACCAGTTCTCCTTGTAACAGTAAAAATATTGTAAATGCTGCTTCAACTTTAGGAAAATTAATTGAATTAATGTTATTTCAATGTGTAATAATAGTGACATGACATTTTAACACAGTATGGTATTTCTTGATACTATCAACAGATTTGTGTTCTGTGGCTTGGTGCTAAATAAGATCGTTCACAGTGCAACCGAGTAAATCTTTTATAGAGAACGCTGCTGTAAAGTTCAACTGTAGGTAGATATTTATAGCTTAGCAAAATAGATTATAATAGAAGGAAATTCCCTCTCTAAAAGCAGGCTGCTACTCTGTCCCAGAAAGGAAAAAGAAGATGTAAATGATACGAAAGTTCAAGTGAAAAGAACTCACTGGTCTGTTTATTCTGTACTATTTAGCGGGATTGTGGCATGATCTTTAGGGTTGTGTGTGTGTTCCTCCTTCAACAAGATGCAGCACTGCAGTAACCAACATGTTCCAGCTTTCTATCTGTCTGGAAACCACACAGCGCAGTTATTTATGGGGTTTGTCCAGTGGTCATTTTATAATATCATTACCATCGGACGCTCAGACGCTGAAACTTACTATGAGCCAAGTTAAATATCTGTTTTATTTTAGGAGGATACCCCCCCCCCCCCTTTCCTTTGCACTATAGACAGTCGTTTGTACTCTAGGAAGTTTAATACTTTTATGAAGCGACACATGGATGTTCTTTTTTGTGTTTTAATTATATTTATGTAGGAATATTTACCTGGGGATCCTGAATGTTTGTTTTTGTACTTGTATGACTGGAGATCTGTGCCTGTAAAACGCTTACATAGTCTCTCACAAAATCCAGAATGCAGGTTTAAGTGTGTGTCTAGCAAGCATGGGTTTATACAGTACTGTATGTGTGTTTAGGTCTGTAGCACACTGACATGGAAAACGAGTTTTAAAATAATTCACGTTCCTTATCCCAGAATATCATGCATATTATTTATATTTTTATTTAAGCATATATGTTTATAGGCTGTATCATATATAGTTATATGTGCAGCATATAGACATTTAATAACTTATGGAAGCCAGACTGTGAAACAAGACAAGCTAAATAACAACTTGACCAAAAAGACTGAAGTGTTGTTTTTCTACTCAGGACGTAATAACTTCACATGGTAAGTTTAGCAACCAAGCCATAAAATATTTTGTCTCTGTTTAAATAAAGAAAAAATTCATCAGCTGCTATCAGTTACGTTGGCCTGTGGCTTTCTAAACATAAAACAATTTTCATATTTTCACAGATATAAATATTCTGTCTGATATACAATATGTCACTAGTTAACATATAAACATTTCAATATTGTGTGTTTTAACATTTTCATAATTTACTTTTTATAATATTGATCATTTATTTATTTACTTCTCAGATGGTGGATGGTAGATCTTTTCTGAACTGTCACAATGAAAGGATAAGTCACCACACAGATTTTAGATTTAGTGCCACTATTAGTGCAGTCTTTTTCAATAGCTTTAAAATAGTTTTTCTAGTATGGTAAGTTTAGTTTAAGTGGCAAAGTACTTGACACATATGGTATTGTTTTCAGCCCTCATTAAGGTTGCTCCCCCTCTGCTGGGCAGTCACAGTACTACTGCCCTACGCTTCTCTCATGAGAACCATTCTACTAATTGCTACACTAAAACTAATCCTGTCTGCAGTGTACATGAGCCAATATCAGTCAATGCTTTTTCAAGAGGTGAATTTGTAGCTAATTATGTACTAGTTAAGCGTTTATGATGCTTTTTTAATAATTACAGCACTCAATTAAAACATTACATTTACTGCCTGTAATACATTTACAATGTGTCTAATCTGCAGAGTTTATTTACAAGAATAATTGCATCATTTCATTCTCTTGATTTAAGGTACTTAACAATTCAAAGACCTGACTAGACATTTACTCAGCATGCACTGTACTCATTTTATGACAGAAAGGCATATTAAGTTATCAAATTTTATGTTATAGGAGATCCTATGTCAAATATGAAGCAAGAATCAACCAGTAATCATTCATTCTGTCCCTACAGTACCTTTCCCATAACAGAGCAGGATTTTGGGTTTGTTCTTGTCATTAGCAATCTTTCCTTAGTCTGATGTAGACTGCAGAGTATGAAACCTCATGGATCCTCTATGGCTCGACCTATGCCAAGACGCGCTACTTCTCTCTTACACTAATGCTCTACCCTGAGCATTACTCAATATGCGTAGTCAACCACAAAATAAACACAACAAAACTGTAATAAAAAATGGCCTGATGTCAACAGGATATCATTGACAGCCCTATTAACCCCATCCCTGCTTCCACTTGCTTAGTGCTATGATTTATAGGCCTGGAGTAGCTCAGGCAGGACAGTCTGTGTCTGCAGAATCCAGTCTGCTGCTCCAGAGGAACCAGACTAATATAAGACCTCCATTCAGTAGTGTAAAGGCATCAGCTATATAGTAGCTCAGGCAGTGACACCTGCAGTAAAGGAAGAAACAAAATGTGTAAAGCATCTTTAAGTAGGTGATATCGAGTTCACCTCATGAATGGAATTTGATTCCTCATACTACTTAATCTTCTAAATCCATGTTTGATTATGTAATTCCATCAGACAAAAGGATAAGGTATTGATACTGTCTGTAATCATAACTATGCGCTCTGACAGCTATATCAATGATCCTGGCTCTTGTGTTGTTGTGGTCAAGTTACATATTTGGTACCCTGTAGACCCAGGTAGGGTGACAACTCTCCTCCTTTGCTGCAAGAATTTTTACAAATTTTCTGTCAATTCTTTTGACCTTTGTGTTTTGCATTATGATTTGTATCTGTGAAGGTTCTCAGTCATCCAGGTCATTATCCAAGGAAGGTTAAAATCAAGGGAACTGGACTTTGATGATACTGGAATACGTTTCATCTCTCATCTGATAGACTTCCACAGTTCTGACTGACTGGTGGGGAAACTCGGCCATTTAACCTTTGTGACGATACCCACAGCGGTTGCCCTTGATTTTAACCTTCCTTGGAGCATTATGATTTAGATGTATTTTTTTATCCACACTCACTGCATGGCTCTATAAATGTCAGTGTGTCTGACTATGGACTATTGGATAGATTGCCTTGACATTTATGGTCCCCTGAGTAGGAATCCGGCTGAAAAGTGTTTACTTTGCTAGCGAAATAGTTTGAATTTGCTAAATGCTAGCATGCTGTTAGCATGTTTGCATATTCTGATGATAGCTTTTAGCACAAAGCACGGAGCACAGAGCTGCTAGCCTGACTTTAGACTCTTCTTCTTTCCATTGGTTGAAGTTTACCAAGACATTCATCACTGGTGGGTTTTTAAAGTACTAAATGGAACACATCACAGGTAATACACCCTAATACCTCCTGTATTAAAAGAAAATTAACTCAATGTTGGTATTACATATTTAGGGCATGGACCGCATTGTTCTTCTTTTTTTCCTTCTTTGTTGTCCACCAAATGAATCACATTTTGAGGGGCTAAATAGACTCGAAAACTTTGCGCACATGTCAGAAGTGGCAATAATGTCAGTCTCATCTGGGCGTGGTAAAATGGCTCCATAGCACCCCTTACAAAATTTCAATGATGGAGCCCCTGCACGTTATTTTGAATCGAAAGTACAATTGTAGGGCATTTTTTTGTCATTTACAGGCTCCACACTGTTGAACTCTTTCTTGTTAATCGGATGGACTTCAAATGTTTGCAGTGCAATCTATAGACACTGCAGATGAAAAGTTGTGCTAGTTTGTTGAAGGGCATGTCTGTAACGTGGCATCAAAAATCTATGGTTTGCAATGAAACAAGAAGTAACTTGACTGTACATGGTCAAATCTTTACCAAACTTATGACACCCTGAAGACATTTACATACCAATATTCAATCATTGTCATAGCGCCACCTACTGGCAACAGGAAACAACAAGTTCAGTGCTGTGATGTACTACTCCTAGCAGGTTGACCACATCCACATCACATTTGGTCAGAAAAGCTATAGGATATTGATGATTCTTTGAGAAGCTTGTGATTTACATGAAAATTTTAAGTTGTGTTCCACACTTGATGTACTGGGACATAACTTATAATTGGCCGGTGTTCTTTAGTGGCATATAGGCATCAGCTGACCTCCGTCAACTGCAGGTCAGCCGTGGAATGCCCTAACGTGCGTGACAGTGCAAAGACCTGGTAAACGCTCCTTGCAACTTTAATGATTATTGAAATGCTATGCCAGTTGGTCATGGCATACAGTATCTACGCAAAGTTATACGTAAATACATCTCCACCAACACATATTAAACTACTAATGAATTTCTTGTTCAGAGGTCAAATACTGGTTGAATTGGTTCCACTTTGAACATCTGCCCCATCATGCTCAGAGAGTCAGAGAACTTTCACCATAAAAGATTGTCAGATGTTGTCAATGTTTTAAAGAATGTCGACAACACTTCAAGACCAAAGCTAACAAAAATGAAAGCACATGATCTGTTTTCTGTTCTCCCAGCTATCACTCCTAAACATAGCTTTTTGTTGATTTTATAAGGTACGAACCTCGCCTGCCGATTCCTTTGAAGAGTGAGAATGGACGAGACAAAGGAAGCAGTAGATCCACTGCTGTTAATGGGCAAATGGTTCACATTTAGGGTAGCATCATGATATGGAGAACATATGTGCCGTTATCCTGCTGTGTCAGAGCAATGCTTTGTGAGGGAGTTATGATCAAACACCACTTGAGACTGTGGCATTGGCCTACACTGATGAGTCGACCCCTCCAACAGCTGCATGAAACAGATTACTGCCCCAGCCTTCTATATAGTGATAGGCTAATTTCTACTTATAGGGGTAGCTGATAGCAGGACATGTTACATTCTTATGTTTGGTTGAAATAATGTATTTAGTATGGTCCTGAAGTCTCAAATAGTTTGGGAAGTGTGCAACTAATAAAGGCTTACGAAGCCTAGAACGGTAGAAACCACAAGATGAGAATCTGTGGCACATTTAAACCACTGCAAAAAAGAAATAATATTTGATTGTTCAGTTGCCAGGAGATTTTGGACTGGACATTCCAGTGTCACATATCAAAGCCATGTAGCTTGTCTAGTATTACATCAACTAACTTTGCATTTTCGTGCCACAAGCTTCTGTTTTATGTGACTGCTGATTTTTTCCCCTTCTCATTATATAAACCATTGCATGCAAAGTTATTTAGTTTGTTATGGAATTGCACATGATACAGACTAAATATAATATTATATAAAACACCATTGTTGCCTTCCTGGATGGTATTTTAACCTTCCCAAAGCACCAACCCTAAGACTGGTATTTTAAGTGCCATAACGCTGTCAACATCCATCCACGGCTAGGATATTATGTGGATTTATGTAGTATGTGGAGAATCTGAAAAATACAATGGTTCAGGTTCATGTTCTGCCACTGCCACACGTGAAGATTTGACCACACACGCCTTCTTTATTTTTTAGTTAAGTGGCAATAAAACCTAATCAGTTTTGTGCCCCGTGTGTGGAGTAGCTTGAATTTAATCAAAGAACAGATATCCACCACCTCAAAGCACTTAGTAATGCTAAGCTGCTAATTGCTGGGGTGCAGGTCTTAAATGTGAGTATATAGGAACTGTCAAAACATATTTTGCTTTTGAAATGCTAACTCATTAATTTCAGGGTTTCAGTACTAATAGTGCTCTTTTGCATCTTAGGGGCAATGTCTAAAGGTTTCTGGACTTGGTGCTGTTGTCAGATCTCAGTGTAAATAATTATAAATAATTTCTCTTCATCAGTGTTTACCACCACAAAGCAAAACACTTACCATGTTGTAGTATAGACAAAACAACCCCAGCGGGAGTGGTATTATGGGGGGAAATAGCAGAAAGGAGGAGGGTGGGAGAATGCAGGGTGGACTATCCTCCTCCCTTTTTCAAATGTCTACTTAATGTTTTCTCCTCCTAATTTTCTTCCTTTTTGTCTCCCTTTTTCATTCATTCATGTTTGGCATTATTATTTCAGGGAGGCGACCAGACGGCCACTGTGCTCACTTTGTGCGCCATGATGGACTTTAATTTGATGCAGGAGACGTGCCAACTGGCCATCCGGGATGTAGGTGGCCTTGAAGTCCTCATTAACTTGCTGGATACAGATGAAGTCAAATGCAAAGTGAGTAGCTGTGCCAAAGCTGGACCTGGATGGCCTGCAGGCATAAACAGAGCCTGCCATGTGTGCCAGCCTGTGTTTTAGTTACAGAAACACTAGTGCTGGGTAGAGAGCGTGCCTTTAAAGACACAGGGTAGCAATTATTCTCCGATGTTCCTAATGATGTGGGTTCTTTTTAATTCGATTTTACTACAGCTAGATATTGCTGTATGTATTTTTAGGACAGAGAGAAGCTTCATGTTGTTTCTATAAAACAAACCTATCATTTTAAAAATATCTCACTGAGTGTGAACATGTATTTCGTGCATGTTTTTAGATTGGATCTCTAAAAATCCTGAGAAAGATAAGTCACAATGTGCAAATCCGTCGAGCCATTGTTGACATGGGAGGCCTGCAGAGCATCGTAAAGATTCTGGACTCTCCAGTCAAGGACCTCAAGGCCTTAGCTGCTGAGACTGTCGCCAACGTAGCCAGGTTCTGCAGAGCAAGGAGAAACGTCAGGCAATACGGCGGTATCAAAAAACTGGTGAGTATAAGCACAGAAAATGTAATTTCAGGTTAGTGTGAAAAAAATGGATTAAAAATTCTGTTGAAAAAACAGGATGATGCCTTATTCCACTGTGATCCGCTAAGATCTGATTACCATTACATTTCTGTTATATCCAGACATTACTGAAGTAAGTTTTCATGATTTTAAATCACTCATTCATGCCCTTTTCACACTGTATGCAAATACCAGATAGTGGCCCATCCATTCTTTTTCTCCCTGTCTTTGAAAACAGCAGCGTGGGTGCTGGGCTATAACAGATAGAATGTCCCCTACATCCTCTGACCTGCATTCATGTTTGTTGACAGAGCAACCTGTGATTAAAGCCTCCATGCCTTGTATATTTTCCTCAGCCCCAAATCGGATGTTCTCATGTGCAAGTCACTCACAGAGGCAGATTAATTTCACGCTATGCAACGAGACCACCTTTGAACTATGCTGTGTGTAATAGCTTTGCCTGCTCTGTCTCACTGGCCAGGAACTATGGATTAGAACACTGAATGATGGCCATAAACCGTCACACTGGGCTTTTCAGGCCTAACATCAACATCTATCCTGACAGTTTTCCACTCCTAGCATCTCTGGCTTTTTCATCCTCACAGACCCAGTGGTAATAGAATTTTAATTACACCCTTAATCACAGCCAACAACTTGCTGTTCCCATCTGGAACCATCCATTTTCACCCGAACTCTGCAAGCAAAATTTTTAGAGTCCTTGAATTTATGTCAAGTTCATCGAGTTTGTGTAAATGTGTGCATGGAAGTTTTCTGCTTAAACATGTGTGGTCTGTCTGCTTGTTTTCACATATTTTCATGTTTATCCACATGTAAACCGGGTTTCTTGTCTCTTTGTTCAGGTGAAACTGCTGGACTGTGTCCCTAATTTAGCCAACCTGACTGCAAACCAGGAGAAGGATGTAGAGGTGGCTCGCTGTGGGGCTCTGGCACTGTGGAGCTGCAGCAAGAGTACCAAGAACAAGGAGGCCATCCGTAAGGCCGGGGGTATCCCTCTGCTAGGGCGCCTGCTGAAGTCTCCACATGAGAACATGCTTATTCCTGTGGTGGGCACCCTGCAGGAGTGTGCCTCAGAGGTGAGGTGGGCTATATACAAATTTGTATTAATCTGCAGCTGAAATTAGTTCCTACCAAATGAACTTTTTATTTCTGTTTTAAGAGATTATTCAGACATAAAAAATTAAATTGCATTTGTGAAGATGAACCTCTCTGTATACATTTGCATCTTCAAAAGAGTCAAAATTGTGTTTGGGCTGACTACCACAAACAAACAAAGTCTTAAGAGGTGGACTAGCATAGGATTTGTTGACAATAAGAAAATTCTTAATGAAACTGAAAAGTGAAAACTATTTGCAGCAGGACGTGCAGAATAACAACAATAGCACATAAAAAATAGAAGAGATGTAAAAATATGTGTTTAACATAAACAAACGTATACAAACTTATGAAATATTTAAGGGTAAAAATACAAACGTATGATACTTACCATCTGAAATGGATGAGAAAAATGTAATATAGTAGCAGTACATATGCAACACAGTTATAGATTAGTTCATGTTGTTCATGCGATCTGTTTATTGTTGTGTCACTACAGGAAAGTTACAGGATTGCCATTCAGACTGAGGGCATGATCAAGGATTTGGTTAAAAACCTAAGTAGTGACAATGATGAGCTACAAATGCATTGTGCCAGTGCAATCTTCAAGGTACACGTTTTCCAAAATAAATTAATATAAACAGTATTTCTTTGACTTCTTTGTCTCCTAATAAGACCCAGCCTTTAGAGGAATTAATGTAGATCTCGATACCCTCTTTTGCTTTGCAGTGTGCAGAGGACAAACAAACTCGTGACCTCGTGCGTAAATACAAAGGTCTGCAGCCGCTGGTTTCATTGTTGAGCAAGGCGGACAACAAGCAGCTCCTGGCCGCTGCCACTGGAGCCATCTGGAAGTGTTCCATCAGTATGGAGAATGTAGCTAAGTATGTTGGACTCAGGGTCTCACTTTATTACCTCCCATTAACATACATTAACACACACACAAATTTAATATAGCAGAGACACAGAAAATCATTGTAGCTGTATCTTATGGGATGTATTCCTATGTGTAATTAGTGGTAACAGATTAGTATAACTTTGATAAATCACTCATTGTACATAGAAACAACAATCTAATAAGTCTCAGTGTAGAAGGGGTTAATAGCAATTAGGCATTTTACTCACAAACTTACTATCCATCGCTTTGGAAAATATGTTTGCTGAGACATGCTGAGACTATGGTTAATAGACGTTTTACAGTATGTGAATACAGAACACCAGTAAGGGCTTCAACTGACTTGCGTGCATTAGGGTTGTCATGCCATCATCACATATGTTACTTTTATGGAGGGCTCTCATTCATTCATGACTAGCTGTGTCACTTTTTCCACTCACATGCTGTTGTCATATGTCCCTATGCTTTACCATTGTGTCTGGATGAAGTGATTATTTGCGTAAAAAATGTAATGTTTTTGCACGGATTCTATTAGCGCTGATCTTTTATGTGAGTGTTTGCAGCTAGAATTCAATCTTTTCCACCGTTAACAAAGGCTCAAGTCATTGTGCTGATTTTATAGACTATAGTGAATTGTTAGTCAAGGCCTTTTAGTATTGAACCAAATGTAGGCATACTGAAAGAATCAGCCTTGAGATGGTGATTTTCTAATGTCAAAAGACGTAGGCTGACAGAGCCTTTAATCATTTGTCATGTAAGGCAGAGGTTTATTTAAGTGTCATTAAGCTTGGATCCCAGTGACATTTCTGGATTGGTTTTTGACTTGTATTTTAGTGTCAGATGATTTTTAAGTCAGTAATTTTCCCTCTAAAATAAATAATGCCTGAAGACCGTGCCCTGGCAGCCCCATACAGTTCCACAAGTACTCCATTGAAAGAATGATTTAGCTGTATTTATTTTCTTTTTTACTGTGAGGTCAGGGACATAATATATAACCCACATGTTGTAATTTAATACCTTGGTAACATATTAATCAATTCAAAACCTATTCTCTCCAGTGTAGCCAAGAAACCGATAAGACATTGTCTTGTAATTATTTTTACGATTAAGAGGATATTTGAGGTTTTTTGCTGAGGTGAGATTATGTGAAAATGCTTTTCTTCTGACTCAGAAATGCTCTATAGTTCAAATTGCAGTGGAATTCTAAAAATAACGAGAAAAAAGAGCAGGAGCACTCACAGCGATCTTTCTTCACTTCATATATCATAACTGACAGAATGATATCCTACATTTAAAGTCTAAGTTAAGTCCTCCCAACTGGAACTGAGTGTCTGCTGCCACATCGAGTTAAGCAGGGATTCCTTTACAGGAGCAGAAGCATGACAATAACATTCTTTTAAAGCAAGATGGACAGACCACTGTCTACTTAACCCACGTCATGACAGAAAATCATTTGGGTAATTTAACTGAATTAAATGTATTCAAATGATTATTATAATTAAATGATTAGATAGTAACATGACCATTTCTCTATAGATAGACAGTTATGTTTTAATGGTACGAAATTATGTTTTTAAACTGTCTTCTTAACAAATTTGGCACAGACTACAGCTCCACTGGCCATGAGTAATGTGACTGCTTAATAAACTTGCTGCCAGTACAGGCTCTCTGCCATATGTAATGGCTTGTCACACTGTTGCTATGTAAAATACTAGTATTACTACTGATGATAACAATAATAGAAATAATTATAATGATGCCATTAATCACATGTAAACCACATTTAGTGACACTTCATTTACAAACACTAAAAAACACTTTGGTTGCCCTCACTCTAAATTTAACATGTCACAAACGTATCTTAGTGAGATTACCAAAGGGCCATAATATTAATAGAGTTCTTATTTTGTGGTTTCTTTCCTGTGTGTGTTATGTTTTATTTTGGACGATGGGGGCAGTTGGGTGTGAATGAATGTGAAATTTGGCCACCTCTTCGGGAGGAAACCAGCATGATGCACAGCAAATGTTTTTAATGCACACTTGAAAGTGTAAGTGGATCTGTTTTTTTTCATACTCTCAGGCTTTTTTGAATCACTTAGTGTCTAGGTCAGGCAAAAGCTTGGAATGAAGTGACCGAGCCATTACTGTCAAAAAGGAAAGGCTGCTAATGGTAACGGGGTTTTAGGGGCATGCGCTCATTTCAGAATCAATCACAGGCTGAGTGGTGTACTGAAATGAAAATCATTTTGGAATATATTGTGCTACAGTTATAATGAGAGGCAGAGAGTGGGTTTTATAGACATGGTCAACTGAAGCAGACCTTGTGGCCCATTGCAAACAACATGATATTTTTTTCTTTTATGTGACTGATGATTTGCATGGTCTGGACAGTATAGGTTGGGGGACCTCCACTCAAGACAAGTAGCAGCATGTGTTAGCCATTTTCCTGATTAATGATGCATCAAAATGAGAGATGATTGATGCCCTGAAATATAATTATATTCATAAGTGTGTTTGTTTAAAGATCACATAAGCTTATGTTTTTCATCGGACATCCAATATTACAGAGACGGCCATACTTTAGCCAAGCTTACATGTACTAGGAAAATGCCTTTGCAAAAGTCCTGCTTATAAACACAGAAACATTATTCTGTGGAGATTTATGGATGCATCGATATGTGGCCCCTTGAGCCTGTATACTGAGGTGTTATGGACACACAAAAATGCTATAAAAATCCTTAACAAAAGGGTGAGGAAAGAACTTTGCAATGGAAAGTCATGACTGCCAAGTCTCAGACTGTATTTGCCAACGCAGTAATGTTTAGGGTCAAGATTGTGGGGTTCGCTTCCAATTACTGACTACCCCTCCATCTTACCTCTGTTCCAGCCCTATGATGAGCACACCATAATTTCCCCTCCACATGATACTTCTCCTTACCTCACAAAAGTTCTGTGCTCACCCAAGTTATTCACTGCTCTGATGTTTCCTTTCAAATGAAATAGATCACTCTTAAATTTCAGGTGGAACAAGTGGCTGTCTCTTTCTTCATAGTCATAGCTAAGCATCTCTTCATCCCTGAAATGTCTTATTTTCACCTGGTGCTTACCTAAAAACCTTAGTATTAAAAACACCAGTAAGACTTTCTGCACTTAGTTGAATGTGTAAAAGAAAGAAATGACAAAGGCAATAAATCATAAAAATCTGCGACACAGAAGCCCCATTATGATTCCTGTGTCATCTGACAGGTATTAATAAGATTCCATTTGTGTGTAGCCTTGTGTTTGCAGTAGAAAAGGCTTAAGGCAGCCTTGTCTAATGTTACTCTTGCCATCACGTAATAGGATTGGCTTAACAAAAATAGGCATGACTTAATGTTCATTTATCAAGTTATGTCTGTGATTACTAGATAATTCTATTGTATAATCCAAATGCAGATGACACTTCATTGATGGCATAGGAAAATCATTGTTTTTCTTTATGGTGAAATTCACTGAAGTTAACTTTGGCAGCTCCTATGTTCATTAGCAGTGTTTTCACTTGGAAGAATAGGCTGTGTGTTGGTGGACCCTGACCAAAACCAAATGACCTTGGCCATCTACAATAGCTTACGCACCATGATGCCAGCAACCGTAACTGTGAATAAAAACAGTCGTAGAACTTAACTGTACATCAGAGGTTTGTTGAGGTTTTTTGCAACCGCATTATATCCCTTTTAAATGTTTACTATAGTTTACCACTCTATAGCATTGGCAAACAAGGCAAAATCACAGCAAAAGAGGAAGGGAGAGTTTCCAAGCCACAGCAAAGCTTTGGTTATGCAAAGTACGTACAAGGGACAACTGAGAGCAGCCGTGGGAAAACTGCCTGGTTACAGTAAGACATCAGCAGTGTAGCTGCAACCTGTCACTTATGCAACTAATAACATTTTAGCCACACTAGTGGTGTGGTTCTAGTGATGACAGTGTTGCTGATCTGTCTGTCCGCCGGCCGGTTCACCACTTTGACTTTGTTCGGACTGATTTAACTCAACAACAAATGGATTTATAACCAACAAGGTTTTTTACAGACATTCATGGTCCTCAGAATTTAGTGATCCCGGATGTTTCATATGTCGCCCCCATGAGGTTGACATTTGTGGTTTGAGTGAAATATCTCCACAGCTATTAATTGGATTGCCATGAAATTTGGTACAGACATTCATGTCCCCCTCAGGATGAATTGTAATAGCTAAATAAATCTCTTTTTTATTTGTCCAGTACCTAGACTGTATATAAATATGGACGACTGTTCTCCACTTCCTTCCACTGTACAAAACATCAGTGTGATAAGAACTTTGGGGAAAATGGATTTTACATTTAAGAAGGGTTTATGACCTATATTGCTGTCAGGGGGTGATCATGATTGTTTTGGCTTTACTTTTGGGAACCTCTCATGTCGTCCATCTTTATATACAGTTTATGGTCCAATGTCAGTGTTTCCCATTAATTAATGAGACTAAGGCGGGCTGCCACAGTTGTTGCGTTAAAATAAACCAAAACAATTTTTACACTTACACTCATAATAACATTAAAGACCTCTAATGTTGTGTTTTGTGCCGCTTCTCCCTGCTGCTGTAAGCATACATTTTGGCATCCGACTCGAGACAACCACTATTCTTTTGAGGTAACTACGGTAATGTTAAGGGTTTGACCAGCTTTGAGTGTATCCACTGTCACTCGTTTGTGAGAACGAGATTAAGCTAGCCGCACCTAAATTTGGAGTGCACACATATTCAAGCCTTATGGTTAATGCAGTGAAACGGACCAGAGCGAGCTGGGGTTAGCGACTTTATTCTGTCATTTTCTGACTTTACAAAGATAGGTGTTGCATTATGAGAGTCTGACCTGAATAGAGGTTATTTAGATATAATTATTATTTATTTATTTATGTTGCATCAGACTTAGTGAATTTAGCACGAGGATACACGTGACAACGTCTGGTTTTCAAAATAAGGTGTTAACACAAAGTATATACAGTATGGAAATAAGATTAATTGTAGTTTATTCACTTAAAGTATAAAACGTGTCTATTAAAAGTTCAAAAGATACGTTTTTGGGGAAATTACTTACTAACTGTTCTCTGATTTAGGGTTGCTGTAAAAACATTAAATAAATATGTTTACTTGAGAACAAAATTGTCAACAACAAAGTCCTTCATAGATCTAGCCTATATATTTTGCTTTCAAAGTGCACCAGATTAATGCATTTGACTTTAAAATTTACTAAATTTTCTCACAGAGGGACATGCCCCCGGGCCACCTTACAGGGTCTGAGGCCCACCTACTTGTGGGAAACACTGAATGTTATGACCAAACAAGCAAATAAAAAGACATTTCCATTATCCCCAGCTGTACTTTGTGTTTAGTGCTGCTTAGCAAATGTTAGCATGCTAACACGTTTAGGTAAAATAAGTTATCATTTAGCTATGCTGGTTTCACACAACTCAAATTATAAATTATCCTTGCGTTTATTATGCGAGTTTGACCGCTGGACTACTCGTACGAGGGTTCACACACAACGCGATACTGCAAATAAACACAACCCGCCACTACTACAGCTCCGTTTTCAGAGCAGAATCCAGTCCGACTGCAGGTGTTTACTTGTCCAAAAGCTCTGGCGCTGCACCGTCTCTCCCCTTGTAGCTCAGCGGCTGTTTGTCGGTGAGCAGAGCCTCTGTCCCTTCACTGCGTCACAAGAATTTCACACTTAAGTAGAAAAATTTCAACTCATGTGTTGTATGCGATTTTTCTTTTTAATCCCAAAAATTCTAATTAAAAAGTTAATTTAATTTTCAAAAAAATAAGTCTGAGCTCCTCCAACCGGTAAATGGCTCCGGATCAGAGCAGAATCCAGTGCAACTGTGGGTGTCCAGAGCTCCCCCTGGTTCTCAGTCACTGCACTGACTTTGTATGTAATCGCAACATGTGAAAAATTCACCCTCGCATTCACAGTAAGTACGGTCTTTATGAGCTGCTAACTTGAATGTAGACTAGCATTTTTGTCTGGCAGCACACTCAAGCACCAACATCAGTCGTCCAATTGACTAGATTAAGTCCGAACCTGTGCTGCAGATATTATTTGACTTTGTTTATTGCTAATTAGCACAGTGATTCCCAAAGTGGGTCCTTGAGAGGGTTCCAGGGGATCCCCACCAAAAAGGGGAAAAGTTTAATTTTCACTATAATTCCATCCATAAGTAACACAGTGACAGAATGTATTACTGTTTTGGTCATGGGTTTCATACATGTTCTGTAATAAAACATCTAAAACCCAAAATCTTATCAAATGGGGTCCGTGGTCTAATTTGTGTCAGTTTAGGGTTCCTTGACGTGAAAAAGTTTGAGAACCACTGAATTAGCGAATGCTAACACACTAATCTAAGTTGGTAAATATGTTAACTGTTATACCTGCTTAACATCAGCATGTTAGCATTGTCAATGTGAGCATGCTGATCATAGCTGCTGATGTTAGCATTTAGCTCAAAGCACTGCTTTCGTAAGCACAGCCTCTCAGAGCTACTAGCATGGCTGCAGACTCTTCATCCTGTTTGTTCATTGATCATCAGTTAATATAACGAAATAATCTTCCTCTTCCTCCCTCTTCTCCACCCTTGAAAGGTTTCAGGAGTACAAGGCCCTGGAGACTCTGGTTGGCCTGCTGACTGATCAGCCTGAGGAAGTGCTGGTAAATGTAGTGGGAGCCCTGGGAGATTTTGCCCAGATACCTGCTAACAAGGCCATCATCCGCAAGAGTGGGGGCATCAAGTCACTAGTCAACCTGCTCACTGGAACAAACCAGGCATGTTTAATTTTCATGCTGCATAAATGGCTGTCTCATGTTTAGAGGGAAAGTTCGGTATTTTTGAAGTGGTGTTCCATAATTCTCTTCAGAGAAGTGACCACTGCAAGCATGGAATTGTCTCAATGCTGCACATGAGTGTTTTGTATAGATTTAGTGCAACAGGCCACAGCTTTCTAAGCCCAATATCAGTCAAAGGAACATGGGGAAATCTATGTGGTGATCACTCATTACTCTCTGTTTCCTAAAACTGGGGACACACTGACTGCCATCTACCTCAGGCACTGACTATGGATAAGTACCTTATACAGCCCCACTTCAGAAATCCCAAACTATCCCTTTAAAACTTGCTCCTATACTGAATCAAGAATGTACTTTGTATTCCTGTCATTTAACCAGGCGCTGCTTGTGAATGTAACCAAGGCAGTGGGCGCCTGTGCCACTGATATGGACAACATGGCGTAAGTCTCTGTCTCTTCCAGGGCATATAACCAGCTTGTGGTCTTTTACATACAGTTTACACAAGGCAAACAGCCCCATGTGAGGTGTCTCTTAAAATGTGATTAGTGGTTTACTAACTGTCATTACTGAATTAGCTCCAAACACATATTCTTGGACATGTATTGATGTCATGTGTTTTGACAAGGGAATGACACCAATTCTAGGATCCAGACACATGTATCATTAACCTGTCATGGGCTGATGCTTCAAGATATCTACAGTGTGTTCTTCTAATCTGTAATTATGCAGGTACTTTTGTCTTTCATCCCCATCTTAATGACAGATTTTAAAAGCTTTGTTTATTGTACCTGCTGTGTTAAATATGGTTGTGGTTTAATTCCCAGTGCTTTACTATAGCTTTGTGGTCACTGTCAGGATTTTAACTGGTCAGACGAACATACCTTACCCTGTCCAAGACTACATGGCTGGGAAAACACAGTGAACCACAGTCCAGAGCAGTCTTTGTTCTGTGTTCATTTAACCTCACCCTCAATACTGCAGAACATTGTGGAGCTTCCATCTGTGCCTCATTGCTTTTACAAGGCTGTTATAGACTATAAGACCTGTCTTAATTAGCACTGGACACAAATACAACTTAATGACTGAGTTTACATTGTTAGTTAGCTGTTAATGCTATCATATGAGCATTTTAATTTGTTTGGAGGAAAAACCAAGGGGTTCAATAAAATGTGATGCATGTCAAAATAAAGCCACTAACTGTTGTGAACTTCACATAAGATCAGAAGTGTTTTACCTCAGTTCATCATGTTCTCCATGTTTTCTCACAGTATGTATATTTAAGCCAGACAGATTTTTCAGCCTTAACACTTAGCTGTAAACAGAAAGTTCTAATTTCATCTGCCACTTTTTGTATGTTTTGTGGCGATGGCTTATTTTGAGAAATGTATGTGTACAGTAGTTTGCTGAGCAATTAACATAACTCACATTTGATTGTTTCCTACTCCAACCCAACACTGCCGAAGCTGTTTTTCTGATTCCCGGTGATTAGACGGTGTTTGGCTAGCTAACAAATATGATGATGATGTATGCATGATACCACACAGTTAGCAACAACATTCCTGTCAGTTAACATGACTTCATTTTACCAACAGATACTTTTTCTCAAACAGCACCTTCTGCTGATCAGCGCAATCATTCTCTCATCATCATTCTGATGCCGGTCATCCATAACTACTGAAAGCCCAAAACAAACACTGATCACTTTCAAGTTTTCCATGAAATAATCATATGTTTGTTTTCATTCTCAACCAGTAGGCAGTGTGTGGTTAATGACATAGCACTTCCTCCAATGAATCCTGTGTAGCTACAAGAGTGAACACAAGTTGTTTAATGCCTTCAGGGTTTGTGGTCTCCTCCTCTAATCCATCACTGTCAGCTGCAACTTCGTTGCTAATCTGTTTCATACCTGCTTCATGAGAAGACGGAGCTGTTTTGGCGGATGATATGACGCTTCACTTTTGTTTTTGGTCCGGATTTAAGAGGCCCCGCAGACTGGAATCTGATGTTATGATCCCTCTAGACTGATTTATGTGCAAACGGAAGACAGATGGCGCAGGGGACGTCCCTGATGAGTGTTCGCTCGTTGCCAGTCACGGAGATACTGTGATTAGAGAGTGTTTAAGTAATTATGACAGCATTCAATGTCGGCCTTGTTGGTGGAAGCACACATGGGGAACACGTTACATGTTATTTATACCAGACAACGGGTGCAGTGTGGCGTAATTCTTTGGGTTCCCAGACCCTGACTGCAGTTTTGACTACAGTCATGTATATGACTTGAAATACAGCTCATGCCTAAGTAAACTTCACTCAGACCCTATGAAATATAGAGCGACCTGTCTCTGGCTCTGTTTGATTTGGAAAGAGGTTGTCTTTTTGGCTCTGGTTGAAAAACAAGCCACCAAAATAAAGTGTAAGTTTGTCTCATTTTCTATTTATAAATCCATGTATGAAGCACTATGCAAGTTAACCTCTGGCCCTTGCATCGCCGAGCTTTTCCATAGGGAGTGATTTGAGTGAGCAGACAGTGGGTGGGTTTCAAGCTTGGAGAGGAACTTAGCAGGACTTAAGACATTTCTGATGAAAAGCCAATGCCGAAATCGATTGTTGCTTTGATCCTGCTTGGTTGTAGTTGTGTTGAGCCTGCTGCTGGCCAGGCTGATACATCCAGAGCACTGAGAAACAAACATGATCAAAAAAGTTACACTCTTAAATCTTTCAAGCAGAAAATGATGCTTAATGAAAGATCTGGTTGAAATCTCTTTTTTCGGTCTTGCTTATTCTTCTTTGTTCATTCCTTTCTCTTTTTCCTTCTTCTCTCTCTCCCTACAGAATCATTGACCAGCTTGATGGAGTCCGCCTGGTGTGGTCGTTATTGAAAAACCCCAGTGCAGATGTTCAGTCCAGTGCTGCCTGGGCCCTTTGTCCGTGCATTCAGAATGCAAAGGTGCAGTACAGTAACGTACATTTGTCTTCTGCCTCTGTCCTGTGACTATGGAAGTCAAGCACACCAAAGACACATAGATTGCCTCTAAATCAAAGAGGTCTGCAGAGTTCGTGTTGTTTCAGAACAAAGGGTTATCCCACAGACAAAACAGAAGCCTGCTTATATCACCATGCTCTCCCTCCAACCTGCTGCTGCTAGGAGGTTAGCAGGGGCAGAGAGAGCTGTGTCAGAGGAGGCTTACATGAACCTTGTGCTAATATGAAGCAGAGAAGCCTCCTTGGCACAGTGGGATTGGTGAATTGGGAAGCAGGCAGGGAGAAGGACTAATATCCTGTGGCATGGCTTCTGATTTCCCAGCTGAAAGTCTTCTCTCAACATGCTACTAGTTAGAGAGGCACACAATCCAAGCATAGTGTACCAGACAGTTTCTGGGAACTAATTTCTCTAATGAAAACACTCTTTGCAGAAGAACCCACAACATCTTCATGAAAACTACTTACATCATTTTAGATACTAAGCATCGTATAAAATCAAAAGTTTGAAGGTCCATAAAATGGCACATTTTACACATCAAAATCTATTTGTAGGTTTTGGGGTGTAGGCTCCTACTGTATTTGAGGAAATATAATGTATTTTTAGTAAGTTTTTTTAATCTCCAGAGGGAGCTGTGTGAAGTATGATCAGTGTCCTCACTTGAGCCAGTGTCCATTGGGACTGAAGACTACAAGTTTGCAAATGAAAGAAATCTGGAGGTGTGGAGTTAGAGAGACGTGAGCTTACCAGACCTCTGTAGCCTAATCCTCGTCTCTGCTTGAGGCTAGAAGCTTGAGGTTACATTAGTTGCTCCTAGCATAACACATCCGAATCTTCAACTGAACTGTCGGCGATCAAGTTCCATTGTGGGTAATATGGACACAAGGTTTTGACAAGGAAGACTATCTCTGTTTGTGCTGCATCGATTTTGATATTTTCTTAAAAACTGTCCATTGTAAGTCAGACAGTGTTACAGGAGGGCAATGCTAGATTAGTGGAGTACTCTTTAAAAAAATTATGAGTTCTTAGATGCTATCGTCACAGGCCTTTAGTCCAGTCTCACACAGCAGTGTTTTCAGTCAACTCTAATTTCAGTTACACATCAGCAAGTCTTTGATCCACTGAGCACTTGTATCAGTTCCAACTACAAACGTAATGTTGTTCTATTAGATTATCGCTGTGATTAAGGTAAACAGCTTGTCAGAGGGACAATCTGGTTAAGTTTAACAGATATATTGGACCCAGACAGGTGTCTTGGGGGTGAAGCCCCTTTTTTTTTTTTGCTGGCTGAAATTTCTCTGGCCCAGAAGTGAAGCAAAAATGACGCATGGCAACCATATGGAGGGAGAGGGGGACTGCGGACCCACTGTTGAGCGCTAACAAAGTTTGACAATGTTTGTCTGAACGTCAGTGTGCCAATTTTGAGGGAAATTTATGAACATGCTTTTTGGGTGGGTTTTTTTTTAGACAGGGGCAAAGACAAGAGCTAAATAGTGCTCTTTGCCCATCGTGTTGAGGAACCTGATACAGTTGCTTCGGTGCAGTCGTTATTTAGATAAAAACCCAAATGTGGTTTGTGTTAGCAGTTCCATAGTGGATTTAGGAGAGGGCCGTGGTATAAATGCATCTGCTATATGCTCTATACAGTACTGCCACCCCTCCATAGACACAGACAGTCCCTGTGCTCTATGCTCACTGGTCCACAACTTAAACTGTCTTAGTACTATATCATACTATAAAAAAACGATTCCGTTATCTTTTTTCTCCAATCAAGGAAGTAGACCCTCCAAGTCGCACGTAATGAGGTATATCATTAATTTGCCTGGATGCAGTGGCACATTTAGATGCTTGATTTATTTTTCCTTTACATAGCAGCCATGTATGTTACAGGAGCCTGATTGCTCCAGAGAAGGGGTCAGGGCACGCTGCTGCCATTCTGAGCTTGGCTTGCTCCCCTCAGCTTGAGATCACGCACAGCAGATAATATGTTTTCTATTTCATTTCATCCAGGCTAAGAGAAGGGGAGAGAGTGGAGAGCGAGAAAGGCCTTTCCGTGTGCAGCCTCATAATGTTTGCGGTTTTCAGATCTGGGGGCCCGTCCAGGCCATGAAAGAGATTCTGGCTAGTCTATCGCAGCTGGTGGCTTGAGAGAGCTTCCTCTGTCGCAGCGACTCCCGGCCAGCCGTCATCAGTATTCCTGAGGAAGGGCTTCCTGTGTGTCGGGGGGTCAGCTCCTGGCCCCGGCACCCCCCTCACTACCCTGCACTGCACACATGGCTCATCCTCTGGCACGGCATCACAGGGCCCATACACCGCACCCTGGCCTGATCTCAGCTGTGAGCTCTCTGAGCACAACAGTGTATCCAGCTCCCCCAAAGTAGCTGTACACTAAAACTGTAAATCAGTTACTGCTTTTTGTCAGTTCTGAATTTAATAAAATCCATTACTTTATGGAATGAAGAACAACTGTCCAGATCACATAATAAGTTCTGTGATTACTGTATTTTATTGTACTGTGCCATACATCCGCTCTGGACATGTAGATTGATGTTCAGACGGACTCTAATTAAGCGTGCTTTGCGATTTGCATAGACTCATCCATAATTGTATGATTTTGGGGAAATTTCCTTTCTATTTTCATTGCACTGAACATTACAGACTCGGCCACCTTGATGTATTCTTCCGTGGCTGGCGATACGGGGAATTGTGATTTTAAACAGTGGCCTGATGTGCCAAGCCATACTGAAGCGACTGTCTCTGCCAGCCCTTCCGCTGTGGTTCTCTCAGTGCTCCCTACCAGCCTGTTGGTTTGGTAGCCATCTTATGGTGGTTGAGAGTCCTGTGGTACCAGCTGGTGCCATGGACTAAAACCATGAAGCCTTGAGTCTACACTGTGTGTCAGTCTGGGGCCAACATTTTCAGTGTCACTGAGCTATAAATTCTACGTGTCATCTTCATTATGAATAGTTAGGGTGAGAGCAGGAATGGTTGACAAAGATGTCAAACTTATTGCTTGTTCGCCCAGATCCAAAAAACACTACTGTAGGATAGTTGTTATTTTTGAAAGCATAAAGACCAGTTCTACTGGTGGGTTTGCACCGATGGGACTTGTTTGGATTGTTGCCTGGGCTGATGAAATTACTTTGTTTGTAATTATATAGTGTGCTTTGTTTTGTCTGCCTTGCTCAAATGCCATCTCTTCTCTTTCCTTAGTCATTACACTACATCCCTCCTCTTCATCACTGTCCTTTTTCATTTTGACAGAGCACCAGCTAATAACAAACTCTTTGACTATAGGATGCAGGGGAAATGGTGCGCTCCCTCGTCGGTGGATTGGAACTGATTGTTAATTTACTGAAGTCAACAAACAACGAGGTGCTGGCAAGCATTTGCGCCGCCATTGCCAAAATAGCCAAAGACAAGGAGAATCTGGCAGTCCTTACTGATCATGGGGTTGTGCCATTGCTGGCCAAGTTGACTAACACAGTAAGTACACCTCACTGTCAATACACAAAGAAATCTCTTTACAATGGACTATTGAATGCAGCATAAATCCAGTGTGTGTTGCAGAGTTGTAGTAGAGTTTGTTGTTGTCTACGTTGTAAAGACTGGTCTCAGGGGACCAAAAGCATCCGGTTCTGCTCTCTACAGACTGATGACAGGCTTCGTCGCCACCTGGCTGAGGCCATTGGCCACTGCTGCATGTGGGGCAGCAATACGGCGTCCTTTGGTGATGCTGGAGCTGTGGCCCCCCTGGTGCGCTACCTCAAGTCAAAAGACAAGGCAGTACACAGGAGCACGGCGATGGCCCTGAACCGGCTGTCCATGGACCCCAACAATTGCATTACCATGCATGGGAAAGGAGTGGTCAAGGTCAGTTGTAATGCTGTTGAAGCTGGATTTCTGACTCCTTACTGCTTTTTTGTAGAAAATGTATGGTCTATAAATTATAAATAATAGATATAAATTAGTAGTTGTTTCTCTGGTTTGTTTGGTGCCTTTGAGACTAAATCTGGCATAATTACATTGAGGAAAATGTGCTTTGGCCTCCCACCACCCTTGTTTTAGCGATGTGTGAAAAACACTGAGTAATAAACTTTGAAAAGCTGACTATTTTCAGAGCCTTTGACCGATGGAGCAGAAACAAAGTGGGTTTTATTCGGCGGCGGAAACATGACTCCACTTTCTAGCCGTCATGGGAATTCAGAAAAGCAAACAGCTCAGTGTGTGCGCAGTGCCATTTCTCCGGTAGACCCTAGATGCCATTACAACACAAGTCAAAGGGCTGTAGCTGGGGGTAACTGTTGCTAAGGGCTGTTCCTGGACATCAGGGTAGAATGCAGCAGCGATATGGTTCAGGCCAAAGAGTGTGGCAGAGCTGTTCAAGGCTAAAACAGAACAATGTTTTTTTATGGTCAACGTTTTTTCCCCCAAATCTGTAAAGCTACATCCGCCAGCTTTCTTCTTCATTGCAGTTGTGTTCCAAAAAGAAACAGGCATTGTTTTGTCTAACATTTGAGCCTGTCGGGCTATTTCCATGCTCAGCTCCAGAGACTGTTTATGTTTGTCTCAGACAGTGATGTGGAGATTTAATGTTAAGATTATGCTGTAATTGATGTCTTGTCACAGATGATCATGTGCCCATATTTCAGCATTTTGGGAAAACATTGCTATCTTATTCTCTAATTCAATCATGTTTCACATAGGAAGACTTTCACATGAGAAATCTTTTTGTAGCCACAGTTATAGCCCCCCCCCCCCCAATAACAACTGTGATATAAATTATGAAGTGGTCATGCCATTGCAGCCAGATATTTTTTTCCCATGTTCATTAAATGGTGTACTTTAGCTTGATCTGCTGTTACAGTGTATGTGGTTCAACACTAGCCATAATTGGTAGCTGGACTGAACATTGGGTGTTCCGAAAGAGTTATGTCCAATTTGCAAAAGTCGTTAAGCTGAATGCTTTTTGTAGTTTGAGCCACGACAAAAACTGGACAAGCCCTCTTTTTTTGCTCTCACTGTGTGTGTGTGTGTCTATATTTGAAATTCTAGGGTGAGTTTGTGTGTATAGGCGAGAATGTGTGTGCAAATGCAAGACATGCCACCCTTTTAAATCTGTCTCTGTGTTTGCCCTTATTAATGTACCAGTTAAGAGTTGCAACACTACTCCATAATGTATTTTTGGACTTTTAAAGAGCTTAATTACCAAAGGCCACGTAACTGCACTAGCATTTGCATTTGTTCTTAATCTCAGACATGGAAACACAACACAGGCAGCCTCATTGTTCAGTCTGGCCTCGGTCTCAGCCAGTCTGGGAGGGAGGCTGATACTTACCTGCCTGACCCCGGAGGAAACATTACAGTGTGAGAACTTGTCAATCTCTTCTATTCAGTGTGCGCTGTAATGCTCAGCTTCGTGATAAACAGGAGCTTGGTAGAGAGAATGTGTTAAAAAAATATCTCCAATACTTCTGAGTAGAGGATTCATACAGTGCACTGTGTCTAATTTACGGCCCTGTGTAAAATTCTGGACTGCCTCTTATATTATTGCAACCGTATTTCAAAGAGTTTTTCTGTGCTGTTGAGGAGCTCTCCAAACATGTTCACCCACGTGTAGTATATGATTTCGAATGAGCGAAGGTCTCTCTTTCTCCAAAGTTGGTTTAGCAAGTAACTTTCCTCTCTAGGACACTTAATGGTGTACGGCCCAGTCCCTTAAGATTCACAGGGGAAATCAAGAATTGAAAAGAAAGTATTTCACACTGGAAAACACATTAGTGACCCGTCTTAGTCTTTTTATTTGACCTCTTCTAAAGTCTTGAAATCTGGTCCAGAGTCAGTTAAGTAATTTAGTGTAAATACTATTAAACACACTTTGATTTGTTTTGGACACAACCTGCTGTCATTCACACGTTACTTTAGTCTGTTTTGTTGCATACATTTTCTTTCCACACTTTTTCCTTGGAAACTGCAGGCCTCTCAGATCAGACTTTGTTCGAGCAAAGGGATTCAGGTGCTCACTCTCACAGGAAATACATACCAGGGAAAAGAGGATTTTAGCCTGAGAGATGAATCGCCCTCACCGTTTGATTTGACATCCACGCTTGGTATCTTGCAGTTTTATACGGATGTGCTTTGTTTTGTGTCATGTGCAAAATCAACATGCCTTGCCCGTGCGCTTTACATCGCTTCCAAAAGCACTGGGGATTGTTTGCTGAAACCATAAATCCTTGTAGACAGCTTCAGCCAGCTTTTTGTATTAAATAGGCTCTTTCATAAGAAAAGCTTTGTGAAGTAAATTGATGAAAATTACAAAATGTGGATGGTAATTATTGGTAATTTTCAACTGAAGGTATTCCAGAGTGTAGCTTTTGCCAGGTCCTGGTATGTATTTTAGGCTTTTACTAATCTAAATGAGAAAAACGTTTGCACTTTCGTTGCTATCAGCACACTTCTGCCCCGGCACGGTTAGTGTTTGTTTCAAGTTTTTTTTCTCTCAGACTTCAGGAGTGAAAGTTCGCAGAGAGGCTGTGGGGGGCACACATTAACACCAAACACCAAATGTGCGGGAAGGAATAGAAAGCAAGCAGAGCGTTACAGGTTTACTTCTACAGTTTCCTATTGGTTTGTGTGTAACATGACTTCAGGTTGAGGGTGTGGTGAGCAGATGATACTTGCGCTGTGTTCTGCCTGCTCTGTTATGACTACCATGTTTTTGAGATCCATGGAGTGTAACGTTTTAGAGCTGTTGACTTAATCCTCTCTCCCTACGCCTGGACCAGAAGTGCCAAGCCATGTTCTTCAGGTTGAAGTTAGGGTTCAGACTAGAAACTTTCGCCTTAAAGTCATTGATTTGAAAGCTACCCTCCCTCCTTTTCCTCTTCCTCTTTAGAGACACTGAAAAAGCAGCTAAACAGTCTCTGGCTCACCGGAGGCTGCAGGGAATGTTGTTTACCTTGACTTCCTTCACCAACTTCCCCTCAGCCCAGCTAAACACTGCTGTCTGTTTGTACCATTTGCATCCATGGTGGATTGTAAGACATGGGGATGCTGGGATGTAGGGGGGGTTGATGGAGCCATAATGGCTGTCAGATCTGGCACAGGGGAATTAAACTCCTGCAGGCAGTTGCGGTCCAACAGAGCGCACTTAACACCGTGACACCTCCATGTGCAATAGGATGTGTGTGTACACATGCAACACTATGTCCAGCCCTCCCAGACTGCACCCCCCCCCCCCCCCCCCCCCCCCCCCCCCCCCCCAAGGTCCCTTCTTGGAGGTCAGGACTCACCAGAGCTCTCAGAAGTGCAAAAAAACCTCAAAAACTCACGAACGTGGGGCAAGTGTTCATGTTACCACAGTCAGGGAATATCTAACAAGTGGCGTATTATATTCTTCCAGATCCCAGCTGGGAGGGAAAGAGTAAGCTAGAAAAAAAGGTAGCAAAGAGAGACACGCTTATCTTAACCTAGCTGTGCGCTTCAGGAGACCTTATTTGGCGACGTCTGAATAACATGCCATGAGGTTGGCAAAAACGCTGCCTCTGGCACTTCTCAGGCATCCTCTCTTTTCACAAAAGAGACTTGTTTAGTGAGCTTCATGTTTTCTGGAGCCTGTGGATGTAAGTTTGCTTTTGGAGGTGTTTTGGATGCTATTTAAAAATCACATAAAACCTGGAGGCAAATGTTTCACATATACTCCTCGACACTGCTGCACTGAGAGGAGCTGACATCTTGGACCGCACTAAGCCTTTTTCCACAAAATGCTGTGATTATAATCAGGAGGAAGGATATTATTTTCTCAGTTTTTAACTGAACTTATACTGTAAGTTCACAGTCCTTTCATGCTCATACAGCACACACAAGCTGGCTCACCTCATCTTTCATCTGTTTTCCTTTCACTGTTTATCTTTGCACTGAAAATCCTGGGAATGCCTTCTCGCTGCTTCTTTGGCTGTTTGCTAACCACACAAATGTGCATAGTGGCGTTTTAAGTTTGCATGTAACATGGAGGTGGGTCAGGGTCATGTATTGTGAACACAGTAATAACCTGAGAGGAAAACAAGATTGCCCTGAGCAGCTGGATAGAGATTAGGCTATGTCTACGAACAAAAATATTATTGACAATGATTATTCAAGTTGAGAGTGACATTTCATTTGTGTGAGAGCAACAAAGACATTCCATCACTTCCTATGTTGATAAGTGGAGCCCCTGCTGAACAGGAGGGAGGCTTTTGAATAAGGAGGAAGCAAGGGAAGGGAATGGAGGTTGGAGAGAAGCTCTTTGAATTATTCTGCTGCCTTAAACTACATCTTAACCACTGGCTTTATGTAAGTTTTGAAGAGGCTTAGTCATTTCCTTTGAGAGTGACAATCTTGAAATTGTCCTCTGTGTCGCTCAGAATCTACAGGGATGTGACATTGCTACACTGAAACCAGGGAAACAAAACTGATGGTGTTCAAACATCACTTGTAAGCCTGCTGCAGCACAATCTTTGTTAAAGAAATCTTTTTCAAACTCCTTGTTCACATAGTGGAGTGGAGGCCTATATATATGGGGCCTCAGATGTCTCAGCAGTTACTGTATTTATCAAAACTTCATTATATGTTTAGGAACAGGGAGTCCTTAAGTGCTTAGTTGAGGGATGTAAAGTTTGCCGTTGGTTCATTATAGACATAAACAAGACAATCCAAAATAATTGCAAGTGTGGCTTAGGAAACCTCAGTGGCACACCATTGTGATTTTACCAAGGAGCACACATTGAACAAATTTAGATTCACCCATTGCACCGGAGTGTTTGTGCTACATTTAATTTATTTTGTTTCAGCCCCATAGCTACCACAAACATAATGTAGTGATTTTGCTGCAGATAAAATAAGGAAAAAAGTTCACCCCTTCAAAACACATGGCACTCAGTGGTATTCCATATACCCAGTGTGTTCCTTTTTGCTTATTTCTGTATAAAACGCAACTCTTTGAACGTACAAAATCTTTTATATGTTCAGTTTTATGTAACCCCAAAAAATACTTCCAACATCAGAGATATCTGGAGAGCCCAAAACCTTGTTCTGCAATAAGATCTAACGAGATCCATTACACAAGCCACTAATAGTTGCATATAATCTGACCTTTGGAACGGCGGAAAGGCTGTCAAGTGGTGTGGTTCATGCTCAGGTTTTTAATGTCGAGCCTGCCCTGCACGACTTTCATCTGAACAAACTTACAGAAGCATATGTGCTTGCAGCTGTAGCCCCTTTGCCGAGGCATGGTTTGGAAGGGTAAAGTGGGACACACACGCTGAATACACACATGTATATACACACACCGAGTGACATGTGCCGGTGCAGTCACTGCATATGTTTGCAGCCAACGCCGGTGGTAATGTGCAGCGACTGCTGCTGACAAATGTAGCAGGCTAAATATTTGGGCACTAGATGTTTTTCCAACGGTGTATTAGTACACCGTTGGAAAATAATGATTCTTTGGGAATCTGTTCCTGCTGCCAACTGTAACCTCTGTGCTTTGTACTCCTGCAGCCCCTCATCCACATCATGGGCTCTGATGATGAGACACTCCAAGAGGCTGCTGCTGGCTGTGTGCGCAACATCCGACAACTGGCCCTGGCTAATAGGAAGGCCCAATTATTTTATTGACAATCAATGATCAGAGCACCCCTGAAAATCCAATGGGGACTGTACAAAAATGGAGGGGGGCACATTACCACTGTCACTAAAAAAGGTAGCGTGGCACAGGCTGCACTGCAATATTTTGACTTAGCCCATTAGTAAAACAGGTTGGGTTGTGCTATATTATGTGTGACTTTGCTGTTGTTCTGTCAAGGCTGAAGTGAATGCCACTGTTGGCTAGTGAAAAAATGGTCTGCTCTTTAGAGAGAAAATGTTAAATCTCTATTAACTGTAATGATCCACATCTGCTATTTCTCAAAACTGCAAATGGCAGTGTGTAGTTTTCATCCATCCACAAAAGCCTTGTTTTTGACAGAACTTTTTTGTAACTATAACATCTTTTTTACAGTAAGTTTGGCAAGAAACGGATGAAGTAACATACAAAAGTAACAGTCCCTCCCTACTATATCAAAGCAATCAGACTACCCTCCATTTAGCAAAATGAAAAAATCTCACCCTTTTCAGATCCCACCCAGTCATTTTTATACAGTCCCTTACCAGTACAATTTGGCATTTTGTACATTAACTTCAGAGTTTGATTCAAAAGTTTTTGAAAATATTTTCAAATTGAAAGTATGAGAAAAGTGTTTCACTGCTGTTTCAAATAAAATGTATTATATTGATTGGAGAGTGTGTATTTATTTGTGCTCCTGCTTCCGTTTTTGTGGCAAACTTTGATCGTTTACCTCATCAGGAGATCATACAAACATTTTAGGAAGCCCTCTTCTCGCTCTCTGACTGTGATGATAAAAATAAATGCTTCTTTTTCACGTTTGATCTTACGCCAAATACCCCATACGTTGTTCGGCGTGAAACACTTCGAAGCTGTGTTCTCTGCAGTAACATTCCTTAAGTAATTCACTCGAGACCACAATATCTAAACAAGACCCACATCTGCTTGGGTTACTCAACCTCCTCTTATACATTTGTAACACATCCAAAATCAGAAAACACACAGCCTGCAATAAGATATTTAGATAAAGAATAACTTGCTGTTAGTTATATCGCACCAGCGTGGAATAGTCTGCACAAATGTTATATGTATATAAATACCACACGTTAATATGAACACATAAATTCAAGCACTGTTATTATAAGTGGATAAGAAATGCCTATAACAATCAGGAATACAATAGTGTGTCCTGCCTCCACCACAGAGATTCTGTACAAGAATGAATTTGAATCAGGATTTTCCACATTACTCATTTATTTACAGTAATTTCAGATTTTGTAGAGGTATTTATTACAAATAAATATATATATATATATTTACAACAAGCTCATTATTTTTGTCAGTAAAAACAAAAATGGTGTACATATTTTGCCAGTTGGGATCATCTCTGTACCAAAGCACTTGCATGGCATTTAGTCAGCAGCAACTATAAAACAATCTAATGAAGGGTTTTTGGGAAACTGCAGCAAATTGCTCTGCTTTTTTTCCAAAAGCAGTCATTGTTTTTTTTTTGTTTTTTTTGCTGAATATCTTTATTATAAGTTATTTCCATAGTTATAATCCTGTCTTTTTCTATACTGTACACATTTAGACCTTTTTATATACAGTCTATGATTCAGACACAGCTATAGAAATGGTGTATGAGTGCAGCGGATCTGGGCTCATCTGATCCTTTTGGTTTTTGTTTATGTTTATTATAAACAGGCCATGTCAGGCTTGACAGCCTTTTGCACAGCAGATTTCAGCAAACGATTGTTGGCCCCCACCACCCTCTCGCATGTCTGTCAGCTTCTCTGTCTCTCTGATCCAACTGTCCTGGTCCCAGTTAACTTAGATGCTCAAAACTCAACCACAGAGGCTGCCACAAAATCTCCTAGGACTTTATCATTAATATCAGCCACGTGCTAAAATAGAAAATTAGCAAAACATTGAAAATATGTGGTTGAAAATCTTCATCACTCTTTGATGTTTAAACACTACCAGCTGTTAGCGGGGGTCACTGCAGGAGCATGGATGGAGGAGAGTGGATGCCTGAACTGAGTGAAGAAGCAACTTCCTCGCAAACACAAAACAAAACTAGGAGCTGAACCAAGCCCCTGACTCCAAACCATTCAAAGCAAATAAATTCACAATGATTAATAGCTCTTTAATTCAACGCAGCAAGCTTCATGGCCTCTGCAACATGCCCAGTGTCAAAACTGATTTTCAAGAGACGTTTGAAGAAAAAGCATTTAGTCACTTAAACGAACAAAGAGGGAAACATTGGGGTTTTTTTGTGTGTAGCTGCTTAAGCTTTCCTTTTCTCTTGCTGATGTTTTTTCATGCTTTTACATTTAGCTATCTAATTTCACCTCTTTTTCCTTTTTTATCCCTAAAAGGAATAGTTTAACAGTTAACAGTTTGTTTAACAGTTTGGGTCATAGCTTATTTACTTTCTTTCTAAAAGCTAGATGAGAAAATCATTATCATGCTCTCTCCAATATGAATATATAACACAATAACATATTAGCACAATGAATCTCAATTTATTTATCCATGCACAAACAGAAATATAAAATAGTACATGTGTTTTCTTGTTTACGGTTGGTATCTCTAGTCTTGTTTACCCATTACATCAAGACGAAAACACAACTTGTCTTGATTGCATTTCATTTTGGAAATGGGGCAGCTGCGGCTCAGTGGGAGAGTGGTCATCTTGGGGAAGATACTGAACCCCAAATTGCTCCTGATGTTTGTCACACACTGATTGTTCCATCAGTGTGTGAATGTGTCTGAATGCGTGTGAATGTGTATTTCTGTTCTGATGGCAGATGGCATCTTAGCCTCTGCCTCATTGTGTGTGAATGGGGTGAATGTGATGGGTAAAAGCGTTTTGAGTCATTGGAAAGGCGCTATACAATTACTTACCATTTATTTTATGAATTAAACAAACACAATACAACATGCTAATTAAACAACTTTAGGGGCTGGCAGGCATATTTTCTAAGTTTGTACATAGCCAGGCTAGCTGTTTCCCCCTGCTTCTAGTCTTAATGCTAAGCTAGGCTAACCACATCCTGTCTCCAGCTCCATCCAGCACAATCACGACATATTGATTTTCTCATCTCACTCTCGGGAAGAAAGCAAATAAATGTATTTCCCCAAATGTTTAATTATTCCTTAAACAAACTATGCATGTTAAAGAATTTATGAGCAGCGCATTTCCACTCCGTTTTAGTCGTTGTGGGTTACTGTTGGCTTTCTGCAGCAACCTGATTTCGCAAACAATGTAAACAAGAAACCCTGTGTCTGTAATTGGGATAAGAGATTAGACAAAATGACACAATGAGATTTCTTTGCCAGGATTTTCTTCTTATACATTTTTGGCTTTGGGGTTCACAGGACAGCTCAAGATGTTTAGTAATTGGAAGAGAACAATGGATTCTTCCTCTGCACATTGGCTTCCCGTCATGCCTTCAGACCTTGATAAGCTGTGATTTGCATCATTTAAACACAAAGAAACAGGGCTTTACTTTCCGTTCTGAACCTGATGTTAAACCTTGCAGAGCACACAGGAGCCGCTGCAGCAGGAGCCTGGCCCTCAGGCCCATTGGTCATAAAGCCACAGTTGAGTGTATTAGTTGAGCCACAAACCCTCTGAGAAAAGAAACTGCCACTTTCTTTGGCTCGGCGTCTGAAACAGGGACATTATTCATGGGAAATTAGAGGTTATGCTTCCATGCCTCGGCAGAGTCAGCAATTACGTCCGGCTCTGGCCTTTCTGGTCACCATTCAAAATCCCATGCTTCTCATCACTTCACGGAAGCGATGGAAATAGTGGAGGGATATCCCTGATGTTGTTGCTCCTGTTTTGAGGGAACATGTGGGTCCTGGCATCGCCACACCCCTGTATCTCAACTGGTATGTCTCACCATTGGCCCGACCTTCACCCTGTCCAGACTCCTGCAGAGGTTTCCCGTAGGTCAGGGTGATGGATGCAACCACATTTGAGAACTGTATTACACAGTACACAAGACTTATGTGAAATCTGTCTGTCCACATTTTGGGTGGACAGAGTAATAAATATATATCGCTTATTTTTATAGTCAGGCAGTCCTTCAGAGAGTGTGCTGTGTATTGTGATACAAGCTCAATTGTTTTAAAATGGAACTGCTCTTTGAAGTTTTTTTTAAAGATCCCACATCTCGCCAGGCATTCTGCAGCAACGTTTCATAAAAGAAACTAATGAACAGTAAAAGGTCTTTCCAAATATTAGAAGTGGCTTTCTGTCCCCTTCAGTGTCTGAGGACCAGTTTTAATATAAAATCACAAACTGTTGCCCAGCAGTGGCAGCAGCGTGGTTTGCTTGCGATGTTGCCATTAATAACATGCGTGTACACAACGGCCTCTCAGAGCTCCGTCCAAACAGAGAGCAGCGCTCTCTGGTAGCCGAGGCCCGTGGGGTGAACACGGCTTCTCTTCTCAATCTGTAAATTAGCTTTTATATCATAACAGCATGCTCACACCACCAGGTCTGTCGGACAAAGCCTTGCGTGTCATGCTCACCTGCTGTTTGCTCAGTGGCCTGCCTCTCTGCATCAGTTTCCTTCCTTCGGTTGCTTACAAGATCTCCCAATTCTATAATCCTCAGAAGGTTCTGGGCTGTCCTGTGATCCCCTTGCATTTGTAAAAGGGCTTTCATGGCACTAATAAATCCTGACATTCCTTTCCATAAAGTGTAAATAACAAGCTGGTGTGACAATAAATAAACAGAGAAATGAGTGGGCAAATACCATAGTGTAGGTCCGATTTCAAGGCTACAAGAGTAATGTCTCCATAAAGGTCTCAGAAATATTAATAATACCATCATTGGTCATGGCAGCAGTGGCTTTTGGCCATGTGCGTTAATTACAAGCACACTTGTTTCTGTGTTTCTGTGTTCAATTCTGAGCATTACATGCTCAAATAATTTTTTTTGCACGCACAAAAATTATATTTTGTACAGAAAGTTTCATGCAAAGAATTATTTAATTTGAGCAAATATAAATCCCTTCTGTGCTATATGGGTGTTTGCTGTTACCCACATACCAATAACCTCTCTCAGTCAGTCCTCTCTCTCATTTGAGAGTGCAAGAGAGACATTATGAGCAAGTGTCCAAGCGTTTGAGAGTTCTCAATGTAGGGAATTAGAGCAAGAGCAAATATGCAAAACTGAGTGAGAGTTTTATTGTGTGCTTTTGTAAGTATAACCAAACACAAATTTTATTATTCTTTGCGTAATAATAATTTATCAACTAAATATATGTGCTGGCAAAAATCTTTTTGTTCTCAAAGTGATCATTCCCATGCTCGCAGATGAGACAAATGAAAGCCATCGGTGGCAGCACGAAAAGCCTGCCTTCATTGGGAGTGGCAGGAAGTGATGACTTACGTACAAATGGGGGACAAAAAACGCTCACTTCTGGACGTATCACTTTGATGATGAACTAGATAATAGACAGCCCATTCTCATTCCCAGGACGTCAAATACCTACGCTCTGTCACATCCTTTGGAGTCTGGTACCAACGCACAAGGCACCCTTTAGCGTCATTGTTCAATGCTAAAAGTAGGCCTATTATAAATACCAGAAAATTCCAAGTAAGGAGATAGTTGGTGTGTTTTGTAAACAAAAAGTCAACATTGATTGTTTTTAGTAAAGTTATGTAAATGATCTTACTTAACTTCAGTAAGTTAATTCACATGTAGTTATTTTAACCCAAACCACGATCTTTTCCTAAACCTAACCAAGTAGTTTTGGGGCTTAAACCTAACTAAATTGCAACGCTTCACATCGTTAACCATGTACCGTTTTTAACTTATTGTCCAGTTAGCAACCGAGCCAACTAGCTTGCTAGCTGACAATTAGCTAGCTTGTTCAGGGAACTTATCCCCCCTCCTTTGGTAACTCTTTATTGAGTTAAATGGTGTACAATCCAGGGAACAAAAAGCTTGGGGAGCTATTGTGTCTGATTAGCACAAGGTTGGCTTTCTAGCACAATTTTGGTTAGCTCACCAGCTACAGTAGTTTACAAAAATTCACTATGTCACCAAGCTTCTAAAACCACATATTTTGCAAAGACTCGCAGATTAATTTTTTTCCTATCAAAATGCTCACATTTTTCTTCCATGAATATGAGAGGCAGAGCAGATTGGAGGAGGCTCCGTACAGCACTTCTGTTAGATTAGTCATCCTGGCTCATCCTGAACTGTTACGGCACTCAACATCTGAGCATTTCTAATGAAACAGCTTTTACTCACCGGATCTGATGTCTGTCTGTCTGTTGCAGTCAGTGTAAAGTTGAAGGAGGGGGGGTTGGGATATGCCTGTCAACCACATTAACAGATCATAGCTTTTTTTCTGTACCTGACCTTGAAATCGAGGAAATTATGAAATCTTAGACATAACTGCTTTGATTTGATGAAACGTGGAAGGTATGACTCTACCTTTAATAAAATCCCACTGATTGGCCTCAAAAGGTAACTGCATCTTTTTTAAGGAACAATATGTTTGCAGTTATTTTTTGTATGCTGATTTACTGTCTTTCTCACTCTGCAGCTTTCTTTGTAATGTGACAATATTCAGTATGCTTTTCAGCTTTTCATATTTTGCATCACCTAGAGCCTTTCCTTCTTGCAGTTACACCAAACTGGAAAGGAGAGGATACTAATAGCCAACAGGCATTTAAATTCATTTGCAGAGGATAATATCAAGTAAAAATGCTAGAAAATGCCGAGTTCCTCACACTGCAGACAGTGATGAGTTGGCACGCGCTCCCAGCTGCACAGCTGTGAACCATAAGCCCGGCCAGGTTTCCCTTGCTGGATCATGAACCAACCTGAGAGCTCTGTATGGCACCCCACCAAAAATTATATTATCCCAGAGTTTTCATCACAGTCTTTTCATCAAGCTATCACAACTCTGGACCTGAGGGGAAGACATGCAACTGAGGGGAATAGCACCAAATCAACAAATCATCAGCAAGGCATTAGAACATCCTATTTAAATCTGTAACTGATTACGCACTTTAAGACTTGCTGTCCAGCGACTTGAGTTTCTTCACAGAATTAAGAGCAATATTTGTAAAAGTGGTCAATCAGGCAAATGTTCGGTATGTATTTTTCTGCTTGGGTGTTGTGTTGAAGGCGTTTTATGTGGCATTCTTTTCTATTTGGCTCCCTCAACTCCAACGTTTTTTTGCTTTAATTCTGACATTAACAAATGTCCTTTCCCTCCACGCGATGCATAAATAACCCCCTGTTCCAGTCTAGCTCACTGCTGTCTGTCAGTTTGCCCAAGCACTCCCAAATACTTCAGAGCTTTGCAACTGTCTGCTCAGAAAGGAACCTGGGGACTCAACAACCAAAGACAGTGCGACCAGAATGATAGACACGATGACAATAACTGAAACATTTTACTGAAGTTTTCACACTGGCATTATAAATGACACGGTCAAACATTCCTCTTTGTTATTCCAACATGAGTGAGTAGTTCTGGCAAGGCTTAGGTGCACAAAGATTATGCTTTGTCTGACTTAATTCAACTTGGATTGACATTGCAAGAAAATCAGGGGGTCCAGTTCACAATGAAAGCATGTTCTTTGACAGATGTATCCATCACCTCCATGTACACTCTTCCCTGTGAAGTACTATGTGCCTATTTAGTAACCATTTGTGTATTCTTGGAATGCCATATTTAGAGATAACAGAGGATGGGAGGGCTGAAAGACTTTTGGGTGTTCCAAGTTACAATTATTCCCCACTGTAATTTCAAGAAGCATTCCCAGTGACTTCTAATGGCACTTGGTTTTGACTCTTGATTGCTTTCAGTAGACATGGACAGACAAAACGCATTTCAACTCGCTGATTACTGTCCCAAATGTTTAAACCCCCTCTGAAAACAGTAATTGGGTCATTTTAAACAACCTGCAAATTTTCTACTCTGTCATATTTTCCACCAAAGCTGGCAAACTGTTAAACAAATATGTCTGTGGCTTTACAAGTAGTCCATGTACTACCGTGTGTAATTCCAACTTGGTTTACATGGCGAAATTAAGTCCAAGTCTGGAGTGAAAACATCATCTTAAATGAGGGGCAGATTATGGGTGCAGAGACAGGGGTTTTAAAAAATAATTTGGATTGTAATGGTGTAAGGTGTTGACATTGAGCTAACACTGATTTCAAGTAATGGCCACCTTTCATAGCCAGACCCTTTAATACACATTGAATGATGAAGTACCCAAAGGCAAAAACAGGGTGTTCCAAGTTGGATCCATGATGTGTAATGAATGTCTGCTTTTCAATTGTACATCCACTGCCTCAAAAAAAGACACAAGTCTTCCATTTGAGGCTGTACAATGTGGATCTTCACCTTGGGCCTTCTGCTCCCTCTTTGCTACAATATTTTACTTATTGAAAAGGAGAAACATTTTTATTGCCGCTGTAAGTGGCACATTTTGTTTTCTGTAAAGGGCGCAGAGTTAAATTGGAAGTGTAAGAAGAAAACAAATGTTATGAGTGCTAGAAATAAAACTTTCACTACAACCGCCCCTCTGGCAGGCCAGACCTAACCCAAATGAACTCCAGTAGATGTGATATAAAGCAATACAAGAGTCAGTGAAATATGTATATAAAACATGAACTGAGATTAGATGCAATAACAGAGCTGGACATTCCCAAAATGACACTGACGTATATTTAATGATAAATTTTCTTGGAATAAGGAGGGACAGTGAGATTAAACTAAGGTTTCCTTCCCAGCATTGTATGAAAGCAAAGCTCCAGATGTTGGGATAAAGAGCGTAAGAAGATATCTGATACTGATATAAATCAGTAAGTGGATGTATTGGAAATTGGGCCTTTATCAGAGGGGTACGCCTCAGTTTTAGTTTTACACCAACACAAAGACTAGGAAATGGCAAATGACAAAAAAAGGTAAAAACTGAAGCAACAGAGTCCGAGATATTTAAACACCTGCAATTCAAACAGTGAAATTTTGCAGCAAACTGTGTTTATTTCAATTGATTCACAGCAACTGGCAGATTCATTCACAACTTTGAAAGCTGCCGTGATTGACTAGTGCTAGCAAGTTCTAGGCTTGCTAACATTTATAGATAGCTGAGATAACCCTGATGACATCATCAGGGTTATCTCAGCCACTTTCTCAGACTTGACAAAGCTTCATCAAAAAGGACACAGAGGACATTATTTAACTTATAATTATGACGAGTAAACTGACTTTGACTTTCAAAAAAAATTTTTGGGTGCCCCTTTAACCAGAAATCAGACAGCAAAATCTTTTTGTATTGAGGTAATAGAGGCTTCACCATTTCTTAATTTGTAAAACTTTGTATGTTTAATGGGATGTCAAATCCCAGATTCTCCTATACCATACATAGCATCAGGTGTCACATGAAAGTCTATTTATGAACCATTAAAAAAAAAGAATTTCTGAGCTCCTCCTCATTTTAGCACAAGAATTGTCAATATCTGCACAGTGTCTCAGTTGTCTGCAACTTCAGACTAAATATATTGGCATATTGGTATTGTTACCAGGCTTCAAAAACCTTATTGGACAATCCCAAGTGACTGGTAGAGCTACAGAGATGACAAAGAAAGCAGATGCCAGTGTAATTCATCAACTCCAGCCTGAAATGAAACAGAGCTGTGTGCAGGAATTGCTTGCAGAGTCACCAACCCTTTACGAAGCAGGACATCATGATTAATGCTGCGCTCCTACCTGCTGAATCGTTTTGTACGCCCACACTAGACAACAGGCAGGAGTCTGAAACAGAGATATAGAGAGCCAGAGCAGAGGAGAAGGTGGATTAAGATTAAAGAGATGCTAGTGACAAGCTTCCATATTTTCCCATCCCTAGAGAAGGCCGTTCTAACCCATAGGTTTAGATAACAGTCACAAGGTCATGGGAGGTAACGGAAGTTCATTTCAGGCGAGAAGGAAAACTTACATATTGTGTATAACCTAAGCAAATAAACCCTACCCAAACTTAATTAAAGTGATTACATGACTGGGCCATTCATAGCATGTTTGCATAAGCTGTTAGTAAAAGTTAACTTCCCCCGTTAAATGAAAATAAGCACAAATAAACAATAATTACACGGATCCCTAACCCTTCATATGGCTCTTGCTGCTTAGTCACGTCCTTCGAATCACTACCCTGGATAAACCCCAACGGAACACACAGCTGAAGACCTCAGAACCTATGACTCATGAGCCCATAATGCGACAGCTTTTTTAATGGAAGTCAATGAGAGGGTGCATCAGGAGTAATCAGGAGTGGCATGGCTATATACAGTAAGAATCTCTCTTTTTTTCTGAATGTTACCAAAACCAGCTTGGATTGTTTTTGGTTTGAATCTGATGGAATAATTATTGTTGCATCAAAAGCCTTGATCTGTAATACTGACACAAGACTATTTAGGACCGAGGTGTGATGCAGTGAAGGAACAGTCTTTACAAGCATCCAAAACAGGTTTACTGCACTGTAAAGTATGTCTGCAGCAGCCTGTTGGATAGGTTTAATTCAGTCTCCATGCATGGTGCAGAGGCTGTAAAAAATGTCACTTCCACCAAGTGCAAGTGCAAGTCACAAATTCTGCACATGTGGCGATAAGATTCTACTTGGTTCCAGTGTTGTTTTCACTTAAACAAGTTAAAATCACTGCATGTTAATAGGTTTTCTGTAATTTGATAAGAATTCACCTGCCAGCACCCGTGCCACTCACAATTTGACACCTAGTACCTTGTTTGTTTAATCTGTAGGCTAAATAACAACAATTTGACATCTTAGTAGGAGGTTGTGTGCTGGACTGTTTTGGGGTTGGGGAGTCTTAACTTTTTGCAGGGCAACAGCTCAGAGCCAAGAAATAGTGCTGCACATAAACCCCATGAAATGTCGAAATTGATGTTTTTACACTTTGGTTTCTATACACATTAAACAAACATTATATAATGTAGGCTATTATGGATGCTGGTAGGTGGAGATGGATATCATGGAGAGAGCCAGCTTAGCTTGGTGTTTTTGTGAGTGCTAAGCTAAGCTAACTGACCTATAAAACAATATTCAGTGAATTAATAAGTGTTAATAAAACCATTAGTTAGACCAACTAACAACTTTAACTTATAAAACCTTTGTAAAGGGTACCTTATTGGAAAGTTGTGCCAAGACTTGAAACAAGAAAGAACATGAGCGTAATTTATGAAGAAAATGTAACTTGTGTCAGGAGAATCCCTGAGACCAGCCTGGCACTGGGGATGTTTTCCCTTGTCAGCTGGATACATTTGTTTTAGGAAAAGTAACCTTTTCAAACTCCATGGATTCAATGATTTTAGACAGCCTACTTTTTGCAGCGTGATGCCTCCCTCCCTCTCTTTTCCCTCTGCTGGCCTTGGCCCCAGAACCGGCGTAAACCATCAACAGTATGTTCGCAGGCTCGGGCTGTGTACTAGGAAACATGAGCAGGGTGAGATATTCAGAGTCCCGGGCGGAGCGGCGCAGGCCGATGGATAAAGCGGAGGAGGAGACGGTGGTCCGTGTGGTTTGAGCTCAGGATCTCAGGACGGGAACATGTGAGCAGGGAATGGGCGACTGGAAACAGGATTATTGTTCTACACAACAGCGAGACGCAGGAGGGGCCCGGGACAGGTAACGAGACACACTCACACACTGTTTATTTACGGTTCGGAACCAGAGAAGTAGTTAAGGAAAAAGCCACCTACAGCCAGTTTACTCAACTTTGAATGGACAGGACTGAGTTTACACTGCCCTCTATTCTGTCATTAATATTCATGACTTTAATTCTTCTAATAGCCTAAATATATTGTATAGCCTAGATACTGTTATATAGATATGCTACTGCCAGATTAATGTTTTTGTTTCAGTGGACATCATTACATGGTACTGTGGTGACATATTAGCTGCTGCTTACGACACCACATCACGGTGCGTCTTTTCCCGTTGCAGATTCAATATTCAACATGTGCAGAGAAATGCTAAATTGAAACTGAAGAGGAAAACAAAATGTCACATTTCTGCGGCCATGCAGGCTTTGTTTATTTTGCATTAAAAAGGGAGAGCCGAAACAAAATAAACCATTCCAGGTTTACAGCGACACGCGACCGCACTGTAGAAATATTCAAGATGCTTGAACTGGAAATATAGAACACGTTTAAAAGATATTTTTTACAATCTATAGCCTACCACCAGTCTGAATTGTAGATTATGCGGTAAGTTCCCTGTTCTCCTTATTTGTTTTAGAAAATAGAGTGAAACTGTATTAAATATAATTGACTGAAATTTTGTTCTAGAAAAACATGTTTGAAGCTGAATAGGAAAATAAACATTCTCGGTATGAGTCAAATAAAATGTATTTATTAGTCTGGACCCGCTGTCTGCCCTGACAATCATGATGCACCCTTCCTCCTTTTTTCTTTGCTCGTTTCCAAAAATATCTGTAGAATGAAGTGCACACTTAACTGATAGCGATAGTTTGGATGCTTTTTGGAGGCTTTGAAGAAATCATTTGTTATGCATTGGAACTGCAGATGCAAGTGTTTACAAAGAGCGACCTTATAATGACGCATCACAACAGCGCAGTTACGCACGATCAGCCTTAGCTCAGAACAGTCTGCAGGCTGTTTTATTCAGTGTATTCGTCTGTGCAGGCACACAGCGGAGGTTAACCTAATCACAAACACCGGAGTGAAGGTGTCAAATTATAAATTATCGGAGAAATGCGTGCTTGCCAGGACAAATATTATTATATTATTATTATGCTTATCTAGAGATGATATAAGATGATTTTTTCTAATGATCATCACCGACCAAAGGTCATATTTTAGTTTACGACCACATTACAGTTTGTTAAACATATGTAAAGACTCATTTTGTAAAAAATATCCAAACCTGTTCCACAGGAGAGACACGGGGACACTGACAAATCAGAGGAGATTTTTTTTTCCTTTTTCATTTTTGCGCATCAGAGAAGTCCGGGAAATAGCTGGCCAAAGATGAACACCATTGTGTTTAACAAGCTGAGCAGCCAGGTCCTGTTTGAGGAGAAGGCGAAAGAGGTGGAAATGAGCAGCAGAAATTATCTAGAAGTCATCGACGGGCAACATCCAGACCTCCTCTCTAGCAACCAGACCATCAGAGACAACCAGGCCATCAGACACAGGCGGAGCGGGTATGTGGATCATTCTGCTGTGTGTTTAACGCTACGGGTCAGCATGTGTGACCTGTAGGCCTATTATTCACATGTGGATTAACTGGAGTCCGGGGTTACTGATGAGCAGTACCTCTGTTTTACGGCTATTTCACTCAGTACAAGTTAGCACAGAGAGAGGACAACAATGGTGGTTTTGCAATCGGAGCTCTGTGGTTCTCTCTACACCTTGTGCGCAAAACTAAGACATGATGAGGAATATCAAGCTCAGATGGGGCTTCTTGGGTGAAATTCCTATAAAATGACATTGGTGTTTTATATATATGCATGAGCATCGTTGAGTTAGAATACAGTGCTCTTCATTCAGTTTCGAATTGATAAAATAGTTTGTGCAGCTGTGCGTAAATTTCACAGGTACGCACAAAAATCAGAAAGTTACACACACAATATCCACATGGAAAGTATTTTCTAGGTCTAAAACTATAACTACTTATGCTTTACATTTCAAGACTGAAACGCCAATTTGATTATCCAGTCTGACTTTTTTTTCATGTGGCTTTAACGCAACAGGATCTTATGGATCAGGGTATCCATATTTACCGTTTCCCAATCTGTTCTTCATTTAGGTGTTGATGTTCACAGCTAATCTTAAAATTAATAAGTAGGTCAGCCGTGTTCGGTAGCATGTCTTATAGAGGTCTCCATCTGTTTCCAATAAATAATAGCCCCATTTAACTGTCTGTGTGGTCTAGTCAATCACATGAAGACCAAGTGTTTTTTTTGTTTTTTTTTAATGTATATTAAATTTCGTTTTGTTTTCCTTTATGTGGCAGGGGGCAGGTGTAAGAAAATATCATGTAATTCAATTTATTATGTATTATTTGCATGTTTATTAGGCACATTTGAGTGAGAGAACAGAGGGAAATCAGTGGGCTTTTAAGGTCTTTCTCATTTCTTCAATAATGAGAAAGAGTATTATGAGTGAGTGAACTTATGTGACTGCAAGGTGTCACCTCAGGGAAAGCAGTCAGTACTAATGAAGAACATTCAATTATTAAACAGAGGTGTGTTTGTGTGTGTTTAAACCAAAGTTCAGAACATAGAGTAAAATGTCCTTTCGGATGTTCTTACTGATCTAGATTACAAGGAAAATATTTGTAGAACATGAACCTTGAGGTTAGACTAAAATATGTTACATCTGCAGTCAGTGGAGCTTTTTGGTGAGATAAAGGGAGAAGCAGAGCACAGCGCCATACTGACATCTACAGGTTCATAAAACCTGGAGCTAAGGTGAGACTGAATCCTTCACAGAGCAGGAAAACAGGCTGCTTTAGATAAAGATGAATGAAAAATGTTTTAGTATTATTTTGGGAACTCACAGTGTTCAGTAATACATTTATAGTGATTTGTGTTGTTTTGTTGTGTAAAATATCCCTACAGTATTCTTACGAGGGCTGTTTGTAGCTGTACACAACACTGAGTTGCTGATTTGGGACTTTAAAATCTGTATTTTTTTTATCTCCACCCCATGCTATATTCCTGCTGTGATGTTTTTATAGCATCCTCTGGACATGTATCGTATCCCTTTTCTGTAAAGGAAAACCAGAAGTATAATTTCAGTTTTTTGTTAGCCCCTTGTGTGATGGCTTGGCCGGGACTGTGACCCAGCTACATTGTTCTTGATCCACTTTTCCCGGGGTGTGAAATGTTAATCTGGCAGAAATGTGCTCCTGAGCGAAATGTTTTTGTTTGTTTCACTGCAACGTGTTGGCGGTTTGTGGGACAGGCAATGAAAAATAAACTGTGAGTGGCCATTTATCTCTCTCCCTGCCTGCTTCAGTCTCTCTCTCTCCCCCTCTCTCTCTCTCTCTCTTGCTGAGTCTCTATGTGTTTCTCTCCTCTAATCCAACATCTCTAAGCTTAATTGCAATGCTTTTGGTGAGAAAATTGTATACTATATAGAGTGTTCACTTTATGTGTCATGACTAACAAATTCAGTCAACATGCCGGCCCACTCAGGACTCCACTTGCAGCTGCACAACAGTGTTTGGTTGACTTCAATAAACAACATAAACCTGGTTCTCTTTTATGGCTGAAAAAACAGACTTTGCTTTAATTTGAAAAAGGAGACATTTTGATCTGGACTCTTTACACACATGATGGATATGTGAATGATTTCACTGACAAATGCAGAATTGGTACATGTCAAATCATCCTTCTTACACAGAAGCAGATTATAAATTAAAAAATAAAACTTTTTAAAAAGAATAAATGTTCTAGATAGAAAAGAACAAAAAGTCCAGGTTTAGATTTAAATCACCTACATAATTATGGACTATCCAGGTTTTATGTGTGCATTTATATAAAATATTGTAATAGTATTGTAATTTGCTGTAGTCTACAGTTTGGTATCTGCCTGACATTATTCTACCTGTTCCTCCACAGGGGTCGTCCCAGCGGCGGTAAAGTGCGACACAAGCGTCAGGCTCTGCAGGACATGGCACGGCCTCTCAAGCAATGGCTCTACAAGCACCGAGACAACCCCTACCCCACCAAGACGGAGAAAATCCTACTGGCTCTCGGCTCGCAAATGACCCTGGTCCAGGTAAGTCCACTTTCTGATAGCTTCCATCCTGCTGCTGGTCAGATGATAAAGAATAAGTTACGCTTAAAAAAACTGAGAAATGTGAAGTATTCATGCAGGCATGAGTGTGATCAGTGAGGGAAGAAATGAAATTGGGTGTCTGCGGTTGAGTTTCGGGAGAATCAGATCTGAAAAGCTGGATTTTGACTTGTATTTTGCAATTAGTAGGCTGTGAGTAGAAAGTGTTTTTACACCTTGTGCTGTTTATTTTACAGCGCTGGTGCAGTGGTAGTTCATATAATTTCTACCTTCTTCCAATTGTTAGAGTTGGCAATTCTGTTCATTCTCTTTATTCACTTAAATGTGAAAAAAAATGAAATAAAATTTGAAGTTATCAAGGTCAGTGGTTCCCAATCTTTTTTATATGTCAGTTTCTACTTGATGACTCTCATCATCAAAATCATGTGGCTAAAAAGTGATTGTATTTATTAATATTGTAAATTTTATATGCATGAACAGGCTAAACTATTCAGAATTTAACAGGAAAATCAAAAACCTAGAAAAATACAAAACAAATTTTGTGCAGCAGAAATGTATTAAATTATTTTTCCTTCTTTGGTTTGTCTCTTTAATCCACATATTCATCTTTATGGTTCTGACCTGCAGGTTGGGAACCACTTGTGTTGTTATACTGTAGTTATAAGTGCTTTAAGTTCTATTGCACACTCATTGATAATTCAAGAGTACAGCGGACAACTTGATTTTAGCACATGACAAACTGACCATTGAGAGGAAAACCCGGCGGTGAATATGAGTGTGTTTTGTGTCTGGCACTTGCACTGTGTATGTACAGTATCATCTGGCTGACAAGGTCACTGATACAGCCTCAAAAAAGTCTGCAGCGGCTTTTTCGGGCTGCCGGCCATGATGCTTAATCTGGTTCTCATTTTGGGAGCCTGATGGAGCTGTTTGTTTTGGTGAGGGCGAGCAGAGTGCAGAGGAATGCTTTGTGTTGGACACCGGGATGCTGTGCTGCGAACACACACACTCCCAACCTCACACACGCATACATTTAAGTTGACACCCAAAAACCAGCAGCAGCAGTGTCTAAGGTCAGCGGGTGATTTCTTGAAAGTGAGCGAGGGTGATGACAGGCAGGTAAATTATTTTCATAACATTTTCCAACATGAAGGAGTAATTTTTTTTTTATTGCCCTTTGATTTTCTGTTGGTAAAACATTTGCTGTCTAGTTTCTCAAATCTAAGAATATGCTGCTCATCTCTGTTTGTCTTTGTCTTCTTATTTATCTTTGTAAATTACATAAAAATAAAATATCTTTTGGTGTTGGACTAATGGTCAGACAACACATGCAATTTACAGACATCGCCTTTGCTTAAATCTTGGAACATGTGATTTGTGTTTTTCACTATTTTCTGTAATTATTATTTGAAAATAATTGTTAGTTGCAGCCCTAGGTGGCATTTTCTTTGCTGTCCATTCATGGAGGCTGAGAACTACCTAGTTCTTCCACTGTTTAGTCCACTGCTGTCGCTGCCAGTAATGTAGAACGCATCACTTCCTGTGCATTTTTCCCTGGAAACACCCACCTGGCACCAGGTGTTTGAAGCAACTAAATCTGTCATGTTTTAGCAAAACAGCCCATCTTTTCCATGTAAATGTTGTAAATTATTTCTTTAAGGTTTGTGCTAATAGTCCATCACCGTTGAAATCCCTCGCCGTGCCTGCATGCCGTCTCCTCTACGGTACATGCAGTACAGACAGGCTACGGGTGAAAGAGTGGTTTGGCTGCTGGGAACCCCCTATTTTAATCTCTCTGGGCGTGCCATCCTGTCTCTTCTCTCTCACCCCATTGACAGCCATCTTTCCTCCGGTCCTCATTAGCGAGCTGTCCCACGCCTCGCCTCGCCTCACCTCGCCTTGCCTTGCCTCCCCTCCCCTCCGGCCAAGCCACATGTACTTGATGCTACTTTCCCCGCTGTGTGTCACAGCGCTGGGCTGGAGACAAAGGGATGTGGGATGGTCTTAGTTAACGAGTAACGCGATACTGAAAGAGGGGATCAGAAAAATAAGTACTCTAGCATAAGGCTCCTGTCCCAGCCCCTTTGTAAGCCGCTTGAAGTCTATTGAGCATGAAAAGTTTTTCTAGTATAACATCTAATGGTCTCCCTTCCCAGTTAAAGGAAGAGCGCTGGCTCAAGTGTCTTTTTTATTGCATCTTGAAGACAGTGTTGGAAAAAATGTATTATGGAGGGAGGCTGTGCGAGTCCAGAATAAGCACGGGGGACGTACATCTTGGTCGGAACATTAGTAAATGAAACGTTGCATTTGCTGGCCGTTTGGCGTTTTGGAGGGTGTTAAATGTTTCTACATGGCGTTGATACAGAAAAGATGCATGCTGGGGTGTCTTTCTGGAGCGTCTGGGATGTTTCTTAAAGCTCAATTTCAGAGAGAGGCTCTGCAACCTGACTCTGTTTCTGTCTTTTGCCTCGAGTCTCTCCTGATTTTTCTGAATGAGACTGATGGCAGGCAGAGTGCAGACGTTTTCATAAAGGATAGTCTTTGTTTTGCTATGGATGTAGAGGTGTTTGGAATCAAAACAATGACACATGTTTCTATTTGCTGTGTCTTCCCCCTTCCTTCTATTTCTCTTGCTCTCAGGTCTCCAACTGGTTTGCTAATGCAAGGAGGCGGCTGAAGAACACGGTGAGGCAGCCAGACCTGAGCTGGGCGCTCAGGATCAAGCTCTACAACAAATACGTTCAGGGCAACGCAGAGAGGCTGAGCGTTAGCAGTGACGACAGCTGCTCTGAAGGTATGGCTCCACGGCACCTTAGCTTTAACTCCTTCTCTCTTCAAAGTGCCGTTCCAGGTTGAAAGAGGTTTCTGTCGTCTCCAACTCTTCAAAAGTCTGCTCTACAAACAGGAATTATGGGTTTTGAAAGAAGTGGGCACATACAGTGGGAGCCAAGGAGGGTTTGATGAAAGACTCTCTTGTGTTGCATTATGGGAATTGTAGTATACAGCAATTTTGGGAGCTTGACCCATACCAGAGACCATCTGCTGCTAAGATTCTACCATTCTATTTAATCTCCTCCTGTCCCACAACTTTATGAAGTGCACTACTAAAACAGTTTTTCCAGCAAAGATAAGGTTACGTATCATCCTTTCTCTCACACGGAAACCGCCTCTCTCTCCCCATGGTATAAATAACAGCATTAAGTGAACTTATGAGGGCCTTAGGGTGGTGATGATGACTGCCTAATCTTGAGGCCCTGTCTTGTAGAGGGGCCCTGTGTCAAACCATAATTCTAAGACCTATTATTTCAAGTATATGATACTCCTACATACGTTTGTGTTTAATCAGTTTGCTACCACGAGTTAGTAAATTAGGAGTACTAGTTGGCATCTGGGTCTCTAGGCAAACTGTAATGAAGCTACAGTATATGTAGTACCCAGTGTATAGAGATCAGGAGGAGCAGATGATTAGCGGGGGCCAGAGTTTATATTTGACCAGGGGCCCAATTTTATTTAGCACTTCTAACTAATTTCCAGCAACAGCAGTGTTAGTAATCACATTTTTGTCTGTGACCCTTGACCTCTTTAGGTTATGGTTACTTGTAATGAAGACCTAGGAAGTTTGGGTTTATCCTGCAGTTCTCTTCTATTGATACTTGCTTTGGATAAAAGTTAAAGCTACATTAGTATCCTTGAATCTGCATTTGAATCTGAATCAGATTTTCAGACTTAACAGGCGTTTATTTTACAAGCATGATGGAAAACTTTTTCATTTGTGTAACTGCTCTATCCATTGCACTGATGGATGATCAAGGTTCAAGGTTCATTTAATTGTCATTTTAGAACACAGGGTTGCACAATGAATGAAGTTGTAGCCCCTTCACACTTCACACACACTGGACATACATACAAATATTTCAATTTTATTAATTTCAAAAGAATAAAATGAAACAAAACAATGTATACAGTTACTTATATACATATGCACACAGAATGTGGAAAAATAAAGACTTTGTTTATAGTGGAAATGAGGGTGATGCAAAACGTAGCGGTTTGGTGATCACTTAAAATATATCACATCATAAATTGGTCACATACTTTGGTACGAACCTGATGCTCTTTGTACAGAGTGAGCAGGAAAATCTCCTTACATCACACGTCTTGTGCCCCCAAAATCCAAATCTAGCATTATGACATGAAGTGAGGCGAAAGGCCAGGCCATCTCCCCTTGCGCCTGCACCAAAAGCGGGCTGATGCTATGCAGAGCCATGTTTTGGATGTGTATAAATGGCGGGTGTGTGACCCAGCCGGGAGAAGCAGAGGCTGGCGGGCTGCAACACGCTGTCATTAAGACACCCCGCTGAGCCAACCTCTGTCTCCGAGCCTACAATTGGAAATGAGTAGCTCTCTGTCAGTCGTGTATTTACAGCAACTGCCTTTTTCTGCTCACTGACAGCACTGAAAACATGGTCAGGAAACAAAAAATATAGAAAACATAGATACCCAGGCAGTGAAAAAGTGAACAGAAAGGACGAGTGCTGTGGTGTCAGTGATCTCTAATTAAATTGGAGAGGCTGAGCATGCGGCTGAAAGAGGAATGTGTGCGTGGTGTTTGCATTGTGTCCGCCACAGGCCACTGTACCACTGGAGGCTCTGTATATCTCCCTGACTCTTCTCCCTGTCACATTATGGTTATGAAGCTATCCGCAGCCTGCTCCCACTTCTGACCTATGTTCTAAAAGGCCCTCCATTATGTTTTTAAGCCTATTCTTTTGTTCCAGAGGCTATTTATGGGGCCAGACCTGACCCCACTGACTCAGCGTACATTCCTCTTACTGTCCTGAAATAGTCCAGTCAAGTCGAGTCAGTTTTATTTATGAAGCCCAATATCACAAATTACAATTTGCCTCAAGTGGCTTTACAATCTGTACTGCATACAAGTCTCTGTAGGTCTGAAAAATGTATTTTTATTATTTATTTCAAAAGGTGTCGGATGTAGGACAGATCAGATTTAGTGTGTCTTGTGTGGTTTCAGAGGAGATGCTGAATTGTTCATTAAATTCTACCTCAGACAGCACAGTGAAAGGAGAGCAACTACGCTCCCTCCATGTGTTTCTGATATGTAGGAGCTATAATTTTAATTTGGCCCAGCCTGAATCAAAGGTCCAACCTGCCCAAATTACACAATTACGGTCTTGGCAGGGAGAGTATCTAGAGCGAACCTCTCCTTGATTTCCCTCCTGCCAGAGGATATCTGTTTTTTCAATACAGTGTTTTATCTTTCCTCCCCATTTCTTTCATCAGGTAGAAACCTGCACTTTAATTCCATCTCTTTGGCCACAGAGCACCCTTGAAATAATTTATTTCTGCAGAAATAGACGTGCGTAGTGCTCTTGATGGAGAGGAAATAGACTACCATCCGTTATGGTTTGGTAATGCGCCTTAAGTCTCGGCTGGGCTTTCTGCTCTTGAGGCAATGCCAACCGGAGGGCAGGGGTGCCAGGTTGAAATCTCCCGACCCTGGTATTTAGATTCAAGATTAGCTCAAAATAACTCAGACTCTGAGTCAGTGGGGATGGACATGCAATACACAGAAGTTAGAAAAATCATTCAAACTGAAGAAGCATTTGCTGAAGAAAATGTGTGTGATTGTATGCATTACAGTATTTAACTCAGTCTGTACATGTCATCAGAATGAATGTATTCACAGTTCAGATCAACATGTAATAGTGAACACTTAAATTTTAAATGTTTCAAAAAAAACATTACAATTTGAACTACATACAGTTACACAGAAATTGGAATACGAACAGTATGTGTTATATAATGTTTTTTGAGTTACTGGTGAGCAGAAAAGGCCCAGAAATAGGAAGACATAGACAATACAAGACTGTGAATAAGTAAAAATACTAGGAAACAAACACATCTCTGCATTGCATTTAAATTCTTTTTTTTTTTATGATTCTGCCCCTTGATGATGTAGATGGGGACAACCCTCAGAGGACACAGAGCGGCCCCGAGGAGCTCAACAAGCCTATGTACCAGAGCGTGATCAAGAAGGAGGGCTCCTCCATGGTGGGCATGGCCATGGGCATGGGTATGGCTATGGGTATGGGAGCAGGGCTGCGCTCGGCCGCTGAGGCTGCCTCCCTGGCTGAGGACTACGTGTCTCCACCCAAGTACAAGAGCAGCCTGCTGCACCGCTACCTGAACGACTCGCTGCGCCACGTCATGGTGGCCAACGCCGTCATGGATGCTCGCAAGAGGAACCACTCCGGCTCCTTCAGCTCCAACGAGTACGACGATGAGCTGCTCTCGCCATCCTCCTCTGAGGCTGAGGCGAACTTTGTTTATCGGGCTGGTAAGGAGCCACATTTCTTGCATTCTTTCCCTTCAAGAGTCTCCTTCACACACACGACATCCTTCACTTTTGTTCTTTTTTTGTCCCCTCCATCTGCACATTTTGTTTTAATTCCTGCAGCTGGTCCATTATTTCCAACTGTCGGCCTCTCAGTCTTTCCTCCTGCCTCTCTTTCTATATTGCACTGCTACTGCCTTCTCACACTGGTTTCTTCCACCTCCCTACTTTTATTTAATATGGTGTTTGCTGTTGCCAAATGTGATTCATGTGACTACTGAAATAAATATGCAGTAAAGAGGGCCTGAAGCCTTTAAGAAAGTGTTGTATTAGATTTAAGCGGAGCCCAGTGTGTCCAAAACACACTAATACACATTCACATATCCACGGCAGAGGAGCCCATGTACTGACACTTCACACACTCACACAAGCACACTGGCTGTCACTCACCCACTCCAGCCAAACAGAGAAGGAATTCCCCCCAGCCAGCTCCTCTGACCAGGCTTTAGCAGGCCAGACACAACAAGGCCATGTGGAACATGCTCACTTTCAGACTACCGTTTGGCATACCTTTGATCCTGCCATGAGGTCCTGCTGAGAGAGAAGGGGCAAGGCTAACGGGCTGTGTTTGTGTTTTGGCAAACACTGTGTGTGTGAGACCTAAAAGCATCACTTTTTTAGTTTTAGACAAAGTGAACATCACCTTTTAAGAAAAGTAAAAATGGGAAAAAATATCTTAAGTCAGGCAAAACAAAGTTGACTCTCTTGATATAGGTCACTTGTCGTGTACATTATGCTGCCAATGTTCTCATGGTCAGTTGAGCTGGAAGTTTTCTGTCATCATTTTCTACAGAATGAGAAACACATTCCAGGGTGAGATAAAGCCAGATAAAGTGTTTCTTTGGTTTTGTCAAAGCTACTATTGTTTTTCTTATGTATTTTGTGTTTTAGCACAATATGCTGCTAATCGGTTTTCATACCAACTGGAAGGAAATAATCCTTTAAAAAAGTCATCTTAAAGACTTTATCACTGCCATGTGTTTTTATTTAGGGCATCTTTGTTGCAGGTAATTTTAACATTTTAACTTTTCAGAATCAATAACAACCAACTCAAGTAAAAAAAACGACACCAATTGTAATATGATATAGGAAATGTAGAGCAGATATATTGATGTTATCCATGGGATGTAATGACTGTAAAACATATAAGAATTAAGTGAAATGAACTAATAGTTTGCCATTAATTTGATGTAAATATGTAAATTTTTTGTTTATTTTTAGACAATTTAAGAACTTTTAAACATGATATGAAGTCTTGGGGCTTGAAATAATGAGTAAAATCAAAATTCTGCTAAGTACTGCTTCATTAGTTGAATTCCCAGTATGTAGCGTTAAAACTCTGTAGAGACACTTTTTGTAATATGAAGAACATACATTTGCCATACATTTCTAGAACTTGAGTTGAGTTCAGTTAATTCACATTTTCAAGGCAGCAGGGAGACTTTTTCCTTTTTTAAATTGAACCAGCTTGAAATGTTTTACAGCGGTGTAACTGACACTGATGCTCTCCTAACTGTGAATTTTGTGTCAGGCCCTTGCAAATCACACGACTCTGCATGCTGCAAAGACTTTTGTGACGCCTCGGCTCACAAGTCGTCTGAGCTGTGAACAATCAGGGTCAGATCTGTCCAAGTTCTTCCTCAGCTGAGAACACTGGGCCTTTGTTCAAGCAGACTTCATAACCAATAGTAATGTTTTCACTTTCTGCTGAGCATAGACAGGACCCGGAGGGGGCGGATTTGAAGGTGTAGGTGATGGAGTGACGGAGGATGGGGGAAGAGCAGATTTTATTGTTTCATTCAAAGCTCCTCTTATGGACAAATGTGTTTCATATTATCTGAGCGTGAAGGAGGGTGGGGGTATGTGTGGGGTTTGTATGAAATGCATCAACGGCTGCGACAGTTACAGTCCTCCTGATCGAAAAACTTAAAACCCTGTGACCTGAACGAACATCGGGTTTTTTCACATCGAAGCACCTGCTGGGACTCACAGATGGAGAAAGAAAGAGCGAGATGGATAGACCAAGTGAGACTTATAATTCCCTCTCTACCAAATTTTAATAAGAGAAATCCCAAAAAAATCACCTGGCTGGCCTGCTGTTTTTAATAGAGAGTAACTATTTTATCTCCATGGTTAATATAATTTCTTGGCGCTGACGTCTGCCTCTTGGATTTCTTGGGCTCTGGCACTTTTACAGACGTGTTACTCTGTTACATGCAAGAGAAGCTTTTGAATCCACACATGGAAAGTTCTCCGAGGCGGTGTTGACTCATGGGATCGAACACCTGCTGGGGCCCTCCAATCCAATCGAAACGAAACAAAGAAAAGTCAAGAAAATGAAATTTTAATTCCACATGTGATCTTGCCGACACAGACAGAGCAAATGAAAGAGGGAGGCAGAAAGAAATCATTTTAAGCTTGGGTTTGCATCATTTCCTCTGCAGTTTTTTTTTGCTCCTGTGGCTACACATTCCAGATATTTTTGTAGTGAACACATTCCTCTTTTACAAACAGTTTTATTGTGTTTTTATAATAATTGAAAAATGTTTCCCTGAGTAGTAGGTTTCATATAAATCTGTATCAGTTAAACAGAATAAATCAGATTTAAGCTCTGTGAATGTTCCACACAATTTCGTTTTGACAATGACAAAATGTCAATTTTCAGTCAGTGATGAAGAAAATTAATTTGAACTTGAAAGAAGGAGCACAAACGGTGCCTTTTGGCACATTCGTTTGCCGAATTCCTGCCTGTTGAATAATTTTGATTGGCTAAAGCAAAAGTGGCGTGCCTGGCAACCATCTTCTCATTGGCTAAAAGTCCATTAATGGGCCAGTTGGCTGTTGTAGCCGCAGCCTGAGCCCGCAGTGTTATCTGTGACTACAGAGGGCAGTCAGACGTGGCAGGAGATGGAGAGTGTAGATTTACCCCAGTGGAAAACTACACTTCTGCTGGCTTGAAAGGACTCGCACACTTGCACAGGCACACTAATGTACCATTCACAGGCCTGATACAAGCACACACGCACGCCCACATCCAGTGCAAACACTCACATGCACACACACCTACAGTCCAAAGCCTGTGGGGAATTTCATTGAACACAAGGAGCAGTAGAATTCCATCACACATGCCAGGGGTTTCATGCCAAATTACCCTTTAATGGGATATTAAATGGCAGGAATCTGGTTCAATGTTTTTCTTCTAGCTCCGTACCAGATTTCGCCCTGTCTGATATCATATAGATCATTATACGCCAAATAACTCCCAACGTTTCTGCGGACGGGGACTAAGAGATCTCGGTTAGACATTTTACATGAGGCTGACAGTGGTACATTTTCTCAGGTTCTCTCCTTTATGGACTTATACAGCTGAGTACAGTGACCTGATGGTGGATGTAAAAGCTTGCCAATGCTTCAGTTGATGTGGAAAAGTATCAGTAGCTGAAAGCAAGTCAGTGCCCACCAGCAAGTTTCCAATAATTTGATTTTTATGTGCCGCCGCTTTCGAAAGTTTATCTGTTAAAATAAGATTAGGATAATTAACACAATTCTGATAAACAAGACTGCGAGTCTCCAGCCATGCCAGTATTTGCTAAAATATTTAGCAGATCATGTTTGTCTCAGTTTAGTGATTACCAATAAAACACAAAGGGCAGCTGATGCTGATGGGAATATCATTAGTTGTGCAGGAGTCTGGTCATTTACAAAAGTAAATAAAACATTTGACCTGATGATAGTGCTACATGAAATGTTAAGGGATTACCAAAGTGATTAAAATTAAGAACACCATGGTTAAAATTAATTATATATTTTTGTTTGGTACTACTTTTTTATTGCATTCCTTTCATTTACAGCATTAAAGTGACTTATTTGTAAGTTGGGTGCTGCTCCACACATATTTTTCTTAGAAATACGTTCAAAGAAAATTGCAGCGTTTGACGGCAGCCACTAAGCTCCTGAGGGCCTTTCAAATTAGGTCACAGCGAGTGCCAGACAGTTATTGAATCCCGGAGAGTTTAGTGGCACTTAAGGAGCTCTGGAGTTGTCCAGGTGAATGGAAGAAAAGTAATCTTAATGTGGAAAAAAAAAAGAATGTTTGGATTTCTTGAGGTAGAAAGGTAGAAAGATCTGACGTATGTTCGTGATAAAAAAGATTTCTATCATGGCTGTTTTCATATTTTTGACTAACAAGATACTTAACTGGATTTCCTTTACCATTAATGTCTCTCTTGTTTCCTCTCCAAAGAGAAACCCAACTGTGATGATTTATACAGCAGCGTTGTTGAGGGATCCTGGCTGTTGTGTCTGATTTAAGACTCTGATGTCGTGTTCAGTGACTGATGAGCAATGTTGTAATTTACTGTAGGCCACAGAGCAACAGGAAAGACAATGCTCAACGCGGGGCCGCTCGGTGACAATGAGCCACTCCCGGACAGTGATGGATGAGAACTCGTCATCTTAGGAATCCAGAAATGTGGACGGACTGGCTACAATCTGCTCTTTCCACATTTTCATAAGAAAGGAGAAAGGGAAGACAGAGAGAGGAGGGGGTTGGGGATGTTGTTCCAAGACAGCAGCTTTTGCCAAGACTCGCTGGGCTCAGGCTGGGCTTTAGGAATCAGTGTGGAAGGGACAAGAAGAAGAGAGGGAGGCACTTGTTCCATCAAAATCTAGAGTTGAGTTTCTCCAGCAGTGGCCTGTTGGGAAAAGAAAGAAAGTGTGGTGGCAGTGAGGAAGAGACACAGAGACTGTGGTTGGAAGAAATGAGAGTGTGCCTGTGTGTGTGTTCTTCACTAAGACAGGGACAAGAGGGAAATCGACAAGGCCTCACTTTATCAAGGGGCTGTTTCAGGAAAAGGACTTGGATTTAAGGATTGTTACAATAACAATTAATCTGAGGTTAGGGAAGTTCACATTGATATTTTTCAATTTATTGTGCTCATCTGTCATGGTGTCTGGCTATGTAGATAGTTTTCATTTGAATATCCATCTCTGTAACTTCTGCCAGTGCAATATATTTCTGAATTTTATATGTGCACCTCACAGCATTTCAAATTTTACTTTCAAAACTTTAACAGCAACGTGTCTTCCCCAAAAATAAGAGACCTCGCTGTAGTCGAACCAAGGAACAAGTGGTTTCCCAAACTTCTTAAATTTTTTTTTAACAAACTAGCAAAACAACATTGATGTAAACATGAGGAATATGAATGTCAGTGTTGAGAGCAATTATAACGGCCTATTCTTGATGAACTTGTAATAAACACAGAAAGTATGCTGTGGTATGTGGTAAAAATATTTGAGGGGTTAAATGTACTTCTATCATTTTGTAGTAAATTGAGTAAATTGGCTTGGATTGAGGACAAAAACTGCACACACGTCATCATGCTGTGTACTATTTAGCTCTCTTTGTTGCAGTATTACAGCAGATAGCTTTTCCTTACAGAAGAGAAATTCTGTCATATTTAATTTATTTAGTTTTTAATGTGATGTTTGTTGAAAAATACTTCTGTTTTGAATGTGAATGTTGCCTCTTTTTTTACGCAGTGAAACTGTATGTACTGTAAGAAAGAGAAAAAAAAAGAAAAATGGAAATGAACAATTCTTGTGTCACCCTTGGCCTGTCCTTAAGGTAGTCCCAGGTGCTGCTACACCCATTTTGGGAACCACTGTTGGAGACAGTGAGATCTGGGAATTATCCAAAGTAATTTTAAAAGAGTTTTCAATGCTGTGAGCACCACAAATTAAATTCCATTTACCTCACTTGTGTTAGGGTGAAGGAGGAAATGTCAGAGGCATACATTTAAACTGTCCGAATGGCTTGATATCATTAGGGGTGTGTTGAAAAAATGTGTTGTGTATGTGTGTGAACTGACCCTTTAAAGTCAGTTTAGAATGAGGACTTACTGTATACTGCAGATAAGCATGGTTAATGCAAAAGGTAAGGACTAGGTATACAATAAGTTAGACCGCCTGAACAAGTATAGCAGTCCGAATATTTGTAATTAAGCATGCATGTGTATTGGTGTGTGTGTACTATCAGCTCTGCGCCCTTGAGACAGACTTTCAAAGTTACAGTTCACAATGAAGATACACATAGCTATATACATAATGTATGTGTACAGATGGTACCACCACCCTGGTAAATGCATGCTTATGTGTCAAAATAAGGGACCTGCATCACACAACACACTCTAGATTAATATTTGCACAGTGATGGATGTGACAGGCTGTGAAGTGTCCTTCAAGGCGTGGTCGGGCCAACGGTGGGAATGACTGGGAGTTGGCAGAGGTGAGGTATAATCCTGGCACCGTTCTGTGGTGCAGCTTCAAGCGAATGGAAAGGTGGATGAAGAAGACAGACAGAGAGAGAGAGAGAGAGAGAGAGAGAGAGAGAGAGAGAGAGAATGAGAGTGGAAGAAAAAGAAATCCTGATGGGGAACCTCTGTCACTGAAGCTGGGATATTGGCTTCCGACCACTAAACAGAGACTGGGTGCGAGGCGAACAGAGAAAAACAGCAGCAGACTGAGACAGTGTTCATTCTAACTGTCGTCCTGAGGAGAAGCGTTAACAGACAAACATCGGCACAGACACTGTTTATGCACAACTCCTTAACATAGCACTGGAGTGCGGAATAATGAGCCCTCTCAACCTGATCGTTTTTAAACCATCAGCACGCCAAGGCTTTTTGGACACACACACACACACACACACACACACACACACACACACACACAATCAGGTCGACAGATTCAGAGAACACAGCTGCCTGCCTAGTCAGGGAAACTGAGCCGCACTGCCCTGGTCTGTATAAAACACAAATTGTTTCCATTTTAAAAACCAAGCCGTGTCTAGAACAATAGGCTGCCATTGTGTGTTCCCACGGGATGGAGGAGAGCAGAGAGAGCTTTAATGAGAGCAGAGGTGTGACCTAGCGAGGACACACACACACACACACACACACACGCACACACACACACGCCCACACACACACACACACACACGCGCGCGCACACAGAAATCCCCTAAGAGTGTGAGGCCAATTCAACCTACCACTGTGAAGAATTGCAACATAATGATGCAGTGAGTGCAGCGCAAACATATCATTTGGCCTCTAGCTCAAGAAAAAAGGGATATTTTTGGGCACATGAAAACACTTAAAAATCCGAATAATGTTTACTCGTGGTTTGTGCTTCCCCCCCCCCCCCCCCCCCCCCCCCCC
>NC_060150.1:26536565-26570948 GCF_021292245.1 Micropterus dolomieu
TGTGTTAGTTGCGTGTACCGCAAACAACAGCCGCTCTTCCCTGAGGTTGTTACTGAGAAACCTGAGATGAAATGGCCCGACGAGGAAAAGTCAGCCCGGTTCTGTCTCTTCTGTGCCTGTTGTGTCAAAGCAGTGATAACAGGCTCATCTGTTCATCATCAGTGTCCTTCCTCCAGCGATGTGTCCCTGTTGTCATTAAGTCAGCATTTGAAGTATGAGCCCTCTGGTCCTCAGATGCTATCGCTGTCTCCTTTTCAACCTTTCTCTGATGATCATTTTCACGGGATCAACTGCTGTCACACAAAATCCCAATTCCTGATCTCTGCACGTGATGAGACTGTAGCTTGCTTCTATTTCTTTTTTTGTGTATACACGACACCCTGGCAGTCACACCCACACGCCCGTATAAAGAAGACACTCGCAGGCTCGCCATGACAACGTATTTACTTCTTCGTCGAGACGCTCTTCTCATTTTGGCTGGTTTACGGGGGCCCTGATTATACTCTGTTTACTGGCACTCGTAAACACAATGACAACCTGGCAGCGCTTAAACATCTGAACACTGTTATTATTTCCCCATCTAGCAAGAAGACACAAAGCGTAATCCCCGTTGCTGGATCTTGGTTATCTGCCCTGACCACAGCCGCACAAGTGTGTCATCTGCCGGGCAGACATGGAAAAAAAAACAACATAGAAAAAGAAATGCAGCGGATGGGAGAGTCTTTTTTGGGCAGCAGCTCAGTATCTGTCTGGCTCTGTCACTGCGTGTATGTTCTCTTTAATAGTGAAAGAGCTAATTATTCAATATTTTTTTAAGTGATGAAAGTGTTGTCAGGGCAAACGGAGAAGGCATTAAATTCATGGCATGTATGATGTCTTTGGCTAACTGAGTGGAATTGACAGTTTGGTTCTTGGGAGCCTCCGACTCAGACTTATTCACCACCCGTAGAGACAGAAAGAGAGAGAGAGACAGAGAGAGGAATGGCTGGGAGGGGTAATATAAAAGCACCGTTGGCAGAGTGCAAGGCAGACAGTGCCAAGGCATCTCTAACTTCATTTACAGACTCTTCTTGACATTATAAAAAAGCACAGCTCATTAAAGAAATATATAAAAGATAGATCTGGGAGCCCAAAAGTGTGAGTGATTGCTCTGTGTCGCACCCCAGACTCAAGACTGTGGCTTGGGTCGGTGTCAAATCAAAGATAGCATCAATAGACGTCGCTGTGAGTCGCCTGAAGCGTTCCTCAGGGTTCAAGCAAACAGATTTGGCTAAAAGTAACCATTCCTCGCAGTTTCACAGATTCACATTCAGTCATTTGAATGTGAATCTACATCCGGTAAACTTCTTGACAGGCTTTGCTGGAGGTGACGTTTGGCTGCAGGATGATGCACTTTCTCTCCAGTGCAGAGTTATGACTCACCTATGGTGACAGTAAGCCCTGACTCATCCTCAGACCTCGACCAGCTGCCCGAAAAAATCAAAGGAGCCGCGTAACTACATGATGATCTGTTCTAATCCTGACCTGGACTGTGGTTTTACGGGTCAGCGGCGAGCAGATTGTCGAGTCTGAGACGCCACTCTGGTTCTCATCAGGTGCTCAAGAGGAAATCAGCTTAGCTCATTACAGGCATTTCACTTTCTGCCCAGTGACACATTATTTTGATTCCACTTTCTATCTTCATAAAGGGGTTATTAGTTAAACTTAGTTATTTCTGCTATTTTTGACAATAACGTTTGACATTTACAAACATTTACAACTGCTTGGTGTTTTGACAAAATAATATTAACTCAAGGCCCACCTTTTTCTGTAGCTTTCAACCACATGTCATGGTCTTCGTCAGTAGATGGAGTCGACTCCTCATCGTCACATGACCGGAGCATAATATGACTTGATAACAGGCGGTAGTATCTGGTCATGGAGCTCTAGAAAAACTACAGCTTTCTCTACTGGTGATCCTGGGAGCAGCCATCTTGGATTTTAAGGTTGGGGTTGGTGAGGTTTGGAAATCCGACTTAAGGGGGCATTCCAGTTGAAATTTCCGACTTGGAACTGGGAAATTCTGCCATCCCATTTAAAATGGAACGCACAATATCTTTAACCTTCATAAAGAATAAGTACGTTTCTAAAAAGTGTCAAACTATTCCTTTAAATTCCTTCCTCTATTCTGTTGTTTTTTTATGGTCATGGGAACACTGTAAAGACTTAATTTTGGTTACATATGATTTTTGGTGTCCTAAGAATTGACACTTACCTCAGAGTCACTTTGGATAAGACCACCAGCTAAAAGCCTGAAACATAAATGTCAAATAAAATGTGTGTTTGTGTGTTTATTTGTCTGCCTAATTCAGCCCAGCCCTTGGTTTGTGCAGCAGGGCCTGTCTTGTTTATTGTTGTGTGTTGCTAACAACAGCACCAGATGGTAATGATGATAGTCAACCTCTCTCCTCCGCAGTCTTCTTAACAGGTGTAACCTCAGTCTCTCTCTAATTTGTCGGCTCCCGCTTGTTTTCCCTCATTTTCACCAAGTTTTGTTAAAGCTAGTCAGGGCTTTTTTGTGTGTCTTTTTTTGCCCTCTTTTTGGTCCCCCTCCATTACCCCGCGGTGATGTTAAGTGAGCTAGTATTTTTGGACTTCTAGCATGACGCCAGAAAGCATGAGACTTCTTAGCTTTCCCCTTTGGCGGTCCGTGAAACCCCACTGTCAGTGAAGCCCAAAGGCAACAGCAAAGTGGACTGAGTGTTCAGTAGCAAAGAAGAAAAGCAAAAAAAATTGAAAAAACAAGGAATAAAGAATGAGAAAATAATAAAAGGTCCTCCATGATTTATTGCTGATTTATTGAGTCTTTGGCTCTGCTCTTGTTTTAAAAAATCCCAGTTTTAGATGTTTTAGGCACAGAGCTTTGGAAATAGAGTTTTTGTATGCAGTGGTGCATTTTCAAATTCTGGGGTCTGGGGTTCTCAAAGGCAGGGACTGGTGCCTAGTCCAAAGGGGGGCCCTGGGGATCAGGGTGGCCATATAGACCTTCTCCGCCTGGTGTGACCTCAGAAAACACTGTTTTGCATGTTCTGAACGGAGCATCTGGACAGTGGCTGCCTCACACACACTGGAAACACTTAAAGCTGTGGATGGAAAGACTCACACGCTGCACCTCACAGCCCACAGTGACTTCACAACACTCAAAGAGATACTTTTTCTTCCACATTTTGTTTGTCTTTCATGTCGCTGCTGTTGACCCGTTTGCTGCTGTCACCAGCCAATCTATATGCTGAGCACAGCAGCAGTAAACACTGAGCTAATATATTTCAGGGGAACAAAAACAACCCACAAAAACTGTGTAATTGGCCTGTAATTATGGAGCTCTGATTATGGAGAATGGTGCATATTTTTAATCAGGACCAATCTGCTTTCGAGCACTGGCAACAATCAAAGAGTAGATGGAGATAGAGTGCAGAGAGGATACCTTCATAGTCTTGGAAAATCTACTTGATCTAAATTTGAAAAATGGCAACAACAAAAAAACAGAGAATAAGAAAAAAGAGGAGAGGAAGTTATGTCAAGGGCTTTTAAAAACAGTTTCTTAAAATGTGAAAGAAGACATAGCAGAGTCACTCTTTATTAAAACATCGATTTGTTTTGGCTGGGGCTGCATGACAATGGTCAGTGTCCAGTACCTGGATCAGGGGGTATCACTGCAGCAAGGGGGGAATGAGTGGAGGAAAGAGGGATCTGAGGAATATCAATAAAGGCAAAGGGACTTGCTGATAAAGCAAGATAAAGACCGAGGGAAAGATAGGACAGCGGGGAGTTTGTGGCCAGAGGAGACTGTGGAGGATTTTGTTGGAACGCTTTGATGCGCTAAAATCTCGTCCTGTGGTTTGTACTTCTGGGTTATCATGTCCTCATCTCCCTTTCACACGTGTGCACACATTCCTATCTTTGTCTGTCTAAGAACCATCAACAGAGGAAAACTGTGGAGAGTGAAGTCTATCTCTCTCCGTGGAATACACCTATTACAGAACGAACGGGAAAACTACAGGAAATTTCGTAATCGGGCCCTTATTAACCTCGCGCCTTACAAACTGTCAGCATGGGTCACGCTACATGGGAACATTTTTGGAAAACAAGGGAGGAACAGAGCAAGGAGTTGGGAATAATTAGGCGCTTATGGCAGCCTGCAAAAGCCTGAACACTGGATCCAGATCTTTGGAAAGTTTGGAAAAGGCTTTGGCGAGGTTAGAGGTGACAAAGCAGAATGGTAAAATCTTGTGTGTGTTTTCTCTGACGCCGGAGGAGTTTGGCTCTCCGTCTCTGTGGCTGTCTACGGCGACGCTAAACCCCAAACACTGTGTCCTCGCACAACCTTTTCCAGTCCGTTCTAACAATCATGGGAATGAAATTCCAGCGAAAGTGAAGGGTGCAGATTTTCATTAGCAGGAGTGAATGCTCAGGAACGCCTGTCGACTGCTGTATTGCGGTGACGGTGGCGCAAGGACGGGCTCATTAAAACAGCAGTTCAGGTTTAGACATTTGCTTTACGGGGGAATGTGGCGTGGTGGGTGCAGGAGACTGGTCGTCCCTTGGTGGCGTGTTTGTGATGGGACATCTGGGAGGGCAAAGGATGTAGCTAAGACTATTTGGTACCGTTGGACTAAAGGGAAATTTCAAGAGAATTTGCCCTCTTTTGAACGTTCTTAAGTCAGCTAGTCATCTATACCTAGTCAAGATTGAACTCCTTAAAAGCTCACAGGGCCTTAACTGTTTGTTTAGTTAACTTAAAGAGAGCGCCTTGAGGCTGCACAGCAAGGAAATCCAGATGGTCTGCTCTCTTTTAACGCCAAGTCTGTGTCATCATTTTCACTGCTGGGCAAAACTTACCTAAATCTGGACCCAAGACAGAAGACAGGTTCAGCACAAGCACACAAACACACACACACACACACACACTGACGTGCACATGGTCTTTCTCTCTGAGCGAACAGCGAGCTGAAGTAAACACGCTGGTTGCCCTGAAGAGAAGTTTGGTTTCATTGTTTAATGACTTTGCTATTTCCCACTAATGTTTTACATATGAGATAGAGATTGCTCCCATTTGAAGGGGGAAAAAAGAGAGCAGACATCCATCTTTCTCTCACTGACTCACTTGCTGCCTTTTCATTCCCACTCAAATCCTTCACGCTCAGTCATTTTCAATCTGATTTCCTCAGACAACTCAATTAGGTTGGCCGGGGCCCATTTGTTTTCGAACTAAATATTAGAGAATGGAGTTTATGAGTCATAAGAAACATCTTTCAACTCGATCCTGTTAGTCACCTTGTTTCTTGATGGCTTCTTGAAAAACGTCCTTTTTGTCCAGAATCTGAGCAAAGAGAGAAAACAGAGCAACACATGTTTGCACAGGACAGGGTGTACACACATACAGACCTCACACACAACCATGCATACCCCATACACCTCCTGAGCCTGCGTGTTTTTGTCTTTCAATAAATCCTCATTGACCCCAGAGAACTCTGCAAAATTAACCCTTTTTTTTCTTCTTGTACTTTCAGAAACCGCAGACCATGGATCAAGTAAATGTGACAAGTGAGTGGACTTTTACTTACCTCGCCTCCCAGATGAAATCCCTGTATTTTCATTCATTACAAGCTGACCTCTAACTCCCCACTCTCTGTTTTGTTCTTTCGTGTGCATTTTTGCATGTTCCTCTGATCAGCAGTGGCAGCGGTGGCGTCGGAGCTGCGCAGAAGGAGAAGGTGAAGGGCAAAGACGAGACGTATTGGAGGGAGATCAACGCCGCCATGGCCTTGACCAACTTGGCGCAGGGGAAGGACAGTGTCTCCGGGACCACCAGCTGCATCATCCAGAAGTCCTCCCATATAGCAGAGATCAAGACTGTTAAAGTGCCTCTGATGCAGAAATATTAGCCCTGACGTCGTCCTCAAATCTCTCTATGCAAACCAGAAACATTCCTGTTTCAGCAAACTTGCTGGAGTCCAAATAAACTCCCCTTGAAATGAAAAGAGAACTGCGCGGAACAAAGAGAACTCTCAGTCTTTTTGGTTGTTCTTACTGTCTTAAAAAGTGTAAAAGAGGCCTTGAACATCATTATCTTTGCTGGGTTGATGTGCGACAGACAAGTGCGACAAGTGTTGATGATAATTTCACTGCAGTATTTCCTAAAACAAGACACTTTTGTAATGTTAACTTATTTTTGATGACTCTGATTTTTTTTTATTTCTTCTTATTTTAATGCTACGAAATTTGTATTTTGCCAAAGTGCCTTTTGTTATTTAGACAAATAACTCACCGACTGTGGTCAATGCAAAGTACAGATGCTGAGGTGCCTCTTTCAAATTTGTGAAGGAATATTTGACCAAGTTTAGAGTCACAGTCATGATCCAGCATTTGTTTTGTGAATGAAAACTCCCCACAACAGCCTGTGCCTTAAGGACTGAATGAGCTCACCATTTGAGGCCCTGGTGAACTCAAATAGCATGCACACAAACACATACACACTCTCTTAGACAATACTCAGCTCTAATTCCTTGAAGGCATTGTTCTTGTTATGACTGGAGTCTTCATTTTGACTGTAAAAGGAACACTGTTTTGTCTCAGTCGACCTCTCAGTGCTGGCAGGCCAACAATAACTGTCGGATACGCAGATAAATTGCCCTAACGTGAGCAGCAGATCGATAAGCAGCCAGTGTTCTCCACCTTGTCCACGTCTCGGCCTTGGATTTCACAAACCAGCGAAGGATTCCTTTCTTATCGTGGCTTTTAGTTGCTGAAACGTGCACAAACGCTCAGCTGAACCCAAATGAAGTCACGTTCCCCCAGCAGTGACACAGATGTACGTAGATCTACAGGCATGCTTTAAGGTTCAGTGCAGTATCTGTTCTAACAGAAGAATGTCATGACCTAAAAGGGATGTTTTTGCTTTGCATTATCAGTGTTTTATGTGGACAGTATTGGCTTTTCACATGTTTGTGCTCAGAACAAGATAGTCCGGAGAAAAGCCACCACCAGCTCCCCCAGCCTTTTGATCCTCAGCCCCCTCAGCTGTTTAACATTACATTCAAATTGCTGTTTACAAGAAGCCAGTGGATAGATTTAAAAGTTTGACTTACTCCCCTTGCTTATTTTATTTTATTTTTTTTTGGTTTGTCTTCAAAACTACATTCCAGTATTATCTATTTGTCGGCCAAGCTAATGTTCAAAGTATTTGTTATTGTCAATCTGTACATGTGTGGTTGTTTTGTTTTTGATGTTTTGTACTTGGTTTCAGTTAACTGCACCAAATTAAGAGTTTCTTTTTGTCATCCAATGGAAAGAATCTCCTCTATAGAAAGTACCTATGTACGGTGCATATGTTAGAAACGTTTGCGGTGAACGATGCCGAGTTCACAAACTGGGGGGAAATCAAGTTGGACTTGTGGGAGAAGCTGAAGTTGGCTCTCTATGCTGACTTTTTAATTTTGTGTATATCTTCAAGGTACTGTTTATGTGTGTCAAAATGTACACTCCTTCATAAATTGTGCAGTTTTCATTTTTTTCGACAGACCTGGACTGTGGTCGAGGACCTTAAGAGGGAGGGAAGCTGTGCAAAGTGACTTTTTGACCTTTTTTATGTGTCTTGAATGTGCAAACTGTTAAAAAAAAGCTGCACTTACAATTCTTGGTTTTCAATCAGAAAACACACAGCCTCCACTGAGAACCTATGGATGGGTGTGTTTTTACATAAAGGTGAAGAGAAGTAAAATAAATTAAGGACAAACCTATATCATTTCTACTAGCGTGCCTACGGAAGTACAATGAAATCAATCGCACTAACCAATCCCCAGGCACTATTTGCTTATGCGGGGGGTTCTGGGCTCCCACATGTGTTTTTTATACACCTGATCCAGGCAGGGTAGCTGCGGGGTAGTGCTGGGCCAGCTCCTTGTGTTTCTAATCGCACCTCTGAACCTCGGGACCACTCGTGACCCTCACACCTCACACGATACCCACTCACTGGGAAGAGAAAGAGTGAGGAAAGAAGGCTTCAGAGACTACAGAGCAGCCTTTGTTGTTCCTACCTGCACTCCCTCCCCAACAATGACACTATGAGTACTAACAAAAGGGTTTCTATGGCCAAGACATTGGTACTGTACATGCCTTTCTCCAGTTCAAGCCCTGCTTTCACAACCATGCTGACAAATGGAAAGCTATGGTATGTATTAAAGCCTATAAATTATTATTACAGACTTTGTAAAGACGAAGAAAGTGGTGACCATAGTTTGTTTTTTTATTGTTAAGTTATATAAATTGAGATTTTTGTTTTGTTTTGATAGAGACTGGATTTTCAATCCAATGACCAAATGCATCTCTCCTTGTATTGTCCGAGTTGCTCTCATGTAATATTTCTTTTATAAAAACAGTTGTTTCTTGGTCACAGCAATGAATAAACCTCTGAATGAAATGAAGAGCTTCGTGTGTTTCATTCATTTTTTTTCTGGTTCATTTCTCTGTTTTTGGCCACTTGGAGGCAGCAAAAGAAGCTGTACGCACAACATGTTATCACCTTAATGGCTGACATGTTAGCAAAAAATTGCGTTTTTATACATCTCCTAGATACGGAGCAACATTGGCACTGATTTGGAGTTGTGTTTTTTGTCCACCTGACAAATGTATGTCCAGCATTCACTCTTTTGAGGTTTTGTCTTTCTTCTTAGAAATCTAAGGCTCTATAGCTGCTAAATGCTCCACTGTGTTCACTAGATAGTTGCTAACTGTGTCTGTCGGCTATTTGGTGCTGGTCAAGTAGTGTACAGTGGGGTTGTCAGAGCTTTTTCACTGAACAAAGGTGTTTAGTGCATCTGGAAAGAGGGTTGATGAGAGCGGTGAGACTGAACCAAAACAGTCTGCAGGAACTGCTGCGTTGGGAGATAATATTCTATGGATTTGTCATTACAAGCAAACCCTTTCACACCAGTTCAGCTTTAAAGACAAATATCACACATTTTACTTTAGCCTCAGATTATATGCGGGGTGTCAGTTTTTCATTTGAAAGGAGAAGGAAAGAACAACTTGCAAAGACAAATACAAATTTTGGCTTGCAATTTTAATTTTCTTTTGTTCATGTCACCAGGCTAAAGTCTTAATTCTAAGCCACTGCTCAACACTGATCGCAATAGTGGAGATGTTTGTTTATGACACACAAGGCGGGGTGGTTTTTATAGGCTAAACAAACTAATCATGACAAACCATTGGAGGAGCTGAATGTATACACCCGTGATCTGCCTCAACCACACACTTCACATTAGTGGTTTGAGCCCCAGCATTTGCTCTGTTTCCTGTGTATTTTTGCTACCTTTAGAAGGATGTTGGGTGTTTCACTTTATTTGTTTGACCCAGGATCAGATAGAAATCTGTCTTTCAGGAGTTCAAGGGGGCAGCAGCATGAGATAAACTGCTTTAAATAAAGAAACACTTGTGGTATTGTGAATCCTGTACGATAGAGTCAATAGACAACCAAGCCTCTCTCTTTCCTTCTCTTTCCTGTATATTAATGGCTCTACCATGCCACCATTAGTCCTGAACCTGAGCTCTGCCACAGAGCTGATGCCAAGACCCTTCTTACGTCAGATAAGACAGAATGAGAAAGATACTGAAGGAGAAAACAAGACTGCAAGAAGTAATTTGAGATACAGGAATACAGATGTTGACAGCAGCTGTTCCAGAGCCTGTAGCAGCGAACGCCACAAGCTGTAAACGCTGCCCAGTGTTGGAAGGCCCTGCGTCCAGTGGTGCCAGTGTCAGTCAGGACCAGACATAGCCTGATTTGCCGCTGGTTTTCCTGTGGATCAGTTGCCTCTGGACGTCAGCGTGGCCCTGTGAGATAGCTCACTTTGACACTTCCTGAAATAATCCTATCAGGTTAGTTGACCTCTCATCCCTTGCTGCACTGGGCCAGCCAAACCCCACCTTCGCTGAGCCACATTTTCCATTGAGAAACTAAGTGATATTCCATGCTGTGTATAGCTTCTTTCCTTTTTTTTTCACCCATGCCTCCTCTCTGTGCTGCTGACAGATTTGAAAGGAGTCGTGGAACTGCACGGTTATCTCGGTGCAGGAGACGGACAAGTGGGGATCTCGCTTGGCGCGGGCCACGACTTGACAGACTCCAGACATCACCTTGGCCATTTAGTCCGCCAGAAACTCTACTTCACTGACAGCGGGCAAAACCACATGGAATGAAATCCGAGAAGGCAGACGTTCTGAAAATCATTTCCCATTTGATGAGGAAATATGACTCCCGTGGCATGCTGAAGTAATTAGTTACCTTGCTGTGAAGGATGCTCCGTGGAGCCCCTGTTCATTAAAGCCAGGACTTTGTCTTTTGCTAACTCCTGCCCTTGGACACAAATATGAGAAAAATTGCCAGGCCTAATTGTTAGATTCCTGAAAGAATTGACTGATTAAAAACTTGGTCCGGCCTTGCAATCATTTTGGGACCAGGGCTGTTTTGGATCAGCTGTAACTTCACGGATGTTTGAGGAGGTGATGCATGCAGGCCACTACTCAGATCACAGACACTGTGTGAACCAGAGCTAATCACATGGCAGACAAAGGTTCAAGGAAGTGTTATTACTTTGCAGACAAATTACACCCTGAAATTAGCATATTTTCCCGAAGGGCGCATTTATAGTTGAGTTTGCATGATACTGGGAACTTCCACTGGATGATACTAGGAAACATTAGCTAACACTGAAGAGGAACTACAGTGCACAGTGCTTACACCGATTACTGGCTAAATGAATTACTTTAATGAAGGAGGTATGCGCTGGCAACAATGTGTGATTTCAGCATTAGTTCTGATTTCAGGATTTCCAAGATTTAATATTTTTGAAACACTTCCTCATACATGTGTTCAGAATAAAGAAAACCTTTTGATCCACACTCTTCTCACTCTAGATAGTACTTTAGTTTAGACATTTTTGTCTTGTATTAAATTCCTTGATGTATCATTTCCTCAAATCCTCCATTCCTTTTGCCTTCTCGATGCCTTTATTGTATTAAAGCCAAATGTTTCAGCTCTTCCTCTGTACCCAGCTCTGTTGCGAGGCGGTTTCTGAGTCTCCTCCGTGCTGTGCTAACCTAAGGCAGTTGAAAAATATTTCCTGTCTTCATTTCTCATAACAAATGTCTTCAGAAACCACCAGAATCAAAGAGGGAGAGAGCTATGCTTACACGGAACCGCAAGTAAACGCTGCGTTTGGCCAAATGAGGACATGCCGGGTGTTATTCCAGGTGGACATCATCTCTGTTTTGTTTTTTGAGAGGGTCTGGGTCTGAGATGGGGAAAAATGTGACACATGCCAGTTTTAAACAAAAAGGGTCAATTGCGCTTGTAAGAACAGACTGTGGAGGCATGCACATTGTTCTGACCTGAGAGCACTGAGAAATGGATAAATGTAGATGGTTTAGATAGACTTTGAGTTGCCAGAGTAAACCGCTCCGAGAAAGGGAGACACACTTTTTATAAAATGGAACAGGAATGGGTCCTGGGGGCAAGGTAATGCAGGAAATCTGCTTCAATACCTGGTGTCAGGTTTTCATAAATTTCATCAAATGCAGTTGCAAGCCACAAGACAACGTATACACAAACTCCAACCACGCAAAACATTTCTTCCTCCTCGCTTTAAACCGCAACACAACAGGTCTCATGTTCACTGCTGTTGTTCAGAGGTTAGTCTGATCCTTTTCTATTTGCCTCCAACATCCAAATAGGCCCGCCATGCACAGCCACATGCAGCTGATCTCCCTGTTTATTTATTTGAGGATAATGTCTGTGAATTTCCTCCCTGGATCCCATATCTTAGTCACTCCAAGAGTCACACACACACACACACACACACACAGTAACATCAACAGAATACGGCTTGACAAAGGCAGTTTAGCTGCCTGCACCTCAGCTGTTTCCTAACAGCCTAAGTCCTTGTAATTGGCCATTCTGTGAGCTCCTGAGACAGAGCGACTAAACAGCTGCTACAAACAATGAAACCCCTTCCAGAGGTGCTGTGGGTCCAAGCCAGTGTACGGCTGCCAACATGGGATCAAGAGGAAGAAGAAGAACTTGTGGAGAGCAGAATGATATGCAAGCTGAGGGCTGAGGACGGGTGCTTTCACTTCAATTGGTGCAAACAAAAGTTAAAATGACGTATCTATTTTCGTATACACGTCAAATCCCCCTATGGTAGTTAGCATCTTGGTATTTCAGTGCATGAAATTACCCTATTTCAGTCAGACATGGTTTCTGTTCCTCTCTGCATTTTCTGACCACCTCAACTGTCACCACCTATAAAGGCTAAAAATGATGGAAAGATAAATGCTAAAAAAATATTCAGTTTATTTTTGTGACTTTTTAAAACTTGTAATATACTGGATTTGGAATCACTTTTGGGCCTATAAAAATCCTACAAATACTACCATAGTATTAACTAAAGCTGAAACCTGTGATGAGTAGTTACAAGAAGACATTGCTTTAAGTGTAAAAGCTTGGGAACCACTGGCCAAGGCCTTAGTATAGCAGAAGTCATTTTGGGAAACGGATGATCTACTGTTCTAAGAGACTTGGTGTGCAGACAAAGGTCATGGTCATAATGTTTTAAATATTTTAGTACAAAAAGGTATTATTTTTGCATCAGAGGAAGCCTCTTATTGCAGTCTTATTTCAGCTCCTGTGAATGAACGTGGGGTGTTGCCAGTCCCTGAGTCAGCATCATTTAAAAATAACTTTCATGGCAGCACTAGATGCCATGATTGCATGATTGTTGTTTTCGCATTCTGTGGTGTCACCAGCAGAGCCACTCTGGCCTCCAAAGTTCATCCTCCACAGCTGATAGGACTGCCCGTTTGGTGTGGGGTTTGCCCTCAACCAGGCACTGAAATGCTGGGTTTGGGCTGATGGATTGGGCTGTTAAGGAAAGTACAATCTTCCAAGGTTTGCAATTTGCACAGACAGTGCCTCATTGAGGTGGCTGTATCATGCCTTCACATTCCCAGGCCCAGTTAAAAAGAAAAGGAGAAAGGAGTAGCAACTCAAGTTCCCATGAAGCATTTATAAATGGTGTGTAAACAGGCAATAATTGCTTTCTAAGATTATTTTACATACTTCAGCATGGAAGTTCATTCTAGACCTTGGTATCCGTGATAAAATAATCTCCACTCAATGTCAACTTACCAGCTTTTTGCAGCTTTCAACTGCCTCTCACATATCGTAATCATTTGCACTCTTAACTGTTTATTCATACACTACAAGTGGTGTAAACTATTAATACATGCGTTATAAAAGGCTTTTAAATGTTAACAACAAGGTAATAATAGTACAAGGGTGTTATATGTTTACCTTCCTATAATCTAATTCACTAAAAAAATGTTCTTTTTTCTTGCCTGATTAAACCTGCATTAATTCATTTGTGTTGGGCTATTGGGGCCAGTGAAACAAACGGACAATTGAATTTATCGTATCAGTTATTATGGCGAACACGTTAGCAAAAGGCTGCCTATTTACACACCCAGCAGACACGGATCGACGCTAGCATTCATTTGGAGACATGATTCTGGCCACATGACAAATGCCAGTTAATACTGTTAGCTCTGTTTTTTGTTTCTAAAAAACTAAACTCAATTAAAATGAAAATAATCTGACTTCTTTAGCTTTTAAATACTCCATTATTGTATGCTCACTAGCTGTTTGCTAACTAAAAGAAGCTAGAGCTGGGGGGAACTGCAGAGTTGGGCAATAAATCGCTGTGGGCAGGACGCTGTCTTAAGAGGGCAGAGAGTATTTCCAGCCGATGTGAGTTGTAGCGGCAGCAGCGGGAGCACCACCAGGCAGACTGCAGAGTAAAACAGAAGCCACAACCACTCATAACATAATGACAGCCGGGGGATCACAAAGAAGACATAGAGGAGAGCAGGGCCTGGTGTCTCTGTGTAATATTTCATCACAGAAAAGCTAAATAAATTCCTCACTACAGTCAAGTGAAACCACGTCAATGCAGCAGATGTAAGAAATGGCAGCTGCCGGAGGAATGCGGTTTGGCAGCGAGCGAGGCCTGGAGAGAGACTGGAAGGTCCTCTCACGTTAACACTTTGTGTTTGGGAACACAAAGAGACATTGTTGACGGACTGAGTGGGATTCAATCGAATGTCCGCCTGTGTTGGGTGTGTGTGTGTATATGTGTGTTTAATAAAAGGACAGGGTGGTGGGTCCAATCTCCATCGTCAAATGGAAAAATCCCACACAAAGTGGGCGTCCATGTGTCCAGACCTAGTGAAACTCCCAGGACATATTTTAAAAGGATGGCAATACGGAACAGTCAGAGTGGTATTTAAAAGGTATCAAACACAGGTGCACACACACATTTGACTGTTTTATAAGAGCATATTGTGATATTTAAACATACAGGGAGGTGGAGGGAGAGAGGCAGAGCGAGAGGCTGTAGACCTGGCAAGTGGCATGGCATCAGTGTGGCAGCCAGTTTTGAAGGCCAGCAAATAAATAGGCCTCACATTGCTCAAGCATGCAGCCGGAGCCAAAACTGTAATGTTACCATAAATCTGGAATCGAATGGGCATGCTCGGCCAACGCAGGAGCCCATTCCTCCAGATGTTAGTTATGGAACTATTTTCCCCCTCCCCCCAACAGATAAATACGTACACATTAAGCGCATGGATTCAAGATCTCGTCACGGGTGATTCTGAGTTTGATGATGTCAGGTTACGACTTTATTCACTGCAACCATTCTGTTTTAGTGGAGTGGCATCTAATCCAGGATGTGTAAAGATCAAAAAGTCAGGAGGGTTTGTTTGAATACCTGCTGTATCAAACACTTAATCTTTCTTCACATGCTGTCAATGTTGGCAAGAATCCTTATTTGTCTCAAATTCTGTCTCTACTGGAATACTACACTTCAGAGTATTGTTGGACTTTGTTTTTTCTATATTTATGCCACCCCCATATAACCAATAGATCTTTGTCCACTGGCTGTAATTTGAAAAATCACCAAATTGTATGCACTTTACTTTTAGATTATTTGAGATTAATTGCATTTCAAGGCATCTGTAATCAGAATAGTAACCCCCTATTTCTACTTTTACTTAAGTCTTATAGGCTATTCTTTATTAGTAGTAGTCATAGATTGATTATTATTACCATTGATTATTGGCGATCTTAGATCTACTTGATACTCTTAGATGAACACACTCTGAATTCTTCCTCTAAGTTTATTCATCATGCTTTATACCATTTTTGGTGCAGATGGCTGGGGGACCACCTCATGAGGACATATATGGTCACATACAGTATCCTTTTCATTCAGAGTCGCCTGGCTGTGACCGTTGTGGGCTTCCTTTCAGGGCTGTTGGAAGGATGGGGAGGAGGCCGTTGTATGAATCAGCATTACTGGCTTGGAGAGATGTCAGATTACTTTGTATCCATACTACAGCAGAAAGAGTCTGAATTCTGATTTCTCACTCACATGTGAGCCAGATCAAGCTGTTAAATAAGTGCAACTGCATGGAGTTGCATTTTGTTCCAGGGGTAGCGGATCACACCCTGAAGCATCCAACCAACTCTACATGCAACTTAGAACTTGTCAGTGTTGCCATGACAGAAAGTAAATATTACACCATTCACCTGAGACAACTGTCATAACTTTAGCACCCGCGGCAGCTTGGCTGAGCCAGAGTTAGTGAGGAGACCAGTGAGATATAGCAACTGAAAGAAAGCCTAATGGCCCATTTGGTCTGTTTTTAGGGAGACAAATCAGTTCAGTCAAAATGTGTGTCCTGAAACAAAAATGTGTCTGAAACAAGAGGGGTTATGTCAAGCCCAGGAACAATATTAAATAGGTTGTCTTCCATCATTACCACTCTGTGTGTCTTTCTGACTCAGTTAACATTGGTATCAGATACTGCACCCTTCGATAGAAATATATGATTTGAAGGACTAGGACAGACATTTGGGAAATAAGCTTATTAGTTTTAATGCTGAGAGTCAAATGAGAAGATTGAGATACCACAGTTTTCCATTATATATAAGGCTACAGCCAGCCGCCATTTATCTTAGCATAAAGATTGAAATGAAGGAAGTGAAGCCTGGCACATATCCCCCCCGTAAAACCACAGGTTGTTGTTTTCACACGTCTACACACAGTTTATGTAGTGATTAAAAAAATATATAACAGGTTATTTAGTGAGCTTTAGATGTGCTGGTAGGTAATTTTTACTCTGTCAGAGCCAGGCTAGCTGTTTCCCCACTTTATTCAGTCTTTATGTAACTCAGGTTAACTGGCTGCTGGTTGTAGCTTCATATTTATTCTACGGAAATAAGAGCGGTATAAATTTTTTCATCAAACTCTCTGCAAGAAAGCGTACAAGTGTCTATCCCCATTTCAAAGCACAGCAGGAACTCTAGCTGTGCTAATGCAGGACCCTTGTATGCAGGACTCTAGTGTTCACCTTTAAATCTGGTCTATTCTGGAGACAGGAGAGAGTCCTTGATCTCCACACAGTGGAGGTGGTAATGGCTGGCAGCTCATGACCTCACTGAAACATATATGTGCTACTGTCTGCCGCTTGATTGGATGAATGTAAATATTTGAGCGCAGCACTGCTGCCTGCTGGGAAACCGAGCCCAGGCATCCAGCACCATAAGTGAATTTGGGAGCCACTCCGGGCCCTGCTTGCAAGAAGCCAATACGGCGAAGGAGAATCATACTACACCCACACAACCCTGTTACACTATCTCTTCCACAGCCCCAGGAGGGCACAAGGCAGCGGTGGGGTGGATGTTGGCGGGCTGAAATTGTTTGTGAAAGCTGATGTAAAGCAAAACAGGGGAGAATAGAGTTCTGCAGTCGGTACTGTTCAGCGTTAAGACAAGCTGGAGCTCAGCAGGGTAAGACCATGAGCCATATTGCAACTAGAGGTGGTGAGGTGTAGACAAAATAGCCGCCCCTGTACTGTAGCTACCAGTGCACCCCACTGCTCCCACACACAGACACAGTCACATTGACAAGACATTGCATGCCGGCAGGCATAAAGGAATGCCCACATGCATGCGCATCTGGTTAGCAAGTGTAAGGCATCTGAAGGTGTCACTTTCCTCTGACATTTGAAACAATCAAAAACAGTTCGCCCCTAAATTCGAAGAACTACATATTTAGTCAAAAGGGAATTACAACCAGAATCTGACTTTTGGCATTTGTTTTACCACATAAAAATGATTATGAGAAAAGGATTTTGCTAAACTAGTCTACTTTTTCCAACCTGTTTCCTGTAATTAAAACTTTTTTTTCATTATCTGATATGTCTCCTTTAGTTTCCCACATAAATGAGCCAACAGCTAAACAAGTCCTTCTAAAAGGTTAGCCTATGTAGTGTAGCAACTATAATCCTAGCTTCTGACTGGTGAAATTTAATCAATAATTTCTTAATTTTAGCTGAAGCTTTTATCCAAAGCGACTCACAATTGCTATATATGTCAGAGGTCACACGCCTTAATCAATAACTTTTTTTGTCACGTAATAATATAAGGTACAATCACAGGGAAATTTAATTTCAAATGTAATTCTTGTCATTTAGTGTACTTACATTTTATTAAAACCTTAAATTTCTTTCATTTGAATCAGAATCAGAATCAGAATCAGTTTTATTGCCAGGTATCTGTACACATACGAGGAATTTGACTCAGGATTGTACATTGCTCACAATGTGCTTACTTATACAATAATAAAATAATAATATAATAATAATAAAATCAGACACGAACTACAGAGTAGACAACACTAATATACACACACTATGAACAAAACAATATAGACATATTGACAAATAGTGCAGTAATCAGAGTGCAAAGGATGCAAGAGTAGACTATTCTCATGTCGAAGTATGACCTTATGACCTGAGGTAGTTGTATTGGTATACAGTATATACAATATGACATAGTATGAACAGCACTGAAATAGAGAATGGTGAATAAATAAATAATAAGTGGAAACCAGTAAACAGGTGCTGATTAGAGACAGAGTTACTGGGTTATTGCACAGGAATTGTTCCTGACACTGTGAGTCAGAAATCAGCTGTTCATCAGAGTGATGGCTTGTGGGAAGAAACTGTTCCTGTGTCTGTTGGTTTTGGCGTACAGTGCTCTGTAGCGCCTACCAGAGGGGAGGAGCTGGAACAGGTTGTGTCCGGGGTGAGATGGATCTACAGTGATGTTTCCTGCCCGTTTCCTGACTCTGGAAATGTATAAGTCCTGAATGGAGGGCAGGTTGGCACTGATTCTTTTTTCTGCAGTCCTGACTGTCCGTTGTAGTCTGTCCTTGCCCTTTTGGTGGGAGATCCAAACCAGACAGTGATGGAGGTGCAGAGGACAGACTGGATGATGGCTGTGTAGAACTGGATCAGCAGCTCCTTAGGCAGGTTGAGCTTCCTGAGCTGATGCAGGAAGTACATCCTCTGCTGGGCCTTCTTGATGATGGTGTCAGTGTTGGGCTCCCACTTCAGGTCCTGGGAAATAGTGGAACCCAGAAACCTGAAGGATTCCACAGCAGACACAGGGCTGTTGAGTATGGTGATGGGGTGCAGAGTGGGGGGGCTAAAAGGTGAGTAGCTTAGCAGAGTTGCGATAACTATCAACATACTGTAACTTCTGACTGGTGGATTTCATGTAGTTAAGTGCACTAAACAACACAGTTAAATGCATCCAATTATGGATTAATGTAATAAACTCATTCATTAGTTCAAATGGAGAAGAGAGCTTAAAAAAAAAAAATACATTTGTGTTTGTAGTCTTTGTATGGCCGAGCACTAAACTGCACAATTATTTTAGCCTACAAAACATATTACCATGAGTGGATTGCATGTGGAATGTTAAACTTTGTAAAATCTCTGTTTATTCTCAATATTTCCATTTTGATCTATGTTATGTGTTACGAATAGGACCATTTAAAAATTTTTTTTATTACGGAGCAGGGGGAGGGGATAATATTCTGAGCTAAGAGAATTTCTGGTAGAGACTAAAGTGGTAAACTTTGTGACTTTAATCTCAGAGAATATTTAAGTTTCTTTCGCTTAAATTCAGAGTTGTTTCTCTGAATATTGTTTGTGATTTTGTAATTTTTCATCTCTTCAGCAAACAACAGCAAAGCTGAATTGCTGCGCACTTTTGGAAAAGCTTACAAAGACGATGCTGACAAATGTCCACCTGCTTCCTCATTTCTTTGTAACCAGAGATCAAACTATGTCCTCCTTCAGGCCATTAGACAGACAGAAGTACCTGTGCTTGAACCCCACTAAGTGACTCTTGCAAGCTATGTGATTACAAAACACTTGTCATGCTTCTATTATTCCACATAATCTGATTGAAAGGAAATCCTGCGACAAAGTGGATAGTGGATACACACTGTCTGAATTAAATGAAAAACACGTACATGTGAAGTAACTTGTGTTTGTGTGACCTGGGTACGATTTCCTTGAAGAGAGCTTTAACTTGCTGGTGGGAGGGTGGGAGAGGTAGAGGTTGCCTTTGTGTTTTCAAATTCAATTGTCCACCACACAGTCAAAGAGCCTGAGCTTCCTGTGGTTTGCAGTAATAAACCTTAACTCGGGTTACATACAAGGCACAACGGACAGCAAATGGTCAGAAAAAAAAGAACAAGCAATGTGGACCTGAAATAAGGTTAAAGCCTCAAGCTACAACACCCTGCATGTACTAAAGAAGGAGCCAAAAAGTTGAACCCCTGATCCTCTCTGCCCCTAAACTCTGCTAACCTAAGGTCTGGCCTGGTAGAAAAACAGCCTATATGAAGAAACTGCAGATCTATCAGGGCCTTCCAGACCTCCTTGTCTCTTCAAAGTCAGTAAAATTTGGGTCTTTAGCCTTAGTGGTTTACAACAAATTCTCTGGTCCAACCCCAAAATTGAGATCAGCTTGGCAAAGAAAAATAAGCAGTGCAATTACAACACAGGGGCAAGATTATTTATACAAAATAATGAATTTGTTGCCATACATGCCAATCATCTCACCCAAAAGAGAGTTTATTAATGTGGATTTTTTTTTTTTTTTTTTTACTGGAAGCAAAGCACTGAAGCAGAAGCATGCGTCTAGTTCATGAAACTGTTTGAGGCATGTGGAAAGCTTACACCCAACCCATGTTGATACAGAGTGATTAGTTTATTATAGAAGCCGGTGGCCTGAGTACATGGCTGTTTGCTTCCATGTTGTAGCGGTAGCATGAGTGAAATCCGGCTGGGAGTCCTGACACACTGAATGACGACAGGGCCGTGGAATCTGAGGAGAGGAGGTGGTGTGTGGCCAGAGTTACGCCACCCGGGGTGGGAGCACCGTGAGCAAGGGGAATTGTGGGTGGTGAAATGATGAATGAAGTTACTCATCCTTCCATTTTGTTTCTACAGGGCAGCAGTGCCCCTGCTGCCGGTCTGTCTTGGGCCCTTATGCTTATTGCCACAGTAAGCTGAAGCCAGAATGGAAGTAACCCCCACGGCCACAGGGGTTTTCACTTTGAGGGTGAGGAGTCCCTGTCTCCTGCTTTCTTTAGGGCCTGTACACAGGGCGCAGGGTGTTTTTGAAAATAACAAGAGTAGGTTACAATATAATCATTTAGACTGACAGAGTATCAAATATGAGGAAACTCAATTACAGCTCTATTACTAGCTGAATTGACTTACATGGATCCGAGGCCAGAAGTTCACACAAAACAAGGATAGAGGTTTCCTGCTTACCTGGGGCCTGTTCTTATTAAGTTATGGGGGCCTGGTGTGAGGATGTAGGTTAGCCCATGTGTTGACAGAATCCATAAGAATTCCTGATATAAGTTCTTCCCAAGTACATTTGAACTCTGTACACTGACGACCATTCAGGTCTCCTTAGCTGAAATGTTATTTAATATAAAAATACCTACATCAGCCAGGGCCACACAAGAAGGTTCAAGAACCCATGTCTTAGTGAGTCAAGAGAAGGGGGTTGACTGACTTCTCTGTAACCTAAAGGACACTGAGGCTTTCAGCAGGTCACACAGCTCAAAACAGATCCGAGTCCTGAAACGGGACGCTCCCGTTGCCTGATGAAATGTCAAAGGGTCTAAATGTAAACGGGTGCAACAATGTAAACACAGGGTCCCACATAATCAAAGTGTTTCCACCTGCAGTGACAGAGCCATCAGTTCTGGGCATGCCGGTCATTACCTCACAGTCTTCTGGTGCTCAGAGGGTAACCTAAGAGAGGCCAGAGCGTGGCTTTGGCTGACTTTAGAGGAAGGAAAGAGCAGGAGCAAAGGGGCATTTTCCTCTACCTCACGTTAGAATGTAAACAGTGAAACAGTCTGCAGACCTACAGGTGTCTCAGCCTTTTTGCCCAGAACAAGGAAGGTCGTCTGAAGAGAAAGGAAAGAAAGGTTTGATCATGTTTGTAAAGGTTCAACCCCAAGACCTGAGGGGCCTGCACTCTTGTCCAAGAGCTCTGTTAAAGTGAACTCGGAGAAGGCCTGCTGTACCTCTCAGTGTCACCCAGTCCTATCACGTTCTCATTATCACAGGCCTGACCTTATGGCGAACATATTACTTCCTCACTACAATATACAATTCAGGTGGTTGTGGCAGAGGAAGATCTTTCCAATCATCCTCTCACTCACTTCTTTGCGCTTATAAGTCAGCATGGCAAAACAATTACCTGATAGCAAACCGGCAATGAGCCTGACAAAGTGAGTGACGTCTGGGAACCCAACACCTTATGAAACGATGCCCGACGTCTCGTAACCTTTTTTACACACGACAGCATGACTGCTCTCCTGAGGGGCTCGTCTGAGCGCTAATCCATACGGCCCCAGGCTGCGGCAGGCAGAGGACGAGCAGGGAGACAGTACTGTGTTAATGAGAGCCAGATCTGCTCTGTGAGACTAGCGCCTGGCTGCTCAGACACAGACGGCCCCTGCAGAGCTGCTCTGAGGCAACAAGGTGGGGAAGGACAACAGGCCTCTGGGCGTTTGGCATGTTACTAAGTTGGATGTGCTTTAGTGTGAAGTGTGTTTAGTCCTCCCTTCCATCTCCACAACAGCCGAACTTCCTTGCAGGTTTTTGTTGTTGCTGTGCAGCCAGGGGTAGAATAAATCACGTAATAGATTTTTTACATTTTAATGGTTTATGGTACCTGGCAGTAAGTAGTTGAAATTAGCTCCACCCTAACATTCAAGTGACGAATACATTCATAATTACGATCCAATAACATATATTATACTGAAGTGGACTATTCTGCATAATGAGTACAGGCCCTGTTTGAATGCAGGCTCTACACAGTGTATTCATACACTGCAGTATTGATTAATACTAACTCCATGTATCAGTGAAAACATTCTTTCTTATAATGGAACTATTTCTACTTTTGACTCATTACCACTGGTTGCATATATATGTGGGGGACCAGCTCAAGGAAAGAATGATTAATTGTGTACAGACATCTGCGGTCACCAAAGGATGAAGCCTACTGACTTGGGTCTTGGATCCCCTGAACTTTGTCTAACCCTACCATGACAGTTCCGTATGAGTTTTTTGTCTCGACAACTATTGAATGGATTGCCATGAAATTAGGTACAGACATAGGTAATGCCATCATCAGGTCAAATGTTTTATGTATACAATACTTTGGTTTATGATCAAATGATTGCAAAACTATAAACGTTTCCATCAACCCCGGCTTTGGGTTTAATGCTAATCAACGAATCTTTGCATGCTATTACGCTAAACTTGGATGGCAATGTTTCTCATGCTTTCTTACACTGGTAATCATCTTGCAACCTCTGGGCGGAGGGACCCCAAGGTTGGAAACCATTGCTCTATATGTAACTTTTCTGAAATAATCTGTAATTGGATTTGATACAGTGATTTCTAGAGAAGGGAGAAACACTGTTACATCAAGAATGTTCAGTTCTTCAGCTATAGTTAGAATAGAAATAGAAAAGATCAGATGATTAATTAATCAACAAAAACTGTATCTGCAACAGTTTTGAAAACTGACATTTAAATAATTTGTCAAGCAAATATTTTCACCATTTGAAGGTTCATGCTCTCAAATATGAGTATTTCCTCTTTTTCTGTTTTATATGATGGTAATTTAATATCTTTGGGTTCGGGGACTGTCAATTAAACAATTTGAAGACATCCCCTTTGACTGAGCTTTATTCACAATTTTTTTATAAACAAAAAAATAATCAGACTGATGAGAATGATTTAGTTTCAGCCCTGAGTAAGATTTTTAATGACATTTCCTGTGTACCAAATAAGAAGCATAGCTCACTTTTCAAAGGGCAGTGAAGGGGTATTTTATTCTCATGATGTAGCAATAAAAGGAATGTGAATAGCCAAGCTTTGTAAATTATTCTCAGAAAATATAGAATCTGTCAGCTCAACCCCTTGAGTAGCTGATGGTTTTCCAGTGTAGGCATTAGGAAACAGCAGCGCTACAGCTCAGCACATGGTTGGACCACATGAAGGCATTATTACACTGTATGCCTCCGTTGTTGTTTGACTGAGACATATTTCCAGACGGCTGCCTGGAGATGAGTGATATGCTACAAGGGAAGAGTCCTCGCTCTCGCTGCCAGCCCTCAACCTTTCATAATCGCCCAGGAATTATGCACATCCCAGTTAAAGCACTGGTAGAGTGAGTTATGGCTGTGGTGGTGTTTCCTGAGAAGTCTGCCAAAAGAGATGATTTAGATAGATCACACGTCTGGGGTATGAGGGTTCCTCGGACACTGTTTAAACACAAGTCTTTATTCTGAGGACACAGGAATGTGAAGGTGTGCTGAGTGAAAAACACATCACCTAACAGTGACATTTCCAACATGGCAACGATGACAGCAGAGTTATTGGTCATCTCTGTTGAACACCCGGACATAAGAGCAATTACAAAAAAAAGAAGAAAAAATACTTATTAATTATTATTCTACAACGTGGCTTTTTAAGTTACAGATGTGAAGGCTCAAGGCTCGGTGTTGCATTAACACTAACATCATATTCAATTGTCTTCACTTAAAAAAGAATTTTATTTAGTTTAATACATAGGGCGGGGTTTGTAGTGAAATATGTATACATTCAGTTTTACAATTCATACAGGAATTATCCCACCAAATTCCTAAAATACACACAATTTACAAGGTATACATGTTTCAACATATTTTTGAACACACAAAAAAGGACTGCTATACCAGTTTAATACATAAAAGCCTACTTCCTTTTTGTTTATTTATACCATTAAATTTAAATGGTAAACCTGTATGCAATGTTATATTTTAAGGTAAATACAAGTTAAGTGTTTACAGCCTCTAAAGGCCATTCACTGGACCTAAAAAAACACAAACAAAAATAAAAACATGGCACACAGTTTCCCCATGCAATTAAAAACCGATTTAAAAAAAAAAAAAAAAAAAAATGTGATAAGACATGCTTGAATCCATGTCATTTTCACCATCCCTTAAAAGATCAAACTTTCAGAACTAGAACACACACCAGCACTCGAATACTACGAACATGGTCAGAGGTCAGGGGTACAGCACATTTATAACTGCTTTTCAGATACAAACAGATACAGGAGTGCTGTGAAATCCATTAAAAACTGTGTGTGTGGAGCACACAGCTTTTTCTTTGATTTTCCAAATTCAGTGGAAACACCCTTATGACTCACTGCCCTGTCTTATATTGAACACTTTGCCTTTGTCTCTGTCCAGTCAAAGGGATGTATATGAAAGTCCATAGCAGTGGTTGTGATATTACTCATATTATCTCTCTGAGCGAGGGAGTGCCAGTAAGTCGCACCCCATTAAAGCAACTCGTTACAATAAAAGGCGTGCAATTTTAAGAGGTGCCCTCTTCTTCGGCACCCAGTGGAAAGCTCGCTGGTGCCAATCTCTTCGATTTATGGACTCTTCAAAACACACCAAAAGGTTTAAAGTCCAAATCAATAAAAGCAGTAAAACGTCATTCCAGACACTTGGTAACTCTATTATGTTCTGAAAAAAATGAGGCAGTTGTGTGGACATGATCCAAGCTTTTGACTGAAAGTAGTGAGATGGAACACAAGATGGCTTGGCTTGATAAGCTTCTCCATAAGCAGCATAATGTTCATAGAGTCTGAGGGGCAGGATCAGGATGAAGCACAACACAGAGCAGAGGAAAGACAAACACTGGAGAAAAGTCAGTCCTGCATTGATACAGATGTGCTTGCTAAAGCAGAGGACAATAAGCATGCTGGAGAAAAGAAAGACCCTTAGTCAAAACAGATTTCCCATCCTCATTATCATACTTCAGACATTTAGCCATATGCCTGACAAACTTTGGTTTATACTTTTGGACTCATTTCACTGCACTGCTATAAGTGAATGATATGTATGAGGCGAGAATGGTTAATATTTTGACCAAGGTCCAGAAACTGCAACTGACTGTAAGTCAAAACAAAAAAAAGAGAAAGACACTCAAATTCCATTAAGAGGAAGGCTGAGCTGCATATGCATTTTAGCGCAGCATTGTTATTAGAGAGTGTGCAAAAAGTAATGTCTGTGTCAACACAGAGTGTGTGGACGGTCAACCCTTACAGCTCAGCGGAGAAGAGACAGCCAGACCTCTGCTGCCTTCATGTCTGAGGAGGGAGCTCAACTCAGGCCAGCAACACAGCGGGAGGGGCGGGGTCGTTCTTTCAAGTGTGTTTGTGTCTATGCTTGTGTGTGAGTGTGTGACACTGTGTGTGGTATTCACGCATGTATGTTTGAACATGTGTTTGTGTGAATGCATTTGTGTATGTATGTTGTCTAGACCAGGGAGCAGTAGCCACCGCACGTTCCGCCTCCTGCGTCCTCGTCGGTGAGCTGGACTCCTCGCCCGTGGCTCTCGCTCTGCCACAATCCTGGAGTCTGGATGATTTTCTCCACCAGCTCCTCAAATGCACACTGAACGCCGTCCCTGGTCTTAGCACTCGCCTCTGGAAGAGCAGAGCGTGGAGGGAAAAATAAAGGATCAAACAGGAGGAGTGAAGGTACAGATACAGAGGAGAGGAGAAAGAAGGGAAAAGGGGTGAGAAAAACAAGATGAGAAGGGGTTTAAAAGAGAAAGAGGATGAAAATGGGCAAAAAAAGATGTTGTGGTGGTAAGTGTCAAAACAGACACTAACAGTGAACATTATGAGGTTATTAGGGGATATAGTCAACACCCACTAAACAACATGATGACATCCAGAAACATTATAATAGTAATAACCACAGGATAAAGAAATGCATCTTATTTAAAAAGTAAAATCAGAGTTAATATATTAGGAAATGCCTTGGAAGACTTGACATGAAATCTTTCCATTTCAACAAATATTTTTTAGTACTTGAAGAAAAGAAAAAAAAACAGGTGTTCTTTTAAGTAGTCCTTTACTGACAAATATGAAAAATAAAAAAGAACAGCCAAAAATAAGAGTGCTTGGAAGATGATATATGAAGCCTGTTTTATAAATAGAACTATGCAAGCATTCCTCTTCAAGCATGATAGTTATTTCAAAAGCTGCTTCCCCTGTGTAATAGTCTGCTGTAACTCATGCCCAGCAGGTCTTTGTGGAGCAGGGAATCCTCCGGACTTACCTATAAAAAGCATGGAATGTTTTCTTGCAAACTTCAGCCCCTCTGCCCTGTCTAGCTCGTGGTTTTCCTAAAACAAAAGAGAGGTAATGGCTTATTTGAGGTCTGCCGGGTGGAGCTGTCAGGTTCTGTGGTCGTCACAGGGCAGAGAGGAAAAGTGATTTTCACAGACAAAGAACAGGACACAATAAATTCATAATGCTCTACTTCGTGGGGATAAAAATGCCTACTGACTGATTCTGGTAACCTGGTAAAAGACCAGCTGCCCAAAATATGAAAGTGGGTCTGCCATGGCCATTTAATTCTGCAATTTGTCAACTGGCTGTATGCTTTAGAGATACTTATTTTCTGTTCTGTGGAATACATGTATATGTACAAAGTTAATGTATTATTCTTGTTCTTAGAATCTCTAGATACCAATTTTAACTTAATTTTTTTTTTTTTTTAAAAAGGGGTATTAAATCCATTCAAAATTATGAATGTCTTTGTTCTTAAGAGCTCAAACCTCTCTAATCAAACAACCTGAGTGGGGACACAAACATTTTATACATAAACACTCACCCTATCGATTTTATTTCCCACAAGCATTTTCACGAGGTCGTTCCTTGTACAGTATGTCTCGAGCTCATTGAGCCAGTTGTCAAGTTTGGCAAAGGTTTCCCGTCGTGTGACATCATACACTGTGCCAAACCAAAGACAAAGACTTAAATGAAGGCAAATACATTTCCTGGACAAGTTGACCATGCTTTAGGTCTGAAGTAAGACTGGTGGAAAGGCATCGTTTCTCTGAATCTATGATTAGACAATATGACAAATTTGCAGGATGATAATAATCAGCATAAGCACAGTCCAACGAGCTTTTATAAAATTGTTATGTATGCATACAGGACCTAATGGAAAGACTGTATGATACTAACTTGATGATGTTTTCAAGAGTGAAGTCCAACTGGCCTTGAATTTAAAAACAGATTTGATTGCTTTTTGTACTGAAAAGGACAGACTCCCAATAACCCTGAGTTAAATAATACAACATAATAAATATGTAAAATAATATGGTATCAGCTAAAAACACACGGTTGATAAAACCAAAACAACTGAAGTCCTCTCATAGTATCACATGTGCTAATCCCAGTGCTATAGCAAGGCGCCTTGTGTTTCTATACATCATTAAAGTGGTCAAAAACCAAAGGCTGCAGAGGAAGTCTGTTTAAGAGGTTTAATTTAGCTCCTGTGTGTGTGTACATATATGTACTGTACATGCATCCCCGTATGAGGAGTCTGACTTAAGAGTATAAACTAACTTCCAGAGAGAGAGAGGTAAGAGTGTGTGCGTCACAGGATGAAAAGCAATCACTTTCTTTACAAGCAGGGGCTTGACTCTGAAGAGAAAATGGGCACCCAAACACACACACGAGCAACGATGGCATCAGCAGCTTGGCTTACCCAGGATGACTCCCTGGGCACCGCGGTAGTAACTAGGCGTCAGGGTTCGGAAGCGCTCCTGTCCTGCAGTGTCCTGCAAAACACAACCAGCTCAGCACTACTGGACACACTTGCAGGAACAACTGGTGGCTCAAATAGAAGGAAAACCAGGGCAGACAGACATAAACAACAACACTGACTCCTCTGTGTTCCTCAATGAGCAGGTAGGTAAAAATGGTGTTACATAAGCGCCATCTTATGGCCACTTTAGAGAATAGACCGACTGGAGTCATGGAGTAGTTTCATAGTTAATCCCTCTGCTTTGACTGACAGACAAGAGCGACATTTGTGTTTAATGAGTTTGTGTTTTTTACTTACCCATATTGCCAGCTTTGCCTTGTTGCCATCCACAGTAATGGTCTTCACTTTGAAGTCAACACCTAGACAATAAAACTCCAGTCAATCACTCATGCTGTCATGATGACCTCATACTGTTACAGTCCCAATGTGGTGACTCTTCCAGGTTTCTGCCAATTACTGCCAAGAATATCACAACGACAGACTATAATTGTCGATGATGAATCGTAAAAACATACACACCACACCGCACAGTGTCTCTGAACTTCTGCTAACCCCTGCTTTTCAGACTGGCATTATGCCCATCCCATGTCCTGTATTTAAATTATGGCGAGCATTCATATCCATCACAAAGGGACTGTGTGGTTTAATGTCCAAAACTGAAATCAATACAGGTCTGTATTGAAAAAATAAAAAAATAAAAATCCACCACCTGTTAAATAGCTCAAAGAGCCATGATTCACCCCTAAAAATCCTGCCAGATCCCAAGGGAACAGACATTTACATGAAAATAACAATGTTGTCCCTCTTCCCCTGAACAAGTAAATCTCCTCTATTGCCTTTGTGCAATGTCTCAGTGTGCAGAGCCTGCAGTGTCTGGATGACATATCCGCCAGACTTTTAGCATCCACTGACAGATTTACCAGGGAAATGTACACTTATGATGGGCTTGTTTTTACATCTGGGACTGGGGAGGGGAGTTCACTTCAGCGCCAAAACAAAGGAGGAGAAAAGGGACAAGACGACAGGCCGAGGATATATGACATCCAATGTGTGTACCACACACACTTACACACACAAATATACCATCTGGTCACACAGTCAATCACAACAACTAGCTCTTCCTCGAGTCCAGCAGGGTTTCTCAGATACTGCTGCCTGATGCATGTGGAGAGGAGTTCACGCTAAACATTTCCCTGAACCTGGATCAGTCTCTCCTGCTTTAATTCAGATCAATTTCAGACAGACCTTTCACAGAGAACATACAGTGGAGCATCTGTTTGTGATATCACAACAAGATGCCACTGATGGTCGGAGTCAAGACTGGGCTGATCTCTGTAGGCCAACCAATTCACAGTGGACCTCAAAACCACCCTATGATATATAGTTGACACATTGAGAGCATCACAACACACCCTACTACTAGTGACGAAACAGATAACGGTTTAATAAAACCAAGGTATAATTCCTGACGGTTAGTATTACCGTTACAAATTATTCAATCATCATTAAAACCGTATTTGATTACCGCGCTTAATCACGGTAATACTATCCGGCATCAACCAATACAGTCTCCCAAACAAAGGCACATGTGGCATGTGGCATGTGCGGCATGCAATGCGGGTTTGTTTTAACGGAATGAAGTGACAGCGCTCTGGAGATTCAGCCTAGTCCTCAGAGGACTAAGTCTGAAGCGTGGTGTTTTTTTTTTTTCCCCCTCTTTAGAAGTGCCGAGGGAAGCTTGAATCACTGCGAAAGGGGCAACCCTTAGAATCTTGTGAGTCCTCTTCGTACCACTGCCCACTATGTCATGGTTTGTCTAACTTGCTAACAGCTTGTAAACTGAAACTCTCAGCAGGCGACATGGTGAGTAAACTTTACCCGTTATTATCTCTCTAAGTATCTAGATAATTGGATTATCAATGAAAGTGTCATGAGGCCTGCTCCCCTGCTTGCCAATCATCTGCCACCTCATTAAGACAAAAAGATCACTCAGTTTTACAGTTGCTAATTCTTGGCTATTTAGATGTTCAGTGTGTAAGTCTTAGTGCCATCTAGTGTTGAGGGTTGCGAATTGCAACCAGCGGCTCAAGGTGCATTCACGTGCTGCTCGGATGGTCCCATTTCCCGAGTTGTAAAATCATTCTTCCGACTTCAGTGTGTGTTCATGTACATGGACGCTACTACAAAGATGTGTAGGTTTAGCATTATCATAGCATACAAACAACTCAAATACAAATACATACAAATTACATGTTTGCAAAATATGTATAAATATTACGTGATTTTGCATGAATAAAAGTTCTGTATACTTCTTTATGTCCCATGTACACTTTATTTCTCTTTTTGCTATAAAGATTTAAGGGAGGAAAAGTGATTCTGATCATTCCTACACCACATGAATGCACCATCAATCACCGCTCACCCCTCCCTTTCCAAGTGAGCAGGAGAAGCTACAGTGGCCGACACTCTCGGTCTGCTCTTGTGCTAAATACGTGTGGGATAGAGTTGGGCGATGTCTACAAAAGAAATATCAGGATGGACGAGGTCATCGGGGGGCAGCAGTCGTCTTATGTGCACGTGTTCTCGCACAGACTTCACTCGTAAAAAAATTGGAAGACTATTAACTTACGTTACAAGTCGCGGTGGATATTTTACGCACGGACCAGGTAAAGCAACAGTGAAGGGTGCAGATGTTGGTTTCAGTTGTTAGGCTGCGTCATTATTAAGTAGACATGCAGCTCACCTGCTGCCGTGATAACGGATTGCGGGTGGAAATATACGGAAAAAAGATGAGTTCTCAGTCTTTTAAACGACTTTATAAAACATACTGCTGAAGGTGTGTGAGTATGTCAGTGTGTGGGGAGAAGAGAATTCCGAGGCAGACTGTGCAAAGCATACTTAAAAACAATAATAATAATGTCCGTGGTCATTAAAACCTGCTTTCACAGGGTGGTATGATGTGAACATTTGAGATTTTTTTTGCTGGGGGAGCGGGGGTTTTACAATCACGATGCCGGCTGGCGTCGCCGATGGCATCGTCAGTCGGCCCAACCCTAGTGTGGGACTACATTTGTCCAAAATTTTTTTTCATTGGCCAGCCGCCACTTTTTTTGATCAAGATGGCGGCACCCTGTGATGTGCAGTTACTTCAGAAGGAACAAAGTGACAATAATTAAGCTAAACTAAAGTGATACTATTAAAGTATTTGAGAATAAGACACAAAAGCAATCAAAATGCCACAAAAGAAAGTCAGCAATGTGGTGGAGGAGGAGTTGGAGGAAATTCGATAATCTTTAAACTTCATGTCAGATGAGTTGAGCAAAGTTGTTAAACAACAAGCTATTCTACTTGATCTGATGGACGAAGTTAAACAACTGAAGAACCTTGTTATAGAGAAGGACAAGAAAATTGATGGATTGGAGAGAAGGATTGATGATGTTAGAATGGCCAAGTCAAAGTCCAGACCTGAATCCAATCGAGAATCTGTGGAAAGAACTGAAAACTGCTGTTCACAAACGCTCTCCATCCAACCTCACTGAGCTCGAGCTGTTTTGCAAGGAGGAATGGGCAAAAATTTCAGTCTCTCGATGTGCAAAACTGTTAGAGATGTACCCCAAGCGACTTACAGCTGTAATCGCAGCAAAAGGTGGCGCTACAAAGTATTAATGTAAGGGGGCTGAATAATTTTGCACACCCAATTTTTCAGTTTATTTGTTAAAAAAGTTTGAAATATCCAATAAATTTCGTTCCACTTCATGATTGTGTCCCACTTGTTGTTGGTTCTTCACAAAAAATTACAGTTTTATATCTTTATGTTTGAAGCCTGCAATGTGGCAAAAGGGGGCCGAATACTTTCGCAAGGCACTGTACTAGAAACAACACATTGAACGTATGCCAGTACTGTTGCCAGAGATAAAGTCGGTGAAGACGCCCTGCCAGAGGATCTTCAAACGCTGGACAAACAAGTAATAAAGTTCTTTAAAAGTAAGAATATGAATATTCAGAGTGATAATGTTGTGGCCTGCCATACCCTTCCTCGAAGGAATAACGGAGCAAAGCCTGTTATAGTTGTTAGGTTTGTGAATCGGAAATAAAAAACAGAGTTACTGAGGCAAGCTAAGAAGTTGAAGGGTACAGGAGTGTATCTGAATGAACATCTTACCAAGAAGAATGCCGACATTGCGAAATGCGCACGCATTCTGAGGAAACAGAATAAGATCCAAGCTACATGGACAAGGAACTGTAAAGTGATGATACGGCTAAATGGAACACCTGAAGAAGCTAAAGTACTCACAATAAGAGAACTCAAAGAATTTGACCAGTACGGATAAGTGAGAACTACTTCACGTGGAGGAATATCCATGACAAACGATAACTGTGGTTTGTGTTACAAGTGAGGACTATGTGGAGGAATATCATATGGACTCGTATCACAAAATAAATGATGGACATTGAAAAGGATTTTTTGTTCCCATACAGAGATATTGACAATGGGGAGTTTGTGGGGAGTATTATGTAAATATTGGATATAAACTAGCAAAAGAGATTGTGGAACAGCAAACTGGGGATAGGGTTGATGAAGTAAATATTATTAGTAATAAACATTCAATATTTATCAGGGGAACTGATGAGATGGAAGTACTAAGAATAAAAATTCTACTGATTGTGATGATATTGACATAGCATTATTAAAAGATATTATAGAATATATAGCAAAACATTTTACATATATTTGTAATCAGTCCTTTTTAAACAGGTATATTTCCAAGTAATATGAAAATAGCAAAAGTTATTCCTATTTTCAAAAATGGAGATAGACATCTTTTTTCCAATTATAGACCAATTTCTCTGCTTTCCCAGTTCTCAAAAATCTTAGAGAAATTATTTGTGCGCAGACTATACAATTTTATAGATGAGCATAAACTATTGAACGATCATCATCAACATCAGTATGGCTTTAGAGCAATAGGTCGACCTCAATGGCAGTGATCTTGAATCTAGTAGAGGAGATTTCCACTTCTATGGATAATAATGAATATACTGTGGGGGTGTTTCTAGATTTTAAAAAAAGCTTCTGACACTATTGATCATACTTTATTAATGAGGAAATTGGAGAGATATGGAATAAGAGGGAAAGCCCTCTCTCAAATTGTTTGTATTGTATAAAGATGATATTTGTAAAGTGTCTAAAATATTAAAAATGATATTGTTTGCCGATGACACAAATTTGTACTGTACGGGAAAAAGTTTGGAACAGCTTCTGAATACGGCTGAAATCTGTGGCCTTAAAAAGATGGTTTGATGATAATCGACTTTCATTGAATTTGAGTAAAACAAAGTTCATAATATTTAGCAACCGACGAAGTAACAGTAATGTTAAAATTAAGATTAGTAATGAGGAAATAGAAAGAGTATATGAATATAAATTCTTAGGTGTTAGATCATAAATTATGCTGGAAATCACATAAATAATCAAAAGACAAAAATGTCTAAATCCATTGCAATACTAAATAGAATAAAACATATTTTGAATGAAAAATCATATATATTGTATTGTTCGCTCATAGTTCCATACATTACTTATTGTGTGGAGGTGTGGGGTCATACATATAAAACTTATACAAATTCAATATACAGTGGGTACGGAAAGTATTCAGACCCCTTTAAATTTTTCACTCTGTTTCATTGCAGCCATTTTCCAAAAATCAAAAAAGTTCATTTTATTTCTCAGTAATGTACACTCAGCACCCCATCTTGACAGAAAAAAACAGAAATGTAGAAATTTTTGCAAATTTATTAAAAAAGAAAAACTGAAATATCACATGGTCATAAGTATTCAGACCCTTTGCTCAGTATTTAGTAGAAGCACCCTTTTGATCTAATACAGCCATGAGTCGTTTTGGGAAAGATGCAACAAGTTTTTCACATCTGGATTTGGGTATCCTCTGCCATTCCTCCTTGCAGATCCTCTCCAGTTCTGTCAGGTTGGATGGTAAACGTTGGTGGACAGCCATTTTCAGGTCTCTCCAGAGATGTTCAATTGGGTTTAAGTCAGGGTTCTGGCTGGGCCATTCAAGAACAGCCACGGAGTTGTTGTGAAGCCACTCCTTCGTTATTTTAGCGGCGTGCTTAGGGTCATTGTCTTGTTGGAAGGTAAACCTTCGGCCCAGTCTGAGGTCCAGAGCACTCTGGAAAAGGTTTTCGT
>NC_060150.1:26571048-26599352 GCF_021292245.1 Micropterus dolomieu
GGCCACTCTGCCATAAAGCCCCGACTGGTGGATTGCTGCAGTGATGGTTGACTTACTACAACTTTCTCCCATCTCCCGACTGCATCTCTGGAGCTCAGCCACAGTGACCTTTGGGTTCTTCTTTACCTCTCTCACCAAGGCTCTTCTCCCCCGATAGCTCAGTTTGGCCGGACGGCCAGCTCTAGGAAGGGTTCTGGTCGTCCCAAACGTCTTCCATTTGAGGATTATGGAGGCCACTGTGCTCTTAGGAACCTTAAGTGCAGCAGAAATTGTTTTGTAACCTTGGCCAGATCTGTGCCTTGCCACAATTCTGTCTCTGAGCTCTTCAGGCAGTTCTTTTGACCTCATGATTCTCATTTGCTCTGACATGCACTGTGAGCTGTAAGGTCTTATATAGACAGGTGTGTGGCTTTCCTAATCAAGTCCAATCAGTATAATCAAACACAGCTGGACTCAAATGAAGGTGTAGAACCATCTCAAGGATGATCAGAAGAAATAGACAGCACCTGAGTTAAATATGAGTGTCACGGCGAAGGGTCTGAATACTTGTGACCATGTGATATTTCAGTTTTTCTTTTTTAATAAATTTGCAAAAATTTTTACATTTCTGTTTTTTTCTGTCAAGATGGGGTGCTGAGTGTACATTACTGAGAAATAAAATGAACTTTTTTGATTTTTGGAAAATGGCTGCAATGAAACAAAGAGTGAAAAATTTTAAGGGGTCTGAATACTTTCCGTACCCACTGTATATGCTACAAAAGAAAGCATTAAGGATTGTAAAACAGTCTGACTATTATGCACCAACAAATATATTTATTAATTTACGAGCTTTAAAATTTGTTGATTTAGTTGACCTTTATACTGCCCAGATCATGTATAAAGTCTATAAGAATTTAGTTCCGAATTGTGTTCAGAGGCTGTTCGAAATTAGAGAAAGTCAGTACAAATTAAGAGGAATGTATATGTTTAAAAAAGTAAGAGCAAGAACTAATATAAAAAGGGGTAAACCCATGGAATAATTGTGACAAGGAATTAAAATTGTGTACTTCACTCTGTAATTTTAAGAAAATGTTTAAAAACAAGGTGATAAATAATTATATAACTCAATACGATTAATTTGTGTACGCTTTATGTCAAATATTGAAATAATCTTTTTTTTTTATGTAACTGTACGTTTATTTTGAATGGATTAAAACCAGAAAGAAAAGTGAAGCTCATTAGATAATTATGTAAAAGGGGTAGGCATAATAAGCATAGGCTTCAGTCTACACCTTCTTCGGTTGTTATGCATGTATATATTGTTTTATTTTCATTGTTTTCCTTTTTTTGTTTTGGAAAATTATGTGTGAGGACTGAAATAAATTTTGTTGATTGATTGATTCTTGTTTCTAATAAAAGAGTGCACTACTACTACTACTACCACCATTACTTGTTCTTCTCCATCTTTGTATGTATTCAATGTAGTGACAAAACGCGCTCTGTAGAGCCGTTTGTCCATTTGGACTGCTGTAGAAACATGGCGGTGCAACATCGAGACTTCCATGTAAGACGACCCACGGTGTACGCAGACAGAAATGACTCATTCTAAGGTAATAAAAACACAACGGTTTATTATGTAAGGTCTTTATACCCCACTGAGTTATACACATAGTTAAGTATATTATATTACATTTCTGTCAATAGATCCTCCTAAATACTACACACTGAACCTTTAATACCTTTCAGCCAATACATTGAGTGCTAATGTGACAATGTACTGACTACTGTCACAGGGAGAAATCTAACCAGCTGAACTGCTTTAGCTGGTAAGGATGAAAATACCTTAATTGAGATCAAGTGATACCGTAATAAAAGTGATGTCTGTCTGAATCTGAGGGAACTTGAGTCAATGAGCGAGGCTTAACTCCAATAAAGACATCTGTTTGGCAAAGACCCTCAGCTGGCCAAGTAAAGCAGTAGTGATCCATGCTTTGACCTTGAAAAAAAAGTGCTTTAACTGTTTCAACCTCTCCTGGAATCTGTGCTTTTGGTTGTTTTAACAAAGACAGCATTGTGAGCTACAAGCTCTCCACAAAATCCCATTAGTTAGGGTAGAAAAACAATTCTACATCCAAATGCATCAATAAGTTTATACATCTTGAATGCTTTAATGAACAAAAACCCATTAAGGTTAGTACTGCCTCAAGGCCACTTAAAAAAATATAGCGGGTGTGTCCATGGTGCAACAAATGATTTATACTGTGAAAAGAAGCTGATATCATTTGCAGATCTACCAGAATTTTGAAAACCCTCCATTAGTAAAAATAATGTACCACTAAGTTCACCATTTCTTCAGATAAGATAGATAGCCTGGCCTGCTGTAGTTTTTTTTTTTTTTCAAACTCCTCATTAAGTTTAAAATAAATCAAGTAACTTCGTGGCTTTGAGGGTGTGTGGTATCGTGGTATCCTTTACTTCCAGCTCGCCAGGTGCTCATACCTTCTGTTAGCAGACCTCCTTTCTGAATTTCTGTACAGTGACCTCAGCTTGACTTTGATTTCAGTATAAAAACATCTATGACTTTAAATTTCTATTTTAAATTATTTGCAATAAATACTGGGTGTGCAACTCACACAAGAAGTGAGCATGGCGGATTGAACCAATTCTGGTTCTGGAGTGGGTAACAAGGCTTCTGTCTTTTTGTGGATTGGTGTTCAGTTCAATGTATAGCATCTGCCCGCAGCCTCAGCAGCGACTAATGACCAGGAAGAGGAATGAAGAACAGTTTACGTCTACTTAGGGCTGGATGTTTTCACCTAAAATCAAAAACAGGATTAATTGAACATTTCACCTTGATTACGATTATTGAACAATTATTTTGTTTTTTTGTTGTTATTTTTGTCCTAATAGTTTACTGACAAGGTTTGTACTGTAAATATGCTCAACTATATAAGAGCAGCCGAGTTGGGCTGTGTGTGTTTGTAGCAAATGAGAGCGAGCGAGCGGCAGAAAGTGAGCAAGTTTGTTGTCAGTCTGGCAGTAAATGTACAGTGAAGGTCACAATGTCTCCGTTAATAAAATGGATGTGCCAACTGCTGGAAAGTGAAGGCGGTTAGCGCTAGCTAACTTCTGCCTGACTCTGGGTGGCTCAGCAGGACTGGACAGGGCGGAGTCACGTGACCACACACACAGTAGTATGTTTTTAAAGGGAAAGTACATGAACACACACAGTAGGGAAAATATTTACAAATAACCGAAATAACAGACATGGTAAAATTACATCGGTTAGAGGCTCTGAATTTCGGTTTTGATACTTTTCAAATAATTGTCCAGCCCTTTGTCTACTTTACTGAATGTGGTAGCCACTGCGGTCTACAGTAGTTGTTTAAAGTTCAAACTCCAACTTAACCCTAGTTGCTCCAGAGGCGTGCGACCTCTGACATGTATAGCAATTGTAAGTCGCTTTGGATAAAAGTATGTGTAAATGTAAATGTACTGCAAACTACAAACTTACCAATACACACCTCTCTGAAAGTGTCACTAAAAACTGGAAAGTCTTATCTTTGAAACGGTAGAGTTTATAGCTGAGCTGTTGTAATGGATTACATTAGATTTTACAGGTGTACCTAATAAAGTGGCGACTCACTGTATGTTTACATGTATTTCTACTTATTGGTTGCACTTACACACAATCCTGGAACAGTCCTTCCCAGAAATATTGTCCATTCTTACATATTAATTACATTACATTCATTCAGCTGACACTTTTACACAAAGTGAGAAGTCTGAAGCAAGAAATCAGAGGTCACACGCCAATAGAGCAATCAGGGGTTATATGTCTTGCTCAGGGACATATTGATGGATGTGTCGCAGTGGGAATAGAACCCCAGTCTCCCACACCAAAGTCATGTGTCTTATCCACTGTCCCATCGCCACAACGATCAATGAGCTGATACAGGGTATATACACAGGAATCCTGAAGTAAAATTCAATACCTTTTTAAGACCTTATCAAGACCTTTTCAAGATATTTTAAAGACTGCCGCGCCACTTTGAGCTGTAACCGATAAAATCAGCCACATCTTTAAAAGAGATATTTCTGAGTTTTTAAAAGGAATTTAAGTATATTTATAACACATTTTTATTGCCTATATGTCATCAGGTTGTAACGCCACCTAAAAATTGTGGCATTCACCACCTTTCTCAGTTGCCTATAACAGCCTGTATGGGCCAACAGTTTTCTATGTGCAGGACTGGTCAGATTTCCTGAAAAAGCAACTGTCTTACATAAGCTTTGACGTTTATGTACGCAACATTACAGCAAATCATGTGAAACAGTGTAATTTTGTGTTTTAGTTGGTTTAAACTAGATAATGTGAGCTTGCCTGCAATGATATGTGTGATAACTTTCATCGACCACTCGACTCAATACAACAAAATTCAAATAGGGCAGGAGGGAACAAAGATTAAGAGAATAAACAGTGATGAATAACGTAAGTAGTGTAGGCGGTGTAGCACAGGCACAACCTGCAGGAGGAACTAGTCTAAATTTGTAACATGAAATTGAAAGTATATTGTTAATTTAATAGTAAACTGTAAGCTTGATATTAATATATTCATTATGTTACTATATTCAATATAATTTCATATAATAGTATATAACTTACCCCCAGTATAATATTAGTTCAAATTACAGCTGCTTCAGTTTGGGGTTGTTTTTTTATTCATTAACTTTGTGCAAGAAAAATGCTCTAGGCTATGTGAGTCTCCAACCTTGATTTTAAGCAGGCTACTAACTCGCCAGTAATCATAACCATTTATGCTGAACTATGAATTCAACATTTATAAAGTTTGTTGCAGCACATCAAACTTTTTTTATTTAATCCCGCTCCATCCAGGCTGTGAATGATTTGTTCACAAAAAGTGACATTAACAAGAGCATCGGCTTTATGAGAAGTGTTTCAATAAAAGGCAGAGATTTAGCTAAACAGCCAAATGTTAGCCAAACCCCACACGCTCCTTGAATTTTCCCTGTTGTCTTCTGTCTTACCGATTCAGCTTCTTACAGCGCGTCTCGCTCTTGTTTTTCAGGAACGAGGCTGTTCAAGTGGCCACAGAGCGACCGGCCAACCAGGTTAATCCGTTACTCCTGATCGCCACTCCAACTATGTTTTGGACGATTAGCATTGAGGTGGGGTGGGAGATTACGGTCGGTTGTATTCGTAAATCATTTTCCGGTTCGCACGGATCTCTCCTTTGGAGCGTTTAAGAGTGAAATAGGCACACGGTAGATCCCTGCGCCTAACGTTACAGAAACAAATCACTGCCTGTTTAGTATTTTTGGCTATGCATTATAAATAAATACGTTCACCTAAACTTTTAGCAAACAAACTTTAGGACAAACAGGATTTTCACATTGAAAAAAGTATCTTCAACATTTAATACCTTGTTAAAAGGCGATTAAGACTTTTTAATGGACTTAATTTTCGCAAAATTGATTTACTACCTTTTAAGACTTTTTAAGACCCCGCGGACACCCTGTTATATGTTAATTCCAACTACACTGCCTTTCATGAGTAACCAGTGTTGCTCATAATCATTTTCATTTTCAAGATCCTTGTTTGTACTTACCTCCTTTGCGTGTGGTTCATTTTAACTCTACGGATGATGGCCACTACCTTCTGATGCACAAACTTTTTTTTATTTCACTCTGTCATTAACTAAGCTCAGATGTGTTACTCACCTATTGTTGCTGCTTGTTCTGGGTCAAATGTGTCATCTGTAAATCTCAAGAGGAGGCTGTTGAGTGGAAGAAGGAAATAATTAGATTAAGACTGATTATGAATCACTAAAACACATCAGAACGGCACTTTTAAGTACTTCTTTTCCACACTGGCTGAGTAAGCTTTTGATCTGGAATCAGATTTCCATTTGCTTTGTTCACATAACCTGTCCTGCGGCACCAGACTTATCGAATTCTGTGTCTCTATCTCTTTCTATTGATGACTTTGTCCTTCACTTGCATTACATGTACAAGCTCCAGATGATATCACCGCTAGATTGCAGTCAGAAGGACAAGGTTCATTTCTTAACTATGACTAATCAAGTGCATAGGCCTTAATCACAAGGCTGATGATGGGGATAAACTCACTCCTTTCCCTTGACCTAAGGATAATTCTCTTATTTTTCCTCATGGGCCATCAGGAGGGATGCTGGAGCAATGAGTGTTTATTGTTTGAGGTCCATACAGCCAATGAGCTATGCTTGGAGACTGCCAAGTTAGAAATGTGTTCCGTGTAGGTCATTTGTTCAGGTAAAATGAAACTTGTGTATTCCTTGCCAGGCAGACATCTCCCTGATGATTTAAGGGCTTCTACAGATTGCAGGAAAACAAATTCAATATCTGTATGCTACTCAAAAATTAGTCCAGTCAGTAACCCTACTTGACGATAGCACAACTGGCTCAGGATAATTCAAATAATGACATTTGAAACTAATCATAGTCTGAATTAGTTTATTGTATCAAGCAAAAGCCTATTTAATAATAATACAAAATTACTTTCTGGAAACAACGCCCTTGGCCTCAATGTTACACAGTGATTCACAAGCAGGCAGCGCAAAGTACAGCTGGCCACAGAACTCTTCTGTTTTCTTGAAATATAAGCAAACCTTGGTCCGTGTTATGGTGTTGGCAAAAACTCCTGTGCACTCAGTCAATACGGACACCACATTAAGAAAACTACCAGCACTACTGGAGAAAATGTGAGAAAAAAAAGAGAAGAGACTTCTACCGTAAAACTAAAACAAGCGAGAGAAGTGTGTTAAAATCAAGAAATTATCTAAATAAGATAAAGCTAAAAAAGTAAATAGAGGAACAGTGATAAGACAGAGTAAAACAATGTGGAAACATTACTGCTGAAATTTCTCCGATGTAAAGAGCGTGACCTAGTACAAATATTTGAGATTATTTTCAACCTTCTGGGATAACACTTAGCTGATTCAAAGTGAAAAGTATTCTCAAAGCCCATTTACATTGGATGCCATGTTGATCATGCTGAAGACCCCAGTCTTGTGATCACCACACAAGAAATCCAATTCCCTTTTGCGGTTCATGTTACGTCTTGATGAACCTGAGGCTTGGTCATCAGTCTACACTAAATGATGATTTCATTTATTTTTTTTTTTTGGCCAGACACAAACCTTGTTGTAAGCCTTTTTGTCAAAGAACGTACAACAAAGCTTTGGGCAGCACATTACCTGTGTGCCGTGCTATGACTATGGAAGGCACGCTGTACTTGATACCATAGTTTGCAATGTGATGGTTGATGGCTCAGGCTGTGTGTCAGGATTCTTTCATGCAGTCTGAACCACAGTCATAGAGACCAGAAAACCTGGCCAATCTCTCTGCTGCCAGACTGATGTTGGTAAAAACAATATACTCTGCTTTGAATATTAGACTGATTTGTGGTTGCTAACAAGGATCTCGGATTACCATATAATGGCAAAATCAACTGTGTGGTAAAAGCTATAACGTTGCAGCCGTTTTAGTCCTTCTAGTAGGGCCAAGCCTTCTCAAGAATGACCTTTTAACTCAAGCTGACATTAGCCCACGTAGATATTAGCTGTTGTGTTCATAGTGAGGTGTGAACCACTTGGAGACCACCGTATTGGTGAAACCAGCGATAAGAAGACAATAAATATACAATACTGCCATCCCAATTCTCTACAGTGACTATCTCTTGTCTTCACTTAAATCTGCTAAGATAACTTACAGTTGGCTTAGATAACTGTCTGCCGCAGTGGCAGTAAGCCACGAAGACAGGGCAGAAAAGTGGTCTCGATTGCAACATCTTCAAACAGCTATGTCAGACGTGAACAAAGATGTTACATACTACAGCTACTGGCAGCTAGCTGAGGTTAGCTGACCAGCCAGCACACCACAAGCATTATTTTAGTTTATAACAGCCGGACGGTGTGGCCTGCTTAATTTTAGAAGATGCCGACCACTGCGGAGTCGTCCACGTCATTTTAAAACGCTGCATTATCTCTGAACCGCACATCACTTGATTTTCTGCTAAGCTAACGCTAGCTAGCTAACGCTAGCAGTGAGCCACGACATCAATTTCGGGGAGACAACTTCAGCTTACCTGGACTTCCCAACACCACTTTCTCCTATTATCAATATTTTCAGCGTCGTTAATATATCTTCTTCCATTTTCCCTTCACTTGTTACTCTCGATAAATTTTACAACACCCTGTTAAAGACGACGTGCCTCAGTAACTTGCGTCCCTGTTTACAGCCTGCAACAGAGATAGTTTGACAGCAAGATGCCTCCCTCCAAACATATCCGGTATGACTTCTTGGCACTTCCGCTTGGTACACGTACATGAACATCTGATGAGCCACGATGAGCTGATCACACAAAGCAGACGCTATTGTAAGATAGGGTTCACGTGTATTTTGATTTACTTTGTAGCATCATGTTGTGTCGCATAACATCAGTGAAACAGGTACTGATTTACATTGATTCTTTTAATTTGCATTTTATTATTATATTAACACATTCCAATACATCTTTGTTATTACAGTTATAAACGGTTACACAATTACTGTGTATACAGTTAATGCTTTTCAATAATTGCTACAATATATATATGACTGTTATTATAAGTCAAGTTAAGGTCATCAGCATCATCCTGTCTATAATTACTGACTCAAAATATAATAAATACTTATTTATGAGGACCAGTGCTTGGCATGCAGGCTTTCCCAGTAAAACAAGACATCTTCTTTTCTGTCAAAGTCAACTCAAATATATATATTGGACTGGTGTATGTTCACTGGTTTGACTAAACATTTCTTTGAGCAGGATATTTTTTTTAAAATTAAATATAGCTCAATAGTCAGTCTTCCTCTGAATGAGCCCTATGAACAGATTGTTTAATAGGAAAAACACTTGAGCATCCATGAGCCAAACCATGCCAGGATACGTAGGCGAATGGATTTTACGCCCCATATGTTTAAGCAAAAAGCCCTGTACTGAGAACACAACCTTATACTGTAGCTAATTATACTATGAAATGTGTATGTAATCATTGTAAACATCTTTACAACATTGAAACACACCTCTAGCCTTTAGCTTTAATGTGTCATTACTCCAGGCTCTGGCCCACTATTTGAAAAAATGGAGAAAAAAATAAATGTTTTTCAGAACACAAGGGGTTATCTTCTGGTCATAGTAAGCCACAAAGAAATAAACAGACAGTTTTTGTACTTTATTAAATAAATAACTCATAAACAGCATTGGGAGAGAACATGGTACTGAAATAAAAGGCACTTTGAAAACAATACTGGATAGGCATTTGGGTGTGAAAGCATTTCAGAGGTGATTCATATGATGTACAACACTGTTGGTTCAGTCTTACAATCCAAACAACTATAACTAACAAAGCTGACTCACACAAATGAGTTCACCAGTTCACTGACAAACAGGAAACACATTTTTGGTGTACTTGACATGAACACAAGAAAGGACCTGAGAATGACTAATAAAGTTACTGCAGTTAGCAAATACAGCAATATTTCATTAGTTAATTGCAACTATCTTAACTATACAAATCCTTTGATTATTCAACATTGCCACAGTATCATAATTTTACCAAGTGGTTTACAGTCCCTTTGTGATAGTATATCAACAATTCAAATGGCAGTTTTAATTAATCTTCATCTTGTGTATTTACTCTTAGAATAGAAAACAGTATCGATGATCTCAAACATTTGATGTTTCTAAGCTGCAGTTCAAAACTACATTTACAACCACTGCATAACCTACTGTGACACAACTGTCCAATCTAAGCTGAATGCTGAATATCATTCAATAATTCATATTGCAGTTGTTATCTATATATACACACACTGACATAATGTACTGCTCTGGCTGACAATTTAAATATTAAACTCAGGTCCTGTCTGGAACACACAGAAACACACAGGAAGTCAGTGCACAGAGAAGAAGAGGAGAGAGAGTGAAAGACAGAGAAGTGTCTGAGAAAGAGACAGAAGCTGAGGAATTCTTGTACATATATTGTATATCCATAGTGTCCACATTGTGTTGTTAAAACAAACAAACAAAAAAAACAAATAGCTAAATCCTCCGCCCATACCAGTCCTGTGGCAGGAAAAAAGCACCCTCATGTCATAATTTTTGCAAATATGCTATTTAAAAGTATATACACATACTGTAGACTGTACATCTAAAATACAACAAATGCATATAAATCATAAGTGTCAGTAAAAATACAGATGCAGTGGCCGCATGATACATTATAATGGTAAAGTGATAAGAAAAAAAAGACAGATTCCACCACAAGTTCCCCTCAGACCCACAAATACTGCAGCTGTCAGATGCTTGTTAGCAGAGTTAATTGAAAACTATGACGCCATCATTTTCCTTCATATTTAGGATTGATCACAGTCGTGACAGCACTTTTGTAGATTGGATTTTCACCCTGGAAAGCAAAAAAAACAGTTACAATAATGTTATTATTACTAAGTCAAGCAAAATGCAACGTTTTTGTTAGACACATTCACCAATCACACAGAATCTTTTTCCAACCATTAGGCATGGTGATATAATATCTTCATTTAATGTACATGTAATGTATTAAGATCAAACTTAGCACACAGCCATGCTTTTGTGACAACATACCAAATATCAGGAGGTACAAATAAATCATATTTAAAAACATAACATACTTTTTTGTACTTAACATACTATTTTGGTATTCGTGCACCAAAGACACTTAATATCCTCAAACCCTGAAAGGTTTTTTTGATTTTTTTAGCTGTTCTGATTGTCACAGCACACTCATGCACTCATTTTTACAAACACTGAAGGCAATGTTTCTCTTCCTTAGTTTACACTTGTCTATTGTTGACTTGATCGTTTTAAAAGGCAGGTGAAACAAAGACAAAGTAGCAACTGAGTGAAATCAAGACACACATAAAGCCCATGCAGGAAAATGAAATGGAAAGGAAAAGAAATACAAACTTAGAGGACAGCAGCTTTACGGCCGTAGTTTGGGTTCTGGAACTGATTGATAGGACTCTTGTATATGGGGTTTTCTTGCTACAGGCAGAGAATATGGACAGAATGGAGTTCAGCCAGAAAAAAATAGCACAGCACAGCACAGGAAAAGGAATGAATAAAGCCCACTGAGAGTGGTGAAAGGAACACAATGCAAGAAAGAGAAGGTAACAGATAAAGATAAAATCTGGATAAAACCAGCACTTATTCACACGGATCTTTATTGTTAATCAAGTGATCAAAATGTGGATCTTGTGCACACATAATTATAATGAATTATTAAAAAAAGTAGAGGTTTTCATTGAGACAATGTGCCGCTGGCAACAGACAAAACTATGTTATATAATATATGTATGTATACATATAAAATAATATAAATAAATACTGATTTGGATTTGGTGCTAAAAAAAGTGATCCGGACATCCCTCCATTTGACTGAGCCCTGTGACTTCTGAACAGGAAATGCTAAACACACATCAAACAGAAGCTCTGGCTTTGATGTCCAATGAGCTATTGGTCCACTGGGGACTTAGTAATCCATTTATGGAGGTTGCAGACATTTTAAACAATTTGTTATTGTGTATTCTCTGTCTTACATCTGTGAAGAACTGTGAATAAGAAGTCCCACGCCTTTTTCTAAAAATAAAGAAACATTCTTACATTTACTGTAAATTAAAAAAGAGCCTACTCTCAAACATTGTGCAACACCTTGATTAAATTGAGATCTATTTTAATTTACTAAAACCAAGTACTCCCTTTCATTTCTCAAAATTAAAGAGATCTGGGGCCATGGGTTGCCCTGCCCATGGTAACAAGAAAGACCCCAATGTACGGAGCCGAGCCCGCATAGCATTGATCAGGAACATCTGCATCAATAAACCCACATACGGGGTATGATACAATTCCACCACTAGGTGGAGGCATATTACTGCACATGAAGTTGCTGAAATCCAGTCTTCTGTCATATTGATGTTGGCTGATGATGCCACAGAAGCAAGGAAGCAGGGGTGGGGGGTTGGGGGGAGCTGTGGCCACTCCCCGGAAAAAGCCCTGCTATGCTCAGAGCGCATAACATTCCCAAAAAAGTCCACACAGTCCCCGGCATTTTTCCTTTTTATTTTAAGTGCCACTCAAAAGCAACACATTTGTTCTGTTTCTGCAGGTGTGAGACGGAAGAAAATGCGAACAAGACACTTTGTAATAATATCAACAAGTCTGCAAATCTCATCTGCTGCTAAGAAGCACAAATTATTTTCACAAGTTAATTCCCTGACAGCCACTGGCTTTGCAGAGTAGCCAAACAACACCTGTTTTCCACATTTAAATAACTCAACCAAACTTCTGCCAAAACTCTAAAATACTTATCCTGCTAACTTTTACAAAGCCGGTCAAGTTCCCCAAACTCACCGTGTCCCATTTGGCGTTCATCTTCTCTTTCTCAAACTTGGCAAACTCTCTCCTGTCATGGATGATCATCAGCAGCTTCCAGATGAGCAGCAGGGCTAAGCCAATCAGGACGATGCCGGCGACCACGCCTGCCACAATGGGGATGATGTCAGGACCGGCGGGGCATTCTGAAACACAGCAGGGTGCAGCAGTGTGTTTAGGCAGCTTGAAATAAGAGTGCAAAAATAACAAGATCATGGGAAAAATATACCATCACACGGCTGTACGTAAAGAAACAAATGTCCTATTTTTGCAACCCAACCACCGCAGCCCCTGTAATTAGCTTTCTGTCGCAGAAACCTTCCACAACCTGGTTCATGTTAGCCCAACGTTTTGCTTACCCAGCGTTTCAACCACATGGACCTCCTTCTCTGTGTTGTTGTTGACAGCGTAGGTGTAGTAGAACCAGCAGTCATTGGCGTCCCTCTCCTTGCAGTGCATCAAAGGGTAGGAGGGGACGTTGGGCTGGGGTAGCTTGTCCCTGTCCTTCACTTTAATCAAATTGAAGTAGCTGCAGTCTCTCTCACATGTGTCCTTCTTCTCACCAGTGCCAAACGCCCGGCACTCGATGCACTCTCTGGAGGGAAAAGGGTGTTGTTAGTAATGAGCATTGAGATTTTCCCAACTTACAAAAAAAACCCAAAAAACATACATTCTCTAATTCTTCTAATGATTCCTTGTTGTGTGTATTAATGAACAGAGTTTTTGCTTCATTTACACAGGTTTTGTCTTTTATTATTCTAAATATACTGAACATGACATTTTAACAAATTCAACAGCAACAGAAATTACTTTCCAGAAATTATTTTACTCTAGAGTTACTCTAGATCAGGCCGACACTGTGACCCTCCCCCAGAGATAATGGAGACAACTGCTTATTCAACCCTTATGTAGCGCTGGAGTTAGCTGTGGGATACTTTAACTTTGATTTGATTTTTAACCCTTTTTTTTGTTTACATTTTGGCAAATTAGCAACATTACAAGTATGCTGAATTAGCTATTAGCAGAATCTGTTTGCACTGTACTCATGGATGTACAGAAAACTATCACTGGATAACTTTTAGAATGTGGAAAACATGATTATTCTCAGGCAAGTGTTGGACTTAAAATGTCTTTCTTCTATGATTTCCATGCAGATGTATGGATGTTTATTTGCGGTGAACATTGGAGATAAAGGTGTCACACTGAATCTAAAACTATGGGTATCATGTCTGTGTGTTCAGATACTGGTATTGTGTCCCGGCAACAAGCCTACTTGCGACTAATGAGAAATATCCCTGTGCTGCGGCTCAGGAAGTGAAATGCCATCAGGGGAAAACACAACAAGGGAACAACACTGTAACAACAACACTGTAACTGTGGAAGATTGAGCTAATTCAGACTGCTGAAGACTTATATGAGCTTCGGCTGAATTTTGAACCACATTTCCCACATTCAACGAAGGTATCACTTTATGGCCAATTAGTTCAGGAGGAAAGACTACAGCAGCATATCACCTGGTCAACATTCATTTCACATGTAAGTGTTTTATTAAGATAGAACCTGTTCTTTAGATATGAAAATACACACAAGTATATTTCAAAATATGTAATATATAACAAAGGAAGTATTACAGTATTTACATTAGCCCATCTTCATTTCAGACTTACTTGTGTTCAGTACAGACTCCGGGACAGGTAGGGCAAGTCTCACAGGTGGGACCCTGGAATTTGGGGTCAGTGCACTTGCAAGTACCACATTCACAAGTTCCTCTACCGTTACAGATCTGCTTGTTGCTGGCCATACATGTGCTGTTGTCCAGAGAACAATCACAGGCACTTCCAGTCCACATGGGGTCACAGATACACACTCTGCACTCACAGCGTCCATGCCCTGGGAAAAAAACAGTAAGAAAGCTTAATGTGCCTCTTTCTAAACATCATCCTATGTGCATTAAACTGTCTCTGCTGCACTGAGTAAAGCCGAAGTACTGAGATGTTAAATTCAGAGAGAGAAAATCTTCCTAACATAGAGCTGTCACGCTCACCTCCACACAGTTTGTTTCCGGAGCGGTCACAGTTGAAGTTGTCACACTCGCAGTACTGGCCGCTGTACCTCTCCTCAGGGTTGTCTCTCTTCTTGCACTCACATGTGCCGCACACGCAGTCTCCGTTGTTGCTACAAATGTCAGTACTGTTGTCTTTACGGCAGGTCCTGTCCATGTCCTCTGTGGCCACATCATTGCTGCTGCATTCACACTGTCTGCCCACACGTCCTTCATTACACCTGAGTCAAGGGAGAAGTTGTGATTCTGAAGGGTTTCTTAACACCAAAAAAAAAAATCCAAATAACTGAATATGACACTTGAAGGTTTGCGCAAGATGTATGGTACAATAAAGATTTTGGAAATGTTCAGACTTACTTGCAGGCTCCACATTCATAGGTCCCGTTACCAAAGTGGCAGAGTGGACTGTTCTTGATACCATCCTTGTGGCATTCACACTCACAGATAAAGTTGAGGGTAATCTCCACCTCCTCTGTGAATCCCAGGGGCTTCATCTTAATGGTCTCAGGCTTGCCATGTTTTGGACAGCCCTTAGATGTCACACTGATGCTAAATGTGACCTAGGAGTGAAAGAATAAAGGAGATTTTTGGGCCTATCCTTTTTTAGTTTTGATCTGATATTTGTCTAGAGTCTGGTATATTCTGATGGCAAACAGCAGGAATTTTATAATGTTACTAATATTTAGCTGGAGGGAGCTCCTCTATTGATATTTACTACATATGTATTTACTAAATATACATTTTTTTTTTTTTATGTATATTATATACTAGTATATTACTAGTTAATGCTCACTGGAATTCCATGTGTCTCATTAGCTATCTGAAGATTGATGTTTGGTAATGTTCTGAATACCTTCAGTATTGTATCTTCCTATTTGCCTCTAATAAGTTATTTTAGTGGTCTCCAGCAAGTATTTCAAAATGCTGAAGATGTCCATATACAAGCTATTATGACATTATGGCAATGTTTTTTCAAAAGTTTATAAAAGTGTTTATAGTGAAATCTGAGGTCTAAGACAATTGCAAGAAAGACAAGTCTAAAAACATCTGTAGGTGTTACAAAGTAAGATTTCACACTTTTTTTGAAAAATTGCTACTTGATTGTTTTGTTTGTTAATTGTTACTCGAGTTCAAGACAAATAAAAATACACAAAAAAAAAAAAGCAGGACAAACGAGCTATCTATGTTTTAACTCCGAAACAGTAAATGGCCAGTATTAAGTGTATCTGTATTAAGACATTTTTTAATTTACGAGATACTATGTTCCCAGTTGTGTATTTATGAGAAACCATTTACTATCATTGACTTAAATGCATGTAATGATTGAGTGCGTTTTGACAACTGACTGGATAATTCACCAGAGCAGTTTTCTCATCCTCACCTCATCCCCGATGGAGATGTTGGAGCACTTCCGTCCATTTTCGCCCACACTAACCACTCCGTTCTTACAGCGGGATGTGTAAGTTATGGTCACTCCCTCTGGAAGCTTGCTGTTCTCCAGAATAACCTCAGATGAGAGAGACTGTCAAAAACCAAGAGATGACATGAATGTTGCTATTTCCTGCTGTGGAATGTCATCTGGTAGCTTTAGTTTGACAGCATAGCTAAGTATTAAATGAGAAAATATGTGTATGGAAAAAGCTTTAACTGTCCAAAGCAGTCAGAATGTTGAATGCTTTAATGTGGTTCATGTGAGTAAATGATAACTTAATCAAAGTATTTTATAAGAGCACATAAAGTCAACAATCGCAACAATGTACTTACATTGTAAGCGTCTATAATGAGGTTGATTACATTGCTTGAGTTGGCAGACAGAGTGCCCACTGCAGACTTTGGTATCAGATTTTTCAGCTCCTGAGGAGAGAGGAAAAGTTTAGAATAAAGCTTTAATAAAGCTATGATAATCTTGTGATCCTTGTATTCTCTATTAGCAGCACCACCATAGGATCAAAAATACTGTTCTATGAACTTTTAGACTGTAACCATAGACTTTAACCATTTCATTGGAGATTTAGATGGATACAATACTGATTTCAACCTTGAAATTATAAAATTGGTAATGCTTTGAAGCAGACTGACGCTACTGTAAGGCTCAGTAATGAACTTTTATCAAACTCAGATGGAATTGGGTTGAGCTGGCCTGAAAAGCAACAGCATGGCAGAAGGAAACAATCAGAGCGTCAAAGGGATGCTGCCATAACTCACAGCAGATGTATTAGCCCAGGTGGAATTTTATTTATTGGGCATCTTCCAAAAACACACACACGCACAACAGGAATGAGGAAGAGTATATAAGTGAAGTCAAAGTGTGTCAAATAGAGAAAAGTGAACTCACTTGGTAAACAGGCTGGAATTCCTCTGTGACTGCAAAGATGGTCTGAATGTTATTGTCGCTCAGCTTCTGAACCAGGTGAGCAATGGAGGGGTAATCCTTGTCAACAGGGTGGAGGAGAAAAGTCAAATTTACAGCGTAAACACACTCGTAGCAGTGTATGCCCAAATCTCAGCTAAATGAAACATTCCAGGGTCTTTCAAAAGAGGCCAAACAATATTCAGCTACTTACATAGTAGTGGCTCATGGTATACATATTGTTCTCCAAGTGACATTTCCCGTCGTTGGGTAGAACAATGCCTCCCAGTTTGCCATCGCCAGCAAAGTGGAAGCCAGCATCAGTGGAAAACACCAGGAGACGAGTCACATTCCTCCAACCAATCTGCTCCTGAGAAATGAGAAAGAAACACTGAAACTACAAGTAAGAACTGTTGCTACCAGCGATACATCCTCTCTATAAAGCTTAGAATGTGACACATTACCGTTTTATTATCAATGCATCCAAAAATCTCCCTGTAAACCAACCTAAACACCAAGGACTCATAAAATACCTTTTCACACATCACCACATAAACGTATTTATTGGCGCTGTATCCCTCCGAGCAAGTGCCGTAATTGTGGGAAAATTACCTTGAATTGGGAACCTGAGAATGATTATTTCCCACAGGATCACTGAAGGGCAACATCATTAGTTTTTATTTGTTTTTTTTGCTTACCCCACACACAGCCACTTGCATGATGGCATCAAAGCCCCCCTCAGGAGAGTCCAGGTTTCCAGAGATGTGCTGCTGGCCCACCAGGGTGTTGAACCTCTTGCCATCGCTAGTCAGCTTCAGGACATTCTTGTAGCTGAACGGGCTGGTGCAGTTCTGGTCGCCTGTGCATGGGTTCAGCATCTTGGCCGGGGTGGTGCTGATGTACGGCATGACTGTCTTTTCCACAAAGGAACCAAAACCTTTGAAAGACAGTTGGATTCAAGGTTTTAATTTAAACAACTTAAGCAAAAATTCCACCAGTGATTCAGGGAAAGGCTTAACAAGACGCTTGGTCTGAGACCGCATGCTCTAGTCTAAGGGTAAGTTGACACCAAATGAATTCAAGTGTTTGCTTTTTGCTTTGTTTGTGCTGAAAAGGTCACTTAAACTTGGGTGGCACTAAATACCCATAACATGACACCTCAAAATACAAGTCAGTTAAGCTACTTCAGAGGTTTTCAAAGTCTGATGCTGCCATCATAATGTCAGAAAATATATTGATGGTGTTTTATTATTAATTATAATTAGGACATTATTATCATTCTTTTCCTTACTTATATTTGGGGCATAATCATTCTCAAATTTTTGAAACAACCGTTCCCCATAATATGGGGGCTTTGGGGGATGTAAACAGGAGGATAATGTTGCCATGGAGTCAGTTGTGCTGACTTTGGGCTACAACTTGAGCTCCATCTTTTAGCCTTTATCTGTTTACATTTAGCAAATTAGCACAATTAAAAGTATTAGCAGTTCCCATCTGCAATGTACCCACGGACGTACAGACAACTATCGCTGGATTTGCTTGACACTGAAGAAAACCTAAAAAGGTGATGAATCTCATACAAGTTCTGGTATTATAAGGAACATTTTTCTATGATTTCTAAGCAGATTGATGGATTTTCATTGGGGATGGATATCTGACATATCCACAGAGAGTGGAAGTCACAGTGATTCTAATAACGCATGCATCATGTTCGTTTGTTCAGATGTAAGTGAGTTATGACTCCGAAAAAGAGTACATCTTTTGACACAAATTGTGACAATCCTCTTTTTAAGTACCACTATTTGTGAGCTGTCACAGGCGATGCTGTGCTGGTGAGCGGGACAAACTACAATAACTGTTGTCTTTTTTAACAACTAGCATGCATCTGCCCCTTTCACCTGACACGTTATGTCATGACTCACCCTCACCCAGTAGTTCCAAAAACTATGATTTTTAATTAAAGGCCTTTCTTTGCTTTTATAATTAGGCTGTATAAACCCAGATGAACCAGAACCAAAAATGCAACAATGATAATTTTTCATTTCTTTGCCCCAAAAGAAACAAACACAATCACACACTCATGATTAAAATCCTCACCTATCCTGAAGTCAGAGGTAATCTTTGACATCTCCAGCATCAGACTGGTTCCCAGGTTCTTGACGTTCTCCAGATCGTCCTTCATGGAGTAGGACAGGTCCATCAAGTAGTACAGGTCGATGGGATAATCTTCAGCTCGTTTGAACTTCAAGTCAAAAGACTGGGGTTCACCTACATGAAGTGACCATAATTAAACAAACTCTAATCAAATCCAAAATAAGGTGAGAATAATTTCAGTAAAATCTTAATTAAAAAACATTCTCACCAGATCGGAGGGTGAGGCTTAGTTTCTGGGGCTGAATCTGAGTGATGTCCTCTGGCTTCAGTTTTTCTGCCCCCTTTCTGCGATGTGTCACAGTTTTGTTCTTGAGGGTCTTCTGATCCCCGCGCGGGTTTTCGATCATTGCATTATCACAGCCCCTCTTTATCAGAGATTGTAGCTCGTCACAACGGGTCGACACGGTCTCACCCTGTTTCAGGAAGTTCTAAGAGCAGCAGCACAGGGAGTATCAATCCATCAAGTGAAAATCAGTACATTTGTCATACTGCTGCATAATATCCTTTGTGACTCGGTTGCAGCTTTCATCAGGGTTATTTTCATCAGGCTTAGCTTAGCTTAGGCTTGGAGATTACAAATTTAAAACAGAAAGCCTATGTTACAAACTGGGGACATCGTGGCAAAACACGGGGGTTTACCAGACAGAGAGGATCCAACAAAAGACAGGGACACAAAGTTGGGATATTTTGACCTGTGCTGCTTTGATTTTGACCATTATTGTTTTAATATGTCTCTCACAAATCCCACAAGTGCAGGCAGGCTAGGCTGGACCTAACATGAATATAAATCACAGAAAAGCAGCAAATCTTAACATTTCAAATGTTTGACAATTGACTTCAATACATTATAAAAGTGGTTGCCAATTAATTTTCTGTTGTTAATCCACTCATTCTTTCAGCTCAAGTGATTTTCAACTTTTCCACATTATTGTTGTAAATTAAATATCTTTTGGTTTCGGACTGTTAGTCAGACAGAACTAGGGTCTTAGGGAAATTGTGAGTTTCATTATTTTCTAAACAATTATCGATTCATTTAAAACTGATCAAAAGCAATCATTAACTGCAACCCTACATTAGCACGATCCAAAACTGCAAGCTTACTATTGCTATATGACTGATAGCATTATAATGGCATCAAACTGCATTTCTCAGCAGGGATTATAGCTGACAGCCTCCATTCACATACTGGGTCTTTACACCAGCCACATTTGGCTCCAGCCTGGATGCATTCCCCGCAGTATTTGGCGTTGGCATTGATGCACTCATTCCCCTCTGGATAGAAAACAAAGAGAGAAGAGAAGAGGAAGCAGAGTCAGAGTGTTCAGGGGGGGGGCAGTACAGTCCCTGCAAAGTAAGCAGCCTGTTAAGCCCCTCCGTGTTTACGCATCAGTTCATCTGGAACACCGTGTTGTTCGGTGGTAACTGGAGACAGAGACAGAATATTCCGTCTTTCCATTATCCTCTGTGATGCTAAGGGGACCTATGGTCAATGACATCATTAAGATAAAGTAGCCAGCCTCTCTCTGTGGAGGTAGTCATCATTATTAATTGTACGTTTATTATGCAAACAAACAAAATGACATCATGTGACAATAATGTTACAGTAATACAATCTACAAGCAGATCTTGTTTGACAAAATTAGGGCTGACTGAGAAGTCTTACCTTTCTGAGCATTGCTGTAACAAAAGACTGCTAACAATGACAATACCAAGAGCAGCTTCAGGTCCATCTGAAAACAAGAAAAAATCTTTAAAATGTGTCTCATCAAAGCGCTACTGTTGTTTCGAAAAGCAAGACGTTATTTGTGACTATTTTGTATCTCTTTGTTTTGGGGTTTGGTTTTGTGTTCTGTATTTTTTCTGTTTCAGTTTTGCTTTGGCCTGTTATTTTGTGTTTCTTCCTTATTTTATTTTATTTTTAGTTCTGTGTCTCAGTTCTTAGATCTGGTTTTCTTGTGTTCCATTTATGTTTTACATGTATTCTGTCTAAGTCCACTTGTCAGTCTGTTTTGCCCGTGTCCTCATCTGTTCCTGCATTTTAGTCTTGCAATGCTCAGGCGTTTGTCTGACATCAAGTGACAGTTTGTCTATGTGTGCTCTGTTTCTGCCCCGTTTGTTTGTCTTAGTATTTAATACCCGTGTTCTGTTCAGTCTGTGATGGATTATTGTAGCCAGTAGTTGCTCTCTCACCTGTGTTTGTTCCTGCCTACCATGCCTGTTTTGGATTATTATTACACCTTGTTTTCTTTGGATTGATTTGGACTCAGCCACTGCTTGTAAGTATGCTCGCTTTTGTTTATTAAATCACTGAACTGAACCTGCTCTGCTCCAGTTTCTTGCATTTGCGTCCTCAACCCGTTTACACACACTGCAAACCCTGACACTTTGTTAACAGCAATATCTGGTGGCCTGACCGCTTGAATTCATAATTTCCTGGAGAAAAAGGTCCAGAAGAGCGACAGATGACAGATAAAATCTGTAAATGGCTTGGTTATAACTGGAGGTAATAAAATATCCAGTGGCAGGAGCTTGGCTATTCTCAGTCGGTCAAGGGGCAACAGGCAGCTTAATTCAATTCAGACCACCTTCACGTGTAAATACTGTACACACGCACAATTACACTTGCCCCTGGCTTGGACTGCAGCCTCTTTTTTCTCACAATCCATTTTACTGTAAATAGCATCAGTTCCCTAGAGTCAACCCCTCTCTTGTCGTGTAAATTGATCCCCTGTCTGTGTGCAGGCCCTTTGGTCAGCCAAACTGATGCACCTTGTCCTACTCTTAATTGCAAAGCTCATGACTTACTAAGGATTAGGGTAATGTAGGACCACTGAACACAACGGCTAATTTGTGAACAATCTACAGCCACACTAGCCGCTCTGCGAGACTGCACTTAACTGTAGCGGTGCTGTGAGCAAAGGTTTGCCAACATGCTTAATAACAATGGTAGCATTGCAGGTATAACGTTTATGTTCACCATCTTAGTTTTGTTTAACAGCTTTACTTAGCACTACAAACAAAAAACAGCTGAGGCTGATAGGAGTGTCATGGTTAATGTATGGACTTAATGTCATGGCAATCCATCCTATAGCTGTGAAGATATTTGAATCTGAGCCAAAGACAAAACAACCAACTTACTTGGTTGAGAAGAAAAAGTCATGGTGGCACTAGAGGAAAAGTTGAAACATCAAAAAAGTCCTTAGGTTACACCATCAGCAGACCCTGAATGTCTGTACATAATTTCACTGAAATCCATCCAATAGTTGCAGAGGTATTTCAGTCTTCCAAAGACTAACCGACCAATACGTTACCCCTATAGTCACGCTGCTAGCATGGCTAAAAGATGCCTGAGAAGTTATACACACTGTACTGTAAGTTAAAGACAAGAGATTTTCAGTGGCCCCTATCATTATAAATTCCACATTACTGCTGCTGTTGTAAAAGACACTTTTGGGATTCTCACCCCTTTTTATTGGCAGTTCTAATAAACAACAGCTGGGAAGGCTCCTACAGAAAGAGACCGAATCAATGGTCTAATGTTGTATTAAGGTACAGTGGCCAGCAAGGGATTGGCAAGTGCTGAATCTAATTAACATGTGGAATGTAAATATCCCGCTTGACCACTAATCAAAAACTCATGGGAGTCATTTCTAAGAGAATCTCCACAGTAGCCACACTGTCTAGTTCTAATGTGAGCCTCATGTTTTAATAGCAGACAGTGATAAAATGAGAAAAAACTTTGTCTTTCTCTAGTTTTTTAGACCAGTGGCTGTTCCTGGCTATTCATGGAGGTTACATTAAAAGGCTGCATTCCCTTACACTTGGTTAAAGGAAGCTCTGACGTTCAGTGTGTATGGTGTTGAGTGACACATTCCTGTGTGTGTGTGTTTGTGCGTGTGTGTGTCCGTTTATATAGACACAGAGGGCCAGACAGCCTGTCTACAGCCCCCCAGATTAGACTAGCTGGCTTGAATCTCCACTGGTGTACATGTGCAGTGTGTGTGTGTGTGATCCATACCGTGCCCGAGCACGTTTAACCCCAAAAGTCCAGTTCGTTCTACCAGTATGAGCCCGGTACGCTCAACTGTGGGCCCACTTGAAGTGGTGGGCTCATGCACAGTACAAGGCAACCAGGCCTAGTGTGAGTACGCCCTTAGTGTGTGCGAGTGTGTACATGGTGTGTGTTGTGTTTCCACATAAATACCACATTTAACCTGGCTCTGCGACTGTTGCACCATCACTACACCATACTGAAATTAATAGATTTTCAAGAGAATAAAAGGTTTCACAACATGTTTGTGACAACCTAAAATAAAAGATTCATACAGTATTTGATTTGATGTGAAACAGGTTTAGATATTGTGAGCGTTTGTGATGTTGTGCATGCACAATGACCAACTGATTTCAGTGAAAATCAAGCCTAAACTAAAGACATTCCTCTTATAATAAAACCACACACTCAGATATTTTCTTTTCACTGTTTCTGGGGTTTTGACTTCAGCTCCAAGGAATTATTCAAATCCAAACTATGCCTACAAAACGCCAGCGAGGTGTCAAGTTAGAAAAATAACCCTGTTGTCTTTAATAACATGAAGCTCAGCAGCTGCACAGAGGAATGCTCAGTAACAAAACTACAGTAAAATATAAGAAAGGGTTAGGAGCAGGATCATGTTATGCTGCCTTCAAGTGCACCTCAAGAGTTCAGAAGTCGTAAATACAATTTTTTTTTTTACAAAGGTTTTGGTTAACATGAGCACTATAACAAATGCATTTTTTGTCTGTACCCTTATAGAAGTAGAAAGGCAATAGAAATTACATTTATCTATCAGCCAAGAAGTATATTGTTTGACTTCTCCAAAAACCTTCATCAGTATGGATGAAGACCGTGCAATGAGGTAAAAAACACTTCAAAGACGACACAGCGTAGCTTACTGGTAGGCACTTTTCAGGACACTGCGGCCACTGCTGTGTGCAACCACACCAGCTTTACTTTTGAGAAATGTACCTCTCCATTGCAGCTTTTCTTTGGTTTAAACTTCATTCAGTGGGCAAATCTGATGGGCCTTTAAAAGACATGCTCAGTCTTGCTTTCAAAACCGGGAAGCTTACAGTAAATATGCTGTAATGTTTCTGTCTTCATGTGTCTAAAACTGTCCCCCCAAACCATTCTATCTATCGGGTACAACTTCTTAGAAAGCTCAGTTTGCAACCTGTTATCAGTAGATAAGCAGCTCTGTCGTTGACTTTCCTGTAAGCATCTGGCTCTTTAAAATGGTCTGGTTTATCTCCACTTGACTACATTTAATCACAGTGAGAAGCTGCAACTGAAGTTTTGTTTTGGCCATTTTAGCAACATGGCTCTAGGCTCTATGGCACAATTACATGAAAACAAATAAGTCTTCAGAAGACAGTGATAGTAACTGCTATCAGCCCAACAACTGAACTAAATACAGAGCAGTCTGTAGCGTTTCTCCTGTTCTGACACTTTTATAACTAATTTGATAGCTGCTGGATTTAAATGAACAAAATATGCTGGTTGGTTGACTAAACTGAGTAACGTGTTATAATGTGCAGTGGACGATTAGAGTCTGCAGACAGTTTTTACAAGAGCAGCTAACTCTTGGGAGCTTCAGTTTACAAGCTGTTAGCAAGTCAGACAAACCAAAGCTAAAAGTTAACTCACCTTGCGTTCTCTACAAGGTCATTTTCTTTTCCTGTCAACTCAAAGTAGCTAACTTTGGTTGATGCTGGACAGTATTGCGCCGTGAGTTTATAATGTTGGTAACCCAACCCGGTTATCATGGTAATTAAAATACGTACGGTAATACTAACTGTTGGGAATTTTACCATGGTTTATCGTTGAACTAACTTATATAAATAGTGCATAAAGGTGAAACAAACAAGTGCAACAAGGCAATGCAGTACAAGATTAAAACAATAGCTCCGACAATAATTCCTGAATATACTTTCTGACTTTCCAAGTCATGTTAACCATGTTTTGAGATTTGCTTAGCTTGGAAAAACAGTCCCAGACAACAGCCTTAAATTGCACTCCTCTGTGGGAAAGCAGAGTTTCAGGAGCCACAATGCTCAGAAATATACCCACATACCTTTCTGGATAAGCAAGATTCTGCAAATAAAATGATCTTATCATTGAGTAACATCACTATAAATAACACAGTTTGAGTTATGAAGTCTGAGGAGTGCGTGCTCCATAAGCACACTTTTATAAACAGCTTGAATATTTTGGTTGTGACATAGATATGAATCAAATTTGCTAATGTGCGGAAGGGAGGGATGGGGACTTAAGATGTTTGCACAACAACCACAATCCTCAAATGTATTATTGTAATAAAGATAAATTCCAGACAGTTGCCTGACAACACCATGACAGATCACCACTGGTTATTCTCTTACAGTAAAGCAGTTTATGTAGCTCCCACGCTCTTCCTGCCTGTCTCTGTCAGACACCAGCAAGCATACATGCACATTTTACTCGTCAACGCCTGTCCACTTGTCACAAACACACACAAACACCTGAGCTGTGAACGGCATCCCAGTGTTTTATGGGCTTTCTAGAGCTCTATCAGTTGGCAGGAGAAGGTGATGTATGGCAGACACTGTGGTGCATGACTAAAATGGGCCGAGCTTCTCAGGCATTCCTGAGGGACTGAATGCTGCCTGACCAGGATAGTAACCTAAAACACTGTTACTGCACTTTGGGGAAATGTGAGCTGAGACCCACGATGAAGGGATGCTGAATTTGTAATGCCCCCATTTCCTCAGTTTGCTGTTATTAATTCAGTATTCAACTAGCGCTGAAACAATAATTTGATCAACTGATCAGTCAGTTGAGTCAGAAATGTGTATATTTTGTTACTGTTTATCAAGCACAAATGCTAACATTAGCTTTTAGTTACAGATTCACAATTATAGTCTAATTGCACCCCTAACTGAGTTCACGGTCTACCCTGTACAATGATTCACAATTTAATTATTTTTTATTTGTTTGTTTAAAATGCAAAACTAAAACATGATTGAAACATTTTTTAAGATTTCATGTCCAAGTTATTGTCTCCTTATTGGGCTCCCCAAGTGTCCATTCAAGTACCTCTGGAGGTTCCTGAACTCCCATATGAAAACCTCTGTGTTAGAAACCCAACTTAATTGAGCCACACAAACCACAGCCGTAAATTGAGCAGTATTTACAGGTGCTTAGAAGTACTTACTTCAGCAAGCACTTCCATGAATAATGACCAGCAGAGTCAGGGAGGCAGTGAGAGAACCAGTTAAGACACAGTAAAGCAAGCACCGCAGCAGTAAAGAGCTGTTGGCGGCTCAGAGTCACAGCGCTCTTTGTAGGCGAAGGCCTGGACTTCCCTCGCTCAGAATGGCTCTTCTTCTCTGGCCATGAAAAGAAGGAATGGAAAAGAAGGAAAAACAGGAAAGGGCGGTGCGCAACTCAGAGGGAAAGGAGTTGCCTCCCGCCCAAAAGAAAGGAACTAACAGACTTTCCTTGCCTCTGCTGAGTTAGCCCTTTAGTCTCTCCTAATCCTCCCTCCTCCATTTGTGCAGTACTTGTCTGGTTGTTCATGCCTTTTTAATGTCAATAATATATTTATGAGTTCATTTGGTAAAGGCAACAAAATAAAAATGAACAGGTCTGCATGGCTCTCACATATCTTACACATTATAGGCTTTGACGATCTTAAATCTCATTAAAACATTACAAGATGCATTCAGTCACTCCATTGCTATCTGTAATATCTCTGGCATCCTATCCTCCCATCCTCCCTCTTTGTCTCCCTTGGTTTCCTTCATCTTTCCCTCTCGCTGACTCCCTCCTGCATCATACCAACCGCTTAGTTGCTCAATTGCTTAGTTCACTCAGTCCACTGTGAGCCAAGCCAAAGCAGTGGCCTCTTGACTTCACATACCCTTCAAACAGAGCATAAGCGGGGGACATGTCTGAGCTTCTATTTCTGTTTTCACATTTTGAGAAAAGGCTCAGTGATTTATAGCAGTAATAAAAACAACTGCACAGTTATTTAACAAGATAGCATCAGCAGAAACGATAATAATTATTCAAAGTGATATCCTCAAGGTAGCTTTAAAGTCACGTACTGAAGGAGCGAGAATGTGTAAGATGTGACGAAAAAAAAACAGAAGTTGAATTTTCATTCATTCATTAAGATGTTTATCAGGGACATGTTGAAACATAGTGTAACAGAAGCACAAGTAGAGGACTCATAAAGCTAACACGCCAACTCCAGTATTACGCAGCAATAGCTCTATCGAGAGTTTTCTACATCAGACTTTTCTGTGTCTCTGCAGTAGATGTTTCCGCTTGCAAAAACTTACTTAGAGTCAAGTAACTCTAAGTAAAAAATGGAAACATTTTTGGAAAGCTGTAGGAGACTCGTGCAGTTTGCCCCGATAGACATTTAGTCCTTGTTTCCCTAAATCTCTACAACTCAAGGTAGTGAAAGTTAAGACAAGACATAGAGCTGCATTAGCCACATTTGAATGTAAATGATGCTCCGTATTTGTATAGCGTCTTTTCGACCACTCAAAGCGTTTTTACACTGCATTCACCATTCACTCACATTTATACACTGAGCCTAAGTGCTCAAACAGAAACTAACATTCACACACATTCATAAAATTCGGGGTTCAGTATCTTGCCCAAGGACACTTCGACATGAAGAAGCCGGGGATTGAAATGCAGACCATCCGATTAACTTGCAACCCGCTCTTCCTCCTGAGCCACAGCCGACCCGAACAATATGTCAGGTTGAAACAAACAATTTTCCTTTAAGGCTCCAATGGCAAATCCCATGGGTGTACTAAATTCAGCAAGAGTGTGTTTTATCACTTATGTTATCTCCTTTCCAAAGTTCCATAGCCTCGCTTTAATGCTTAAAATGGTTAAATGTCATATTAAAAAGGTTGCCGAATTTGTTTTGCTGATCAAAGTGCTAGCTAAGTAACACGGTGGTTCAAGCGGTCTACATGTTTTACAGTCAGGACATAGAGTATGAAAAGTGTTAATCAGATACTTTTCATACAGTCAGGGACACATAGTCATCCATTCTGTAGCTACAGCCTAAATGCTAGATTTATGAGTAGCTCAACAGACAGATTGTTGCTGGTCAAGTGTTGGCTGGAACCCTGCAAACATTCCCCACTTGCGCATCAAGGAGGCTATAGATACACTAAGGTGGGGGGGGGGGGGGGGGGGGGGG
>NC_060150.1:26599372-26656716 GCF_021292245.1 Micropterus dolomieu
CTCACTTTTCCAGGCAGAAAATCAATAACACTTAAGCAAGTCTGTTTTTTTTACAGCCCCTAAAATACATTCATATCGAATAGGATTCACAATCATCACAACACCTCCCACATTGGTTCAGTTGAAACAATTGAGGCTAAACCTTTGGAGGATGGCCAAGTCCATATGACTATTCACGGCTCCATCTCTGGGTTGGAAATAGCTGTGCAGTGCTAACAAGTTATTTCTGACTGGCCCACCCACCTGGCCTCTGCAATCACTCCAAAAAGTAAAATAAATCACAGGAGACACCAAAAACAAATCTGCCTCAACCCCATAGAGACATGGAAAACTTACAACTAACGGTGTGTTAATGGTAGGGGTGGGGGAAAAAATCGATACAGCATAGTATCGTGATATTTGCCATGGTAATACTGTATCGATACACGGCCGCCAAGCATCGATATTTTATTATATAAATTGCAGATGGGAGTTTTCACTTTTTGGTACTAGAATAATAAAATCTATTGCTTTTTTAGTCCACTAGAAAACTTAACAGGATGATATAGAGGACTGAAAAAGTGATATGAACAAACAGAGAAATGTATCTTTTTAGATAAACAGATGTTGACAAAGTTTGACTTTAGGAACCTAATTGGAAGTTGGAAAAAGGTACTAAATTGCAATATATCTCAATATATTTAATATCCCAATAAAATAAAATCGCAACATAAATATTGTGATAATATTGTATTGGTGATTCCCACCCCTAGTTAATGGCGACATTTTCTGAGCAATGTGTCATTCTTAGACAGGAAAATGTTTTCCAAATAATTAAACCACTCCAATGCTGTTATTATTGTTGCATTTTTGAAGACAAGCGTTGTTCATCTGCAAAATTTGATATTTTTTTATTAACCGTTCATGGTGATCCTCTGAAAGCAGAAGGACAGTCCATCCAATACACACCACCAACCACCAGGCTAAAAGGCTGGGTTTAGGGGATCTTGTGGGGTTACCTGGCTGTGACAGTGTCAGCACAGGGCTCAGCCTGTGGAGCTGGGATCTTCTGATCAGTAAGCCTCCTCAAACTCCCCATGTTTACTGAGTTGGCCCTTCCTTTGCTGAAACACAGGAAGCTCAACTGGATCACACAGGAAGACAGTACAGGGTGCCTGGAAACCAGCCAAATCTCCATCTTGAAGCTATGAAGACGACATATTTGGCATTCAACTGAGAAAGGAAGAGAAAGACAGATACAGAAAGAGGACCAGACTGCCTTGTTACAGAGAGTTTAAAATGCTGTGAACTGCCAAAACGGGAGCATATTGTCTTTGTGAATCAAGTGTATCTGATTCCTAAACCTAAACCAGGCCATCGCTGTAATCTAAGCTCTGGGGAAAGTTAAACAAGCCTGGATCCCTGCTTCAGACAATGTTAGCAACAGCCAAATTACCTCATTGGAAATTAACAAACGGCCGTCACAGATATGAATTGGATGATTTACAGTAAGAGGAATCAGTTAGATATAGGACAGCAGTCTGCAGTGTCATGTTTACAGCAGTGAGATGATTATTCAACAGATTATTCAACTTGGATACAAGGACAAAGACCATTTCTCCAGCTGGAGCTACTGGGTGACAAATTGTTTCTCCTAAAAAGAAGTTAAATCTACAAATTTAGTTTGCCATTTATATTTGAAGTGACTGACTGTGTGATGAGACACAACACAAAGCGAGTTTTAGAGGTGGCGCAACTGCACACAAAGTCAAAGGAAAGACACAAATTTGCTCGGGGCGACACAAGTTGACATGAAGATGTTTCCATGTGCATCTGTAGCTAGCTAGCTTAAAGCCAACATCTGTACAGTTGGTATATTACATTGGTAGTTTGGGGGTTGAATGAAAACAGTCTAGTAGGGGTGAGCGATATGGCAAAAATATCATATCACGATTTATTTCAGGCAGGATCACGATTCACGATCTTATCACGATTTATTTTCCTGTTGGTTTTTAAGACTATTTTGCAAGTTACTGGTTTAAATGAGAAAAAGAACATTTTATTAATAAAGTAAATAATTACTTTATTAATCATATACAATATAGCCTAATGATTCATTTAAACAACAAAGAACTGATTCATTTTGTTATAAGAGCATTTAAAAAAAATTTATTTTTAGATTCAATTTTCCCACGAAAGAACGTGCTGTTTGCTTTGTGACATCCCCATCTCTTTCACCTGCTGGGATGTCTGTCTCTTTGTGTTCTATGTTGCAGATGCTAGTAGGTGTGGTTAAGATCAGCAGTTATTGGAGCCACCTGGGCCCGGTGTTCTCCAGTATAAGAGCACATCTCATGTTATGCACTGTGGGCTAGAGAGGAGGGAAACCCTGTTCCCTATGCTCCACGCTCCTTGTTATTTTCTTTCACAATACAACACTCCACTCACTTTTCCTTCAAGCATGCATACCTGCTGACATGACTGACCTACTGATTATCACACTTCATATGATTATTTGAACATTAAGTTGTTTCTGTTTGTGTAAAAATAAAAGTAATAGTACCTTTACTGCAGTTTTGTGTCATCGTACTATTCTTTTTGTCGCAGTTTTGAGCCAGCCGTGACAGCTTCTGCATATTTAAAAACACAAAGACGGGGAGGGCAGTAGCCAATAGCCTGAATGTGTGTTACACCCCCACCCTGTCATGTAGAAGTAACGATCTCTCTGAAAAGGTAGATCGTGGAGACATTTGAATCGTTCACGATCAAATATCGTAATATCGCCCACCCCTATAGTCCAGTGAAGCGAAATCTTGTGAGCTTCATGGTGACCCATAGGAACAGCCAGGCAGACGTAATTGTATGTGAAAACAGCAGCACAGAGAGCAAACTACAGTTTACAAGCTGTCCAACAGAAGCTAAGAAGTCAAACATACAATGTGGCAATTGGGCTGTTTTTGACAGATATGTCAAAGTTGGGTCTTAATCCAATCCAGTAGTCCAGCTGTGGACACCTCCACCGTCTTTCTGCTGAAGCCCTAATGCTCAGACACTGGCACATTAATGACCCTCAGATGTATTTCATTAGGCCCCAGACTTGACACTTGAACTAGAGGGCCTCTATTTCCGCTGCCATGGGAGAGTGAAAACTGCAGAGCTAAAACAGTAAGCACTCCACAGTTACATGCATTTCCTCTTGGGAACAGAGGAAAATCTGTCATGTTTAATTCTCATGTTCAAAAACTGTGTTTGAGCTCTGCTGTACCACTTAATCAGGACAACAGACTGAGTAAAAGGCTTGTACTTCAGAGAACCTTCCCTGCTATACAACTTTCAGGCTTGGCGTCCCTGAATTGTACAGATGGTGGTGAATATAAATGAGTGAATTACATTAAGTTGTTCTTCCATTTTGTATCATTATCATTTTCCTGGAATGCTGCTAATGATCAATTTAGGATACTTGGACTTGTTTCTTAAACACTGCTGCATATCAATTAATATTTTAAAGCAGCATGTGATGTGAAGCCTAGTTATTCAGGGAATGAACTGACTTAAGCTCTTTACCACATGTATCAGTAAGGGGTGGTCTTTTGTAACTTTGCAGGGAACAGTTGGTTAATTTCAGAATTATTACTAGTATTATTATATGTCTATTAAATCAAATATGTTTGTACTGTTTATCTAACTATGGAGTGTCTGTGCTTCTAGATAGTAAACTTTGTAAGGTGGGAATTATGCCACCTCAGTTTTTTTTTTACTCAGAACAATCAGCTCCTTTTACCACGCTCTATCAGATATGCACATCTGCACATAAAGGAATATCAATATCTAATGTGCGGCTTTAAAGAAAAGCCTGACTATGAACCCACAGTACTATATTGAGTTTCTGTCTCTGAACTGGGGGACTGCTGGTGACTCACTTAACACCCCTGACGACAGCGTCCAACAGACCACATCCACAAAAACAGAGAACAGTGTTTGCATTGTATTGGTTCAGTGTGCATATAGGGCACTGAGGGGAAGCACATGGGAACAGATCAGAACATGTTACAGTAGGCCTTTACAATTACAGTAGAAATGTGAGTTTCAGGACAGATGACACAATAATACTCCTTGGTACCTTATTTTGAGGACTAAACACATTTTTTCTACACTGTTTTTTTCATTTAACAAAAGAAGCCAAAGACCTCAAATATATATATTTTTTAAAACAAGGAGCAGTACATGAACTTTGTCTAAATCAGATAAGTAAACACTACACTACAAAGCTTACTGCATCCTTGTGGCCTAGGGGTTTAAGACTACAACCATGAAATTGCAAACATCCCAAGTTTGAATCCAGCTGGGGCCTTTTGTTGCATGTCGTCCCCCATCCCTCTCATTTCCTGTCACCTCTCTACTGTCTCCAATCTCACAGCAAAATCCCCCAAAATACATTACAAAAGGCTGTCTAAATGGTAAAAACAAAGTACTGAGGTCTGATTCTCAGCACCAATTTTCCATTTGAGTATAACGACCATTTTTTTGATTAGTGTGTTGGTAAAAACAAGCTCATGTTCATTTCAGTGAATAAACTCCTTCATTTGCTTGAACTGAGTCGTTCTGTGAATGAAAGGCACATAAACATTTCTTTTCCGACTCACACTGCCCTCGCAGTTAAGCCTTCACACTGTCACAGTAATAAACACAGTCTGACAGAAGTCTCAGACAGCAAAAGTCTGCTACTATTTTCTACCAACACAACATCTTCAGACTCGTTTTTTTTTAACAAACCTTGGTGAGCAGAAGTCAGCTTCAACCACACCATTTCAGTGTTTCAGAGGCTGTTTTTAGGACCAAGAGGCCCCCCAAAAAAGAACTGTATCTGAGCCTGGTAAGGAGAGGAAGTGGCTAGAGAAGAGAAAAGGCAAACAATTTGGCCAAAAGCAGCTCTGGAGGTCACAAACCAAAACCAAGAGTAAGGCCCACCCCGCAATCTCACAGCATAAACAGACAAATCTGTGCCAGAAAATAATTTTCAGAAGAATGGAACAGAACAAAAGCACGTTATTGTGTTATACAGAAAATAGAGTCTAAAATGTGTTGTTTTAATCTAACTAGACTTTAAAATAATCACATGGTTTGAGAAACCTTCAGAATTTAGGAAAGACTGCACAGGTTTGGGTTTGTTGGTCAGGCATGATTCACTGCGTAACAAATCATAGATAACTGCTCTTCTGAGATCATCAGTTGTAGACACACATTCAAACGTGCAGGGTATGTGTGTGTGTGTGTGTTGGAGGTAAATGGCTGTAGCAGGCGATTATTTGTACCACTTTACGCCTGAGCCCTGAGATCTCCCCCTGTGGCACAAAGCATATGCCGCGGAGGGCAATCGTACACATTCATCACTCTGTCCCACAGGAACACACAGACATACACAGAAAATCACAAAGAGCATATTCATCTCTTGTGTCTCAAAGGGACAAGTACGCGCATAGGTGTTCGTCACTGACTGACAAAGAAACACACACGAGAAACGTCACATGTCTAGAAGGAAGGCCCGGGTGCGGCCCTCTGTCTGCAGTAAGTGGCCTCGTAAATCAGGTGGGAGCCCGGCCCCTGCAGCAGCAGCTGTTCCCCAGGGGCCTGAGGTCACATGCATTCAGCTGGTGGCTACTGGCTCAGCTACAGTCTTTCAACTCCCCCACTGTCCTACATTTACCCTCCCCCTCAATTAGCCTTCCTCCCCCTCCCTCCTTACTGTCCTTTCTCCACCGTCTTTGCCTTCCATACCTCCTTCCGACATCCCATCTTATCCTCTGTCCTTGCCTTACTTCCTGCCTCCATTTCCTTGATTAAACTGATGTCTAGGCCCTTCCAGCTATGTGGAGTCAGCACGGATGGCTGTATTTATATGGCCTTCATCTCCTGCTTTTCTTCAGATGAAATGGGGGAACTCTGCTTGATCCAATCAATGGATGCTATGTAGCCTGTAAAACATGCACTGCATGGGCAATAACATGCAGCAAGCTGTATGTTCAGTCAGAAAGCTGCTGCATATCTGATGTCTCTGTTGTGCATCCAGTCTTTGCCTTCAAGTCCTACTTACAACATATTCATACCTCTGGATTCAGCATTTAGGCCACTTATTAAATATCTCTTCTGCTTTCAACAGAAGACAGTCTTAAACTTCTAACCTCTCACTCCCTCTGGGCTGTCAGCATTTCATCAAGTGATCCCTGAGTGATTTAAATAGATTACGTGAGATTACTTGTTGAGGCCCTTTCATACGACCATCCACATCAACTGAGGAGAGCTGTAAGCCAGACTGTTGCGTCTGACCCAGATGGATGGGTAAAAAGCATATTGTAGTTCACAATATCTAAATTAGTGTATTAATTATACTGCTATACAGAGAGCGCACAGGAACCACACACACACACACATACACAAACACACGACAACCACTACCACCATCATTACCACCACTTTTTAACACAGTAATGAGCCACAACTTTTACATCCGACCCCCTTAACATTACTTTTAAAAACATAATTTCACATCGCTCATTTTAACACTTGAATGCTATAATTAGCGTTAGTTAGTGATACCTTAAACCATGAAGTGAAGTTATTTTTGCAACAGGCAAATGAATCCATAAAGGAACATTAAAATCCCCTAAAGTACCAACACATCCATTTAAAATTAGCACTGAGTAAGTTACTGGAGCGTTAAACATAAAGAAACCCTCTGGGATACAAACATTAACGTTTTAAGACGAGTTAACGTTAGGTTATCAGCTTCCTTACCTTGGCGCTGTGGTGTTATTCCCCAGGCAACATACAGAGGAAACAGGAAGCTAGCTTCTCTTCCCCAGTTCCCAGTGATGAGACGCTAACCAGCAGCACGGACAGAGACAACGGCAACTATCTGCCCCGCTGGCACCGGGAGCCACTTTCTCTTCCGACAAAGTCACGGTAGATTTCTCCTGCTATTCATTCCCCTCAACTACCCTCAGCAGAGTAAATATATACAATGCAGTGTATATACTAAATCCAAATGCGGGAGGGTTCGACAGCTGGCAAAGGAATCAGAGTACTGTGAGGACCTCTTTTCCTCGGTCTTTACAGAGGAAAGTGGAGAAGCAAACCCGCAGACCTCCGCATCTCCCGTCCAACACCACACTAGTGTGAAGATACACAGTGTAACACAGAGGTTTTCCGGTTAAAACTTTCAAAATAAAACAAAAACCTGGACGCCAGCTTTAGCGCTAAAACCACAATTATTTCAATCTTACTTGTTTATTCTATTCAAGCCTGTCCACAACTATGGACATATACATTATTCCCATTTTCTAATATAAATATGCGAGGTTTACACTAGTGTTGCCTTACTGCCAACCTGAGGGAAACTACAAACACGGAAAAATCCATTACATTGATATACACGTACTATTACTATTATTTCTCTTACTTATTCTTCTCCCAGGTGTCATATGTGCTAAGAGCTCTTACTGGTATTTATTGCTGCTCCTACACATACTGTGCTCATTTTCAAGTTCATCATTTTATTTAGGGGTTGTACTAGAAAAGGTTTACATGGTTTAGTTGTAAAACACCATATTTTGTCATACTGCACATTGTTGCAGCATCTCTTTTAACCCTGTGTGTTGGACACTCCATTTTAGCTACGGAGTGAAGCAGGGAGGGCGGGTCCTGATAAACCGATAACCACCGCTTTGGTTCAACTGTAGCCTACATGTTCCTGGAACTGCTTAACAACATGGACTGGAGCAAGAGAGTGGTAAGTTATTCATTTGTAACAAATTGATCTTTCATACACAACATTTTAACTGAGCTCTGTCAAAACATCACGGTAACAACTTTAGGTCCACTGACTGTCTAGAGGGTGTCTAATGTTTGGTTGGGAGGGTGGGGATGAGGGGAGGCAGTTGGCGGACGTCTTCTCACTGTGTGCTGCAGCTTGGTGTGTTTCTCCACCAGTGTTTTTGAGGGTGTGTCAGACTAGCCGCATGGCGAGCATTATGACAGTTATAACAAAGTGTCGCAACTGGACAAAAGGCAAGGCTGGGCTAATATCGAATTGTTTTCAGGCAGTTCCAGACAGGGTTTTCTGTGGGAGATGGTAACTGACTTTGGGATGGACTTTGGACTTTTTCACTTTGCAAACCTATTAGATGCACAAAAAGATATGCAACTTTTTTTAAAAAAACCTACAACCTGATAATCACAGCAATGGTAAATATTACTTCAGATGAGTAGAATGAAATGATGGATTTGGTGATAAGTCATGCACACACACGCCACATATTCAATGCCTACTGCCAAATGTTGAAATGTATTACATTTAAACTACTTTTATTTTGAAGGCTTCTGCTTCTGTTTTTCCGTCCAATTGTTGCTTAATTTAGCTAATTTAATGCGGCTCCAGTCTGAGCCTCCAGCTTACGTCACACACACATAATTGCCTTTATACAGATTCTGCGACGGCTATTTAATATTCAATCTGTAACTATAAAAATTAGTATCTTTCAGCATCATCAATGTACTGCACTTTTATATTAACAGAAACAAGATTAGTAAAAAAACATAACTGAATGAAACAAACAAGTTAATTAAAAGTTATTTTATTCAGGTGCCTCTGACTGTGTTTCCTTCCCTAATGATGATTTGTGGTATCACTAACAATTACTACAAACACATTACCAGAAAATCTGTTTAAAAGTGCTGACTGAATTTATTTAAACCACAAGTTTATTTAACAACTTAATTGTTAATTATAGAAGTAAAGTTATTATTATTCCTAAAATAAATTTCATAGCCGCAATGCAAATAATGTGAAACTATTGATACCGATGACTAATTCTTAAGTAATATAAGATTTTGAGAATATAGTTTCTCGTCTTACAATTAATAGTGTTTTGCTCCTGAGTGTGTATTGAAATAGTTTTGGTTGTCTATAAATATATTCCATCATCTTAAAGAAACAAAAAGTAAAGAAAGTATCTTACGAATCGTTGTATGTATGAAGCCTAGGGTAAACTAATGTATAACACTGAAAGCCACATGAAAACTTTTTTACATAGGGATTATAAGATGTAGTAAACCCCTAATAATCACAACACATAAATAGAAATTTATAAAAACAGTTAGAGTTTTGGCATGCCATAGACGTTATGCGGAGCCAGAGACTGCACAGTTTTTGGAACAGGTTTAGTGAAAATAATCAACTCAGCCAGTTATTTATTTCCCTGAAACTTAATGGAAAGTTATTCCTGCCTCAGCACTGGGGACGTAGTGGAAAAATGTGAGAGAAAACAAACTATCACGCCCGGAAGATCCTTGATTCCTGTTTAGTCTCTAGGGAATGTTTGCAAGAAACTGCTGCTCTTTCTATCTCTCCCTCCCAGCCCCTTGAGATGGGTGAAAAGTTTAATCTGCTTTAACTGGACGGATTTATTCCATTCTCTTTCCCATATAGTTTATGTCTCTTACACTAGGTGTGCAACCTGAAATATACTGTTTTTTTGGGTAAAAAGTACAATAGTAAGGAATTAACAGTAATGATTATGTTAACATGGGAGGGTTGCAAATGCATGAATCAGAGTACAGAGTGAGCAAACACTTTGCTTTGACTCAGTAACAGGCGGTGGTGATGATGAAGATGAATGCTGTGCAGAAGCATAGCGCGTCCAACAGGCAGCCAAATATTTGAGATAAGCTGCCAGAATAGATATGGAGCGCAGCAGAGACCCAGACAGTTTGGAATTGACCCAGATGTAGTAGACTTCATGGTTTGTAACTGCGTCCGATCTCTCTCTTCATACCTCAGCATCTTATCTTTTCCTAAAAGGTTAGCCAAATGTAAAAACTGCAAAAGTGACGACATGTCAGGTCACTTACAAATAAAAATAAAAATGTATGAAGGCTATACAACATGCAGCAACAAACAGTGAATCCAGAATTGAAGCCCACTTGACAGCGTTACAGATTTCTTCTTGTTGAATGTCGAACGTTATATTTATGGTGATGTACAGTACATACAGTACAGTGTACATGTCAGTACTTCCATGACTTCCGGAGCCTCCCTGTGGTCTGTTTTGGTCACTGCAAGGAAACAGAGACAGAAGCCCTTAAAATAACGTGTTGACATTTTTTATTGTTTTTCTCTCTCATAGCATCCTAATGTTCTACTGTTTACATCATACTTCACACATCAAACTACTATCACTGCCATTACAAAATAATAAAGCAAAAAACTGTTTAGAGCACACAATTTGACTTGTCATAGGCGTAAGGCACAGGTGTTACTGATAACTTTAACAATAGCTCTGTTTTATTCATTCAAATGTAACAGTAAGCCAGAGTGACAGTGTGCTGTGACCAGCACGCAATAATACCAGTACCCTGAAACTGAAAAGGAATTCAGCCAACTTTCATTTTACTATTTACATCTGTGCCTTCCCTACTCTGACATTGCAATATGAAAAGGCCTGTGTAGCTGTTTACCATGTGTGTATGAATGACTATTGTACCTTGTATGTGGGAAGCATGATACTAAGTTTGTTATGAAGAGTTTTGTGTTAAACTGCAGTCATATGTCCGTTTCATATTCATGGGACATTTGTACTTACTAGTAGTACTCCATGGAGCCATCCAGTGGTAAAATGGAAAACTACAGATCCAGTTTACACTTAGGTTGGGCAGTTACTGCTGTTCGGTGATTGTGTTGGAAGAAGTATCCACAATTTGTTATTTTAGCAAAAGTACCAAGAGAACTATGTCAAAATACTCAATTACAGGTAAAAGCAAAGCATTATCAGCAAAGCGTACTGAAAAGTATCAAAAGTAAAAGAACTTGTAACTAATTTTGTTGTAAAATTTCCCCCATGAGTGATTTTTTTTATTTATTTGGACATTATTAGTTTGATTATATTGATGCATCAACGTGTAGCCTAAGTAGCATACCTTTGTAGCTGCTCGAGGTGGAGCTTACAGTGGTGGAATGTAACTAAGTACATTTAGTCAATTACTGTACCAGTCGAATTGGAGGTACCTGCATTTACTTTGTTTATTTTTGTTTCATTCCACTTTTCTACTTCAGTGCCAACATTTCAACTCATACCTCTGAAACATGACATGGAGCCCCAACTAGAGGCCACAAGCAGAAAAGTTTGGGAACCACTGGTTTAAGATAAATTTTGAAATCTTATAATATGTTTTAATGATTATGTTTTAACTATGACTATACAAGAAATGTACTTGAAGTATTGTAATGGAGTGAGAGTATAAAATATCATCAAATGTAAATACATAAGTAAAGTACAAGTAGATTGTGCTTAAGTACAGTACTTTGATGAATGTTCTTTGTTACTTTCCACCACTGATTATGTTTTGACAGGAAAACAGGCACATATAGCACATCTTTTAATCTGCTAAAACCACTTTCTAATTAGTAACACTGTAATAGGTTTATAAGTTGTATTATAATTTTATTAATTGTCAAAAGACATAGATAAGTGCCTCCTTTGGGTTGCCAGGTTGTGAAAAATCCATTTAGCAGAACCAGCAGTGTGACACTCAAGCAGACCACTCTTGTAAAATTCATTTATTAACAGCTTATTAACATTCAAAACTGCAGAATTGATGGATTGTTAGAAAGTGATGAGTAATGACCCTTTATTCATGATGTATCAACATTTTTAACTTAGGTAGCTTATTAGACATTTACATTATTCCTGAATAAAAGATTCGGAAATGATAAAGACTTTTTTTTTTTTTACAACCTAACAACCCTAAAGTTGTTCTTATAAAAGTGATATAACTAATCGTTAGCATTAGTATATTAATTATTAACCACTAATAAACCCCTATCCCATAAAGCCTTTTAATGGCTTATTTATTCGAATTACGTAGTACCACTAAGTGGAAATATTTGATATGAATATCCAGTCATACACCACTTGCAGTAACTGGGCATATTAAAACTGTGTTTCTTTGTATGAATGAAAGATTTTATGTTTTTAAAGTCTCTGATTGTTCTGTAGATGATCATTTTAAGCGTCAATTATCCACTAAGTGTGCAACACAAATAAATGACTGATGATGTTTTGTCTCTTGCTCGCTTGACTGATTAATTAATTAATTAATTAATTAATGTTGATTACTGCTATGCAAGATTATTGGTTCAAGTAGTTTTAGAAGAGATAAAAAAGATCTTGTGGGGTTGCTGTTACAAATCTCTGGCAGTTAATCGTGTGTGAAGAATATGCAGCCAAATTATGTTAGGAGTCTAATTTGCTTGTTTATGATAATGGGGACTAAGCATTGCTGCTATTTATCTAAGACGTGCTAATGTTTAAGGACTTTAATCATCACAAATAATTGCTGATATTCTCACTTTAGTCTCACAATCTGAACTGGAATATAAATTAAACTATAAAACAAATTCCCACTGACATGCTCCTGCCAATGTCCGGCTAAAATAACACACCAGTACTTCAGGATGTGGCCTTACCTCCTTAGATGAAAACAAGTCAGTGAAAATGAGGACTAAGTGTAATTTCACCTAATGATAGACCAGCAAGAAAACCAGCTGAGCGACTGAGTTCAGCTCACATCAGCTTCTCATTAGTTGTCAGTACCCGCCCTTTGCTTTATGCCATGATTTTCACAGCTGTTTACTACTCCAATAAGTGGAGAGTCCTCACATTAGAGACTTTACTGGAGTTGTTTCAATTTGCTCTGAGATCTGGGCATAAATGGTCACCATTTATTACTTGGCGTGAGAGTAAATTGATTAATCTGTTCTGCTATTAAATACCACCACTACTACCAATCTTAATTGCACTGTAATTGATAAATAACCAAATGAATGATCAGATTCCTTATGAAGTTGCCTTTTATTTGCATCATTATAAAGCGAAGGCTGTGAGACAAAGACTAGACAAAGTGTTGTTGTTTACATCACTGCCTTGCTGTTATAGTGTTTTCACATAACTTTGATGCAAAAAACAGATGTTGCTTCAAAGCGCTGCTTCAGAGGCTGCTGGTAAACAGCACTGCTGTGATGTGGATCTGACTGGAATAGGGAAAAAGTTTTGAATTCTGGATCACAACACAAATATTCCCTTTTCTTTTTAAGGCCTTGCTGTTTATTCTCTTTTTTTCCTACAACAGCAAATTACAGAAGCAGTATTGAAAATAAAAGTCTTCTTTTCTTGTTCTTGTAAAAAAAAAAAAATCTGCACAAAATTTGAATGACAGTACAAAACGAAGCGTTAATATGCCATGTCAATGGGGGGGAGAGACATTACTGTTGGAAAATCTATTTTGCCTTTTCCAATAATGAAAACATCTCAATATTTTTACATTTCAGAATTATATCACATAATCTGAAACTATATATATATATATATATATATAAAAAGATGCAAGAAATTAAAATGTGTTTTTGTGTTTTTGACTGTCTTGTTGTTTTTTTTTGCAAATGAACGCTATAAACACATAAACCTCTTAAATATAATTATCAGTGCAACATTGTTTTCTTTTGAGTCCACGCTACAGTATCCTTTTTCTCTAGTTATTAGATGGCGCTAGGGCTACAGTCCTCTATAGCTGAAAGCGCAGACAGATCGGTGTAGAGGTTGAGAGAAGTGGGAGGTCAAATCTGAAATGAACAAGCTCAGAATGTGTTCACCACGGCACGACATACAAAGCGCACAGATATTAAAGACGTCACCCTTCTCAGGATCAAGTTTTTGATTGTTTGATTGTGGTCCGGTCCCATGGGCCTTTGTGTCCTGATAGTGTTGAGCTCACACAGAGTTCACACAGAGTCCATTCCCCTTGTAATGTCTAGTGGCGGGATTGTCCCGTCCATCCATCTGCAAACAAGAGTCTCAGTAGAGATTTGAAGAGTTCATATTGAGGTGACATTTGCACTTCTTTTAAGCTTAAAAACAGATAGTAAAAAACAGATCATCACACATTGCTCTTCTCTACAAACGTCCTATCATTCCCCTGTTGATTTTCTCTTGGACGAGACAAAGCAAGTGATCAGTTCTTCTGTGAGTGACGACCGTTGGTGAACTGTGGTCTTACAGTATTTTGTGAGTTGGTGAGGACCCCCAGTGAACAAGACGGGGGCAACCATCCTTTGGTAAAGTCACGGAGGGGAGGCCAGGTGACCTGATTCAGGTGACGCCACTCGATATCCTGTTGTACCAGTGTCCCGTCCTAATGACATCAGCTCTGACATCACAACGTTATGGCTGCTACACGTGAAATACGTAAAAAGTCTTTGCGGCCTGAGAGGCCTTAAGCTACAATACAGCATGTGAACAATACAAACTGGGTTTTTCATGAGACAACTGTGTCTTGTTAAAGTAATGATAGCACCATTCTTCAGTTAGTGTGTTTACCCCTCCTTGAAAAGGCTCCTATCATGAGGGAATCAGTTACAAAGTGCATTCAAGCTGCATTGTCCAGATAGCACTTCTTCAGTGAATCCACAGTGACGTTTGAGATGACAAGCTAGTCTATGTCTTAGCGAAAGCAAAGCAATGATGATTGTTGTTCTTTTTTTGGTATGCTGGCAGACATTATTTATATTATACCGCCTCCTCTGCCATCGACATGAGCGTATTTGAAGATATGCGAAAACACTCTGGTGACTAGTCAAACATACGCAGAGATATGATGAAGAAACGAGAGATTAGTTGAGAAAGAGTGCCAAGAGTTTACCAGCTGTTTTTTTGTTTGTTTTGTTACTTTTTTGACTCATTCATCCATCGGTGTTTTTTTCGTGAAGTGGGTATTTCAATGACCTGGCTTGAATGCACATTGAAATCGCTATGATATCAGCATCACACAAATCTTACCCGGCAAAGTAATCCAAAATCAAAAACCATAACACTGCACCTTCCACAAAACAGTCAGAAGATTGTATTTACAGACACACAAACCCATGAAAAAAGGGATACTGCAGCTTTTATCCTTTTACTTTCTTTAAAAAGGGCAATAAAATATATTAAAACGTATTTACAGTGTGTGGTTTTTGGACAGAAAACAACAAAAAACAACAAAGAGCTGTGATAGATTGTTATCCTGTTTTGCAGGGATTCATAAGGTAATGTGCCTTCTGTCATCATAACTTAACCTGTTTCTTTTTCCATGTACAGTAAAAACACCCAGATCAACAGGAGAGGCCAACCGAAATGTACTAAAGGCACTGTCAGAACCATACATTGCCATGAATGGGACCCTCACTTTAAAGTGATAGAGGTCAAAGGGGAAAGGGTCCATGTTTCAGGGTTATGGGTTATGGGTTATGGGCACACCCTGTATGCCACACCATTGGGCAAGTCTACAGTTTTGCCGGATATGGTTAATTTACGATTTTGATACGTCTCTTTCAAAACTTGAAAACATACAGCCTTCAACTGATATTAAAAAAAAATCTTTTCCCAGAAAACGATAAATAGTTTAAACATTATTAATAAATTGGTCTCAACACCAGCATCCGATTGTAAAAATGAATGAAAATCAAAATAGAAAATTAAAATATCATCTAAATCATCTGTACATATTTTTTCTGGATTTTATTTGTACACAGTGTCCCCTACTGGTAGGTTCTTTTTACTGCAGCTCCTGAGAAACGTGTGGATCAGTCCAAACTTCCCATTGGTTCCTGAAACCTGTCCCTCCTCCAGCGAGTTGAGGGTGTTGGCAGTTCTTTGAGCCTGCCTACTCGCGTATATACGAGAGGATATGCCTACAGCCAGTCTTGTGCAAGCTCTGCACGTCATACAGTCACACGGATGCACTCAATCCCCTCTCACGCTTCCGAGTATGAGCTCTGTACATTGAGTTTGTCCTTCTTTAGCTTGACACCGTCCACTAGCTCAAAGTTGTAGTTCTCCAAGGCTGATAAGTTTCTGTCCGACATGCCTCCGTGTGAGCAGGCACAGTACAAGACCACGCCGCAGATGGCCCCCAGGAAGACCCCCAGGGCGGACATGGCAATGATAGTGATGAGTATGGGGTCGAGTGTCTTCAGCATGTTGCCTGCTCCACTGATCTGATTGGTCTCCACAAAGTCTGGGTATTCAGTGATCTCTTCAACTGGAGGGGAGAGACAGACGAAGAAGAGGAGAATGAATGGTATAATATAAACTCCGAAGGGTCTGGAGGACAGCAAATAATTCTCCAAAAAGGGATAACGCTAAATAAACCCTCCATATTAAATGACTTACGGATTTCATTGAGGCGATCCTCTGGTAGCATTGGCTCAGTGGGTACGTCAGGATCTGTTCAAACAGAAATTCTAATTATATCCAGTACTGAAAGAACACAAGCTGTAGTCAAAACTGTGTTTCAGATCAAGACGTGAATGCAGCCTTTATAAGTATGAACACTAAAAGCCTCACCTTTACAGTCTGTCATGCTGAGTCCATTGAGAACCTTAATGTCATCCACAGCGATGTCTCCCCAGCTCTTTCCATCCACCAGACCTTCGATCACCACCTTGAAAAAAAGCACAGAGTGACTTTTTGGCTACCTTTTCTTGAAAGCCACAATGGAAAGAGCACAGGTATAGTGGTAAATGCCCAAACAAGTCACACACCGAATGGGGGATCAATTTACCTGATAGGGTTTGTTGGTGCGTGGCACAAGGACACGACCTTCCCTCCAGCGGTTGCCTTGGTGACCACTGACCGTCCACAGCAGGATGTCAGCTGGCCCTTCAACTGTCTGTTTGCGCTGTTTGATATGCAGTGTGCCAATGTGTGACCCGAACATGTGGTACCAAAAAGACACACACAGGTCTGAGTCTGGGGAGCTGACCACGGGGCTGACCAGCCGAGCCACCTCAGCCTCTTGGGGACCTGCTGCTAAGGTGTAGATGAAATTCCCTGATCCACCTGTTGGATGAAATAACTTGTTTAAAAAAGTCTCTGCGGCATGTACTATGTTAGGAGGTTGCACATTTTTTGTGTGGCACAATTGAGAGATACCCTACAGTGTCCTCACCTGTGTGGTCCATGTTAGGGCCAGTGTTGAGGGTCGGGGTGCCGCTGGACTGGATCTGCCACCTAGAGCCAGTGTCCTCTGATGTCCATCTGCAGAAGGACGGGTCATTGGCCCAGCCGAAGTCGCAGGCAAACCACACAAAATCTGCAAATGGGTTGATGAAATGTCAAGATCATCAGAGGATAACATATTTCATTATTCTCCTTATTACAAAAGGAGAAATTGTCAAGAGCTCTGGGCTTTACCCGAACAATGACCTGGGGGCCTATCATGATATGTCTGCAGGCTACACTTTGGGGCCTCATTCACTGATCTTCATCAGCGATAAGCACTAGAGGGCAGCAAAGAACTGCGGGACCAAAGCTCAGCATTGCACAGCTGGAAGAGTTAAAAACAGCTAACTCAGGAGGGAGAAACAGACTGGGATAGAAGTCGAGTTATGGCTCCCACATGAAAAAGAATGAACAGACAGCACAGACGTCATGTAGACCTTATTTTTGGCTGCAGTTAATGATCTCCTTTAATGAACGTATAGAGGGACACTAAGAACAGACACTTTACAAAGACAGGAACAGGGGAAGAGGAAGATGGGGTCTGGACATGGTGTCCAGTTGAAAAAGCAACATTCTTAGCAACCCGCAGAGAGCTCAGGATTTTAATGAGAACAGGGACTTGAGGTTTGAAGACAGCTATGGTAACAGTGCCGGGGCCCCATTCCAACAATGAAATCCCCCATGGACACACGTCGCGCCGGAGAAGCCTCAGTAGAGGCAAAACAATGTGTGGGAGCTCAGGCTTTAGTGTTTTTCAAATTGGATGAAGAAAGACTTCCAAGGAACACAAGGAAGCGAGATGTTTGGGATGTTAGCCACGGCCTTAAACTCCAGCATGACATGCCTTTATATAGATACAATGAGGCAGCTCTCCAAATGACAGTATATATGAGCCAATATTCCCTTTAATAATGAGAAGATTTTAACTAGCTTCTGCAGACAACCACTGTATTAAACACAAAGGATGGAATTTCCATGTGAAACCATATTTCAGAAGCCAAACCACTTTTTTTGTCGAGAGATCCCATTCCCAATTAAAATGGCTTTGGCTTTTTTTGCAGTCTTGCTAGGCTTTGACTGAGGCTACCAACAAGCTCTGAATAGGATGAACAGCCATATGAGTCACTTGGTCACATGATGAAGAGATACTTTTTGTTGCTGAATGCAAAAGGAAACTACATCCTCTGAAATTAGAGTGCACAGCACACGTCCACCCAGACAATGGCACACACAAATACACAGAACTGATTAGCATGCATAGTTTGAGACTCTTCAAATGAAAGTCATACAAATAAGTGCTTACCCACAGACATTTAGTTCATACACACACACCTGCACCTCACTCTCATCTATTATAATAGCTGGTGCCCCTGCAGACTACAGACAGACCACAGCGCCAGCTGACAGAGTGAAGGGGGCTGGGTGGAACCTATGGCCCATTAGCCAAGGTCAGACTGGGGCGCAGCCTCTCAGCTGCCTGCTGCCTCATCAACCTGCTATAGGAGACAGCGCTATGTATGTGTGTGTGCGCATGTGACCCCAAAGCACACCTCATTTCCTGTGGTCATTTGCATGTGCTTCCCTTTGTGTGCGTGTGTGCGTATGTGTGTGTGTGTGTGTGTGTTCAGTGTGTGTCGGCCCAGTGATTAGTGATTATGCTGAGAAGGCAGCAGCAGAGCACCAGTGCTAATCATCAACTAGACCTGCATCACACAACCCCCCTCACCCTGTCAGCAGGAGCCTCTCAGGGCCACATCATCAGCTTTAATAACAGACACACATCAGAGGAGAGATCATTATATAAGGTTTGCTTCTTGATAAATCTATGGAAATTAATAAAAAATAAACCTTGAATAAATATTTACTCTACATTTCAACATTCTGGCATATAATCTTTAGTTTATCTCAGTAATACGTGGAATTATTGATGGGAAAGAAAAATATAAGTTTATATAAGTTTTTTGCTCACCTGGGATGGTATCCACTTCAGCAGTAGTGGTCTCTGGCATCGTGGCACCCCCTATCACAACACAACACATTAGCATTATTAGCCTAGCCTGGCAAGAGTTATGTTTTCTTTTTCAAATAACTGCACTCAGCTAATCAACACATGACTTGTCTTGTTATTCATACGTATGAGTGCTCTGTGTCCATATATCTACCACGAAGCATAAGTGCTTCGTGGTAGATATAATGTAATGCCTTCAAAACATGTGACTGAGACAGTGCCATGCTCATCATCGGAGACTGCTGGTTAATGGGGAGTGCAGGCAGCAGGGCAGGCTTAGAGTGTTACTGGGTTAGTGGAAAATGAGGCCAAGAGAAGAGAGTGGAAAAAAAATAGCAGGAGGACAAAGCAGGTGAGAGATGAAAGGACAGAGAGAGGTAGAGCTGGCTGTTAGTGCAGTGATTTTAGAAGCAGGAGCATGTGTTCATTTGGCAGTCTGGGTGGAAGTGCGGCAAACCTCTCCTGTGAGTTTGTATAGGTGGAGGTAAGAGGGGATAAACTGAAGAGGTGGGAGCTACAGGTGGAGCCAATTAGAACTGTCTGCATGACAGCTCACGCGAAGTTGCATGCGTGCTTGCAAGTGTGCACAGTAGATGGCAGCTCCAATCAAAGAGAGCAGCGAAGTGTGAGCCATAGCGGAAGGAAGGGCAAGAGGGCGTTTTGCAGTCTCATGAGGGCGATGTTAGCACCTGTCACGTCGTAGTCATCACCTGTGCCGCTGTGGCAGCTCGCCTGGTCGTCGTCACACTCGTCCGATGGAGTAGTGCTCGGGACTAGTGTGGTAGGTGGGAGTGTAGGAGCTGTAAAGGTTAAGAACAGAGACAGCAGACATCATAGATTAGATTTCAAGTTACACATGGAAATCCACTGATGTAGGGGCTGGAGTGGATGAGCTTTGGCTCAGTGGATTCACATTTCAAAATTGTATGAAATGTTTTGTGAAATGGCTCATTGTTCAGAGAAGGTAAGCTAATGTGGACCATTAGCTATTGCATTCATTACATTCTTATGTTTGGTCCAGTCACTGTTTGACCATGTTCTCATCTCAAATGACACACTGCGATTCAAAGGGGAAATGCTGAACGGTTTGAAATCACATTATGTTCATTTGGCAGACATTTTTGTCCAAAGCAACTTACACTAAATGTGTTCAAACATGATAGGGTCAAGAGTTAAGCAGACATTCTGAGTTCATTTTCAATATCCAAGGGACATTATCAATGGGCTCAGACCAAAATGGCTCTGGATGCAATTGGATAGATGTACAACCAACCAGAGCAACGGAACATGTGGCGTAGCGTAGTTGGAAAATTAAACTTATTAAATCCTATTGGAAGTACTGCAAACACATCTGTGTAGTTTCTTTTAGAGAAAATATGCCGTCCAGTTTGTTTAAAGAGGTGGTATTATGCTTTTTGGCTTTTCCCCTCTCCTTTATTGAGTTATATATCTTTTTTGTGCATGTAACAGGTTTGCAAAGAGAAAAAGCCCAAAGTCCAGCCCAAAGGGAGTTCCCATCTCCCACAGAAAGCTCTGCTCTGAACTGCTTGAAAAAAAGCTTGTTTGTAGTCCAGCCCTTCACTTCCTTTACTTGTGACATCACAATGAAAACGCGTTATAAAGCTTGACAAGAGGCTAGCGGGGGTCAGGCACGCCCTCAAACCAAGCTAGTCTGAGTCTAGTCTATTTAACAGAAATTCCATCACAGTGGATTTAGTGATGGAATCACCGCCCGCTCACAGAGCCCTCTGCTCCCGCCGTCACACAGACCGCTGCAGCAACAACGGCAGAGGAAAACACAGCTGGAAGCTTTTCAAACCGCTTATCTGTCTTTATATTCGGAGTAATGTTGAAACGTTTTAACCGTAGACTGTATATATTTTAAGAGCTGTGTGGATCGCTGGTGTGTGTGTCGCATTGAACATTATGTCGCAGCAGTTGTGTGTGGCGTCGCTATGAAGACAAGCTACGTACTATCTCTGGGTACTGCCTGCAATGGAAAACGGAGCCGGGCAGAGTAGTTCAGTAACAGTTCAACGTTTAGTCCTGATGGTAAGATGTGGAACAATGATGTTGTGTGGTTGTGGACTTGTGTGTAACTTACACCATCTGCTAGGTTACAGTCTCAGTCTGAAGCGGCTTTGATTTGTATCACACTAACTTGTTTCTTACGACCCGCCCTTCTCTGCTTCTGATTGGCTAGTAGTCCTTACCTGGGAATTGCGCATGTGCAACTCCCAACAAAGATTTTGTACAAGTAAGATGCATCACTCTGTAGCTGAAGAGCGGAGCATACAAGACATAGGGTGAAAAGAGGAGCTGCAGCAATGTGCAGTATGAGAAAAATATGGTGTTTTTTGAAAATTAAACCATCTAAACCTGTTCTGGTACAACCACTAATTAAGATTTTGAACCTGAAAATGAGCACAATACCACCTCTTTAATACTGATGTGATGGCAGATTCAACAGAAACAGTTCCCAACAGAGGCACCCATCTTGGTTGTCTGTACCAGATTCAGGACTGGTGGAAATCTGTCTGAATGGGGGGGGGGGGGTGGCCAGACGCAAATGTAACATGAGCACGCAGATTCATCGGGTTCCAAGGCTAGACAAGAGCTAGACGTCATCAGAAACTCGGAGTGAAAATCTCTCAAGCAAACAAAGACTGAAAGTGTGTTGAGAGTGCTAGAAAAAGTACTGAGGGTTTTTTAAAGAAATAAAACGGAAAGCATGCGAGCATGGGCTGTAGATGTAGTCTGAAATTAGGTATAGACCATAACACTGAAATATGTGTACTAAGCATACAGTTATACACTGGGCTTGAATCTAGTCCTGAGCTATTAGCATACTCTGCTTTTGTCATGCTGTGGATGTGTGGGTGTATAAATAGAGCTGAAGCTAAAGCATGGTGCTTAAGCTTTGTGTGACTAAAACTCAAAGACGCAGAAACAGAGTTTGGGATTGGCTATAGGCAGGGCCACTGGCTGCCATAGTCCCCTATCATTATGGCCCCACTACACATGGATGCGGACATGGCCGTATTTCCATGCCACACAGCCGTCCTGCGGTGTGTGTGTGTGTGTGTATTTGTGTGTTTACACTGACTGAGTAATGAACGGGCTTCCCCAGTGTAGAGGGAGGAAAAAGGAAGACAGATAGGGGAAAACAGCCTGAAAAATGTATGTGGAGTATCTGTGTGTGAGATTGTGAGTGTGTGTGTGCATGCGTGTGAGCCAATGCTCTCGCTCTCTCCCTCACTAGATGAAATATGAGGCAGATCAGCCCCTGTCAGATTCAGGGTGGGAAAGGTTAGGGATGGGGTCAGAGCTGCGTCAGGGGAGCCTCTCACAGAAATGAGGATTTAGCCCTCTTGCTATGGCTTGCTACACACACACACACACACACACATGCTTGTGCACACTAGTACATGCACTGGGGCTGAACAAGTAATTGAAATATTAAAATATTATAATAATTGAAAACATAATATGTGCAATAATAGCAGGTGTGCTTTTAAAAAAAAAGGTACAATACCATTATAAATGAAGCACCTAAAAATAATATTCTCCAGACGTATGGGAATATGCTTGTTTGGTAAAGATCCCAGTAAAATTAATATCATTATACATTATAATATATATTTTTTTCTTTAGTGAAAATAAAAAGCAAAAATTTCCATTCCCACTAAAATCGTGTCTCATATTGTAATCGCAATATCTCTCAAAATAACGGCAAATGATTTAATGAACACCTGTTTAAGAGCGTGATTGTGTATACATGCGTGTAACCACATGTTTGGCAGGGTGATTGCGGTTGCTCTGTGTGTATACATTTGTGGGAGTCTGTGGGTGTTTGGCATTAACACAGAAAACAAGCATTATCATCTGACTAAAGCTCCCGGTGGGAGTCCATGAGGCTTACAACGGAATGGGCCTCCCTGAAATCCAATATGTAAATCCACTTAGGGCTTGCGCTCTACACACTCTTATATTGCTGAACTGTTTCTGTGTAACATAACCTCTGAGAGAGACAGATGGGGGTAATTTTAAAGATAGCAAAGTGTGTATGGCCTTTTGAGAGAAGAAAGACGTGTGCGGGTTGGGACGAGTGTGATGTGGGCCAGGTTGCAATAATCCTTCTGGCCCAGGTGGGCTTTCATTTGATCCCCTCTAGAAGTGGCTATCTATGGGGGCAGCTTTGATTTAACAGGGAGACAAGACAACAGTCCCTTGTAGGGATAAAGAGCAGGAGGTACACAGCTGTGGGCACTCACGCTCATATTTAAATAACCCGACTGTGGCAAAGACATGAAGAGAGGAGCTTTCTTACAGTCAGATGACTCACCTGTGTGTGAGTTAAGACATGTCGGATGCGAACACATGTAAACACAGTCTATGAATGAATGTTCGGAGTCAAGGTGTGCCCAGTAGCTTCGTCAGTGTAGACAGAAAATTCATATTTTGACTAAATATGTGAGGTTGTAATCACTGAGGGTAGTAATGTCAACAACAGGAGTGGACATTTCATTACCATGGTTAAAAGCTGGAAGTATCATCAACATGAGGAAAAAGTTGCCACCATTGGTAGAAACGTTTTTACTGCTTGTAGATCAAATCAAATCAGGACCACAGGTAGAAATGTCACCACCATGGGTAAAAATGCCTCTGCTACTACTCACATTTCTATATTTTGCACCAAAATGTTAGTGATAATTTAGATAGAACACAGACAATGCAATAGATTTTAATAGAAGTTCTAACTGGGGTTCCAGTTTACCTTCAATCTCGCAACCAAGAAGCTCAAGTCGCAGGCCCATGCCAGCAGGAGTGGCCCTCTCTGGGTAAATTCTGATGAAACGGGTCAGCAGGGGCTCCACCGTCCTCAGCTCAGGAGTGTCATAGTTGCCATTCCCTTCAAATATCTGGCAGGGAAAAAGGAGAGAAGGTGGAAGAACGAGAGAGACAGACAGAGAGAAAAGAGTGAGTGGAGAAAGATAATGTGCAAAATTGCTGATGTCACATTTGGGCATTTGACTGATAGGGCTCTCCAAACGCAGATACCCAGAGGCAGATTTCTTCTAAACTTCTGAAAACCAGACGGAGAGGTGGCATGTGCTAGTTTGGTGGATGATGACAGGAAAGAACAGAATATGACCAGATCTCTCTCTTTGCTGACATCCAAAGCACAGCTTAGGCAAGTGATGCAGGGGGCTGGTGGCAAAGACACCTCTGTCAAAGGCAAGTTTTGGCTCCTTCAACTCCGCCTCAGATCAACCACAAGCAAAGGAATAAATGAGGGGAAAGGGAGGATGTGGGGTGCAAGAGCAGCAAGCAAAGTAGGAGAGAGAGGATTGATGGAAGTGGATTAATGGGTGTGATCACATGAAGAGGAGCCTGGTGCAACTTAGATGCTGGGAACCTCTCAGACAAGGGGAGAGAGGCAGCTAACTAGGACGGGGGGATATGGATCCTCCTTAGTCCCTTCATAAATCAACCATCAGCCCATCTGGATCAGATTTATGCCCTGTCAGGGACGCTTGTAATTGGGGACGGGCTGTTGCAGCTCTTCCTGGAGGTGTGTGTAGGTGTGTGAGTGTGAGTGTATATATACATTCTTTGTGTGTAAGCGTGTGCATGCAATGAGCAAAGTTGATGCCACTGCGATGACACTCGCAGATAAATCTTGGGTCACTTCTTTATGTTGTGCGTTCTTTCCTCTCTCTCATCCTCGTCATTCCTCCCCTGTTTTACCCTGACTTCCCTTCACCCCTCCTTCCTCTCTGGAGAGGTTTCACTATCCATTGAAAGGGTTGAACAGTGTGCGTCGTGCAGAATACAAAGCAGGAAGAAAGAACTGGGAAAGGACTCTGAGAGACTTGAGATGCTTATCCTAATGTGATTCAAAGCACTGCTGAAATTGACTCGCAACGCCTGCTGAATGACTCACAACTGCGAGGTGCAACGCTCTGGTGAAAATGTACTAAATGCGTCATAATCTGAATTGATGTTCTGACGTATCTGAGAAACATTTTTAGGAGTATGTATTCAAATAATTTTCCACAATGCTGAAGGTAAAACCTATCTATTAGATTGTGTTAGAAATCACACCATCAATTCCAACCCACCTCCTCAAAATAACTTTGGCTAAACAAAAAGAAAGCATTAAGTGTTCTTTGTTTAGGGTTATGCTTCTGATATATTAACAGAATTAAACAAAGATTGCAGTAATTTTTGGATCACCTTAAGCACTGTTCAAGGGTATTGTAGCAAATGATCAGCAGAAGACTAAACTCTCACCTTTGGCTTGTTCCCATTGGTATCCGCCACCATCCTCCAGTCGGAGCCGTTGTTGCTGTAGCCGAGGCGGAACTTCTTCATGAAGACTTTGTTCTCACGGTGCTTCCCCCCCTGGATGATCAACCCCTTCACCAACTTCTCCTCACCAAGATCCACCTGTAGCCATTCGCTGGTGAAGGCCTGGGGCTGGGGCAACAGGGTCCAACCTGTCCTGCTGGTTAGCAAGCGGGCGTTCTCTGGTACCCAGCTCCGGTCTGTATGGGAGGATGCGGTGATCTGGTTGTCAGTGATCAAACCTGATATCATGCCCAGCATGCCCGAGCATGGGTACTCTGAAAGACAAAAGGGAAAGCAAATGGTGCTTAGCTCTTTGATACAAACTAATGAAATCCTGCAGAGATGATGGGTACATAGGTAAAATACTTGATCTATATCCAAAGGCTTGCAAACAAGTCTAGTTTGGTGAGTTTGAGGTTCATATAGGGGCAACAGTGATAGTGAAAGTCAAAGTGAGGAGGACGATTCCCCAAGCTCTTTGTGATGTTACTATGATCTCTCCCTCTATTCTCTTTCTCTCTGTGTCTGCAGATCTTATGCATACTAATTCCTCTGCCTGAAGCGGTTGTCTCCAGGCAGCCAATTAAAACCCTCCTCTCGGTTGGTGCTTCCACGTCCTGCATTCTGGGAGCGCTTTTTCTTTTCATCTCCCTTATCCACCCCCTCTTCCCTCTATAGACTCACATATACTCACACACACACACACACACACACAAAAAACACATTCTCTTTGTGTTTTATCTGTTGCTGCACTCATCTACCTTCTGCTCCACAGCTGTCAACATCTGTGGGAATGTGTTTTTTTAACACCTTGTCGTTTCCTGTCCACATTTTCGAACTTTCTTCTCCTTGTTTTGTTCTCCTTCTCTTATCTTATCCTATCATAACTCTCTGTAGGTTTTAGCATCTTTGGATACCTTTCCCATTCATTTGCAAAAGACAGCTGTTTTCTCATTTTTCTTATCCTTATTCCTTCATGTCGTCCCTCCATATCAAGAGCTGAAAAGGATAACAACTTGTTGCTACAGCTCGGAAACATTTAAATCTTTTTTTTTACATTTGAATTTCTTAACTCTCTAGTTCCAAATCGACAACATCATAAACATTTCTAATTAGCTAAGTACCAGTTTTTTCAGCACTGGTACCAGGTTTTGTGTTTAAATCACCATGGAAATAAAGGATTGTCAGACTTTACATTGAATTTTTAAAACTTTAAGGCTCCAGTTGTATACAATTGTACCTGGGTTTCTTTTTTTCAAAATGACCAAAATGATGGGAGTCATATTCATATATATAAGATACACATACTGTATTGTGTGTTCATTTCATGTAACATTTAACAGTACTAGCAGTCTGTGAAACTTCTTGTGTCCCATGGGTGTAACAGTGAGGGGTAAAAGGTGAATGGTACAATTCAGATATGAAATATGCTATTATACACTTCTGAAACACCTCCTCAGGGAGTTAAATATACAGACACTGGTGCCACATCTTTCTGCCTACCTTCACGCACTTCTGCAGTTTGTTAAACCAAGTAGAATACACTGGAGCTCACAAAAGTTTCTCCATGTTGTAATTACCACTATCAGATTGACTTAGCAGCTTGTGTTAGGGTTATCTTCCTGTCTGTCTCTTCCTAACCTTCCTCCAACACTTAATCCCAAGACACTGAGTCAGGGACCTGTGGCAAGCAATCACATATTTACTATCTGGTTCCCACGGAGGGATAAATTTAGGCATTATTACATCCTCTATGTCTGTATGAGACAGAGCATGCACTGTACCGCTGTGAGACTCAATAGTAAAACTGCATTTGGGAAAAGTGAGTGGAGACTTGGAGAACAAGGCCTGATTCAGACTTGTCTTTCTCTTTCTGGTTATCTAAAGCCGCTCCTATGCAGACCCGTGAGACAAATATCTGTTTCTGCCTTCTAGAAAACTGGAGCTCAAGGAAATAAACGCTTGAGGAGCGGAAGACTTTTTCTACCTTCTTTCTTTTGTCTTTGGCCGAGCTCTGTCTGAGAGCGATCACAAGAGCTAGCCTCTGGCAGAGCAAAGCCAGGGCACTGTATGATGAACGCCTTTGAAGTGGGATGATATGAAAGAAAGGTATATGTGTGTGATTGAAAGTGTATGTGTGTGTCTGATCTGAGTTTAGACACTTGGGTGAACTTCCTGGGTCATCTGGAGCCCTTAATCGATTTCAGCTGCGATCACAGAAGCCTCAGAGATGCCTTGCACTTAATGACACACCCAGAGGAACAAACACGCGTGTGCACTTTTGGACTGTAAGCGTGTAGATGGTGATACATGGCTCTGCGGGCCACATTTAGGGTTTGGGTGGAGCATCAGTGGTTCATCAGAGATATTTATACACCATGGCATATTTACAAACAACAGGGCGGTGGATCTTTTTATTAATGAGTAGCTGTTTGTATCAGCAGAGGCACGCGACCATAATGATTTAGGGAATAACATCTTGCAGCAGTCTGGGGCACAACTCTAATCTGAGGCCTGAATTATGGCCTTGGCATCTGAAGTGGAAGTTATATATATATATATATATATAGCTCTGCACCACTAGTTTAGTAGTCACATGTTGGTGCACGCTTTAGGATGCTACTATGTGGAGCACTTTTCAGGAGAAGTGGAGCATGAACAATCTCTCCGCATTTCTTTCAACAAAAGTTTTTCAGTTTTTCAAGTTCTGGTATCCATAGCTCAAGCTAGAACGGAGTGAGTCACCAAGTTTATGCGGCCCTCAAGAGCCACACAGTTTCTCTGTCTCTGACTGCACAACTAGCATGCAGTGGATCTGGCAATGTCTTCAGCACCCAGGGGTGCTGACGTCCTTACGGAGGCCCTGTGGTGACTTCAGTCCTGTGATGTGTTTACGCTCTGTGCAGCGGTCTGGTCGTGTGCCCGAAACACACGCCCCAGCTGTAACCCTGCTGTATCCGCAGTGCCTCGTCTCTGCTATTACGTGAACAGCCACACATATGCAATGCATAACTGCATACACACACACACACACACACACACACACACAGAGCACTCGCGCAGTTTGCATATGAGCACATTTGGTTGGTTACAACTAATCCTGACCCTAACTGTAATCCAAAGCTTTATCCTGAACTAACAACGCTGACAAAATATTACTGTGACAAAGAATGAGTTTTTCATTGATGTCCTTGTCCTCTTTATCCAAGTACAGAACAACAAAACACACAGGCAAGAACTAATTAACATTCAATACACATGCTCATAAACCCATAGAGATGCAGACAGATGTGCTAAAACCATATGAAAGTGAGCCACACACACACACCGCTCATTAAAAGACATCGACAAGAAGGCAAAGATGAGAAGAGCTTTGCCAAAATCAGAGCTCTGTAAGCAAAAGACAGACTGTGGCTAAAGAGGAAACTGAGACTGGATCAGCAGGTGGGATGGGACCATATAGATACCACCCAGTTCCAGTTCTCTCTGCCTGCCAGCTGTTGGCACCATTTATATTTAATGAGGTACATCTAAACATGGGGTAACATAAATACGTAATCCTCTTTTGTGTGCCACTTCTCTATTATGCATCGGGTTGCTTTAGCCGTAGAGCAGGACTCTCACAGAAATAGAGCTTCATCTCACACCTGGCAGAAGTAAGGTGCAACTGGGTTCAGGACTGGAAATACCAAGTATGTTGCAACAAGAAGAGAGCTAAACCAACACCGGGGCATGAGCAGAAATCATAAATAGAGTCAGTGTCATCATCTGATTCTTGCATTTGAAATTGTGTAGTGTTGAATTAGGCTGTAACCAGGATAATATAGAGTTGTGTGTTTTCAGTGGGACGGTGTGGGCAAAGATTGAGCTCAAATGTGCGTGTATGTATATATATGCATGTCGATCAGCATGGATCTTAGCACTACCAACCTGATATCTTACATCCATACACCTCGAAGCGCAATGCGATGCCTGTTTCCCAGGCAACGGGACGGATCCGGACGAAGCGTGTCAGCGTGGGTTTGGGCAGCATCGTCTTGGCAACGTCTTTTGGGTTGGTGTTGCCTTCAAAAACCTGTGATAGAGGCAGAAGAAAAGTAAATTATTGACTGAACATGGTGAGTCTTCTGTGCAGGGTGGAAACTTCTCTGAGACCTTGGCCACATTGAATTAAAAAACACAGGGTGATGGTGTCATTTTGAGCAAGAAACTGACACAGCGTGGGAAATCTTTTGTATTATTGTAATAAAAATAAAATTACATTTTAATGGACAATCTTTACACTGTGGTGCTATGCCGTGTAATTTTTATACATGAGACAAATGTCACATACATGTAAGACTGATTAAACTGACTTCCCTGTCACCCCTGAATCTGCCCCAGCACTTCCTCTTGCACCACGTGTAGCAGCACAAAAAGGCAATGGCAAGTGAAACCTGAGACAGTATGTATAACACTGACAAGACCAGATTTGCTCAAGATGCCCTTTTTCTGTCGTCGTATTCCAGATTTGGTGGAGGTTTTACTGCAGTGTCTTGTTTAAAGGTCAGCGATGTCACTGTTCTCCCCTGGGGTCAGTTGACAGTTTACTAGCACCATACGATGAGGCTGGCCACCCAGCAAAACAACTCCCCACAGTCAATCACGGTTCATTCTGTGTAATTGAATCACACCGGTGACCAAACGACCTCCTGACCTTCCTGACAGAGCAGCTATAGGGCAGAGAAGAATCCAACTGAGAGGAGCAGGATGGACAGTTAGCTAAAAAGTCAGATAGAAAGATAGCAGTTCAGGGCTCACCCATTAGTCCATACATCCTGCCCAGCCCTCTGCAACACAGTCCCTGAGCAATACCTGTCAACCCCGTCACTAAGGGACACTGCAACAAAGTCATCCACTCTCTTAAATGTCACGCCGAGTCTCCTCTCCACTTGCTAACTGTAAAGTGGCTTTTTCCAGAGCTGTGCTGAGATGCCAAACTGCAGGCTCAGCATGTAGCAAATGGTGCCCCTCCGCACAAAAGCACTTTAGAGTCCTGTGAAACACAGACTGGGCTAAGCACGGCACCTTTAAGCCCCCACTTTACAGAAGGGACTGTGTACTTTGGGAAGACCATAAAATAATCAGGCCCGGGGGCATGTACATAGCAGCACAAACACGCTCGTTTGGACCCTCTGTTGCTGTTGAGAACTTTGTTCCACTTGAGGCCTCGCACTCTTTCACTCAAAAATGCCTTGTGGTATTTACATGTGACATAACATGAGAACTGTCTGACACACACATGCCTCTCTGACCCTCCAGACGCCCATAGTGGAGGGTGTCTTGGCCTCCAGATGGATAAAACATGGTCTGTTTGACAGGCCAATCAATGGTTTCAGCCTGTCACGGTCCGGTTAAGCATGCCATCCCTCCCTTCCTTTATCTTCTTTTCCCTCTCTCCTGGACCCACCTCTACCAGCTGCTCAAACATGACAGCCTTTCCCATTTCCTTCTGTCCCTATCTCTTTTAACTCTTGTTTGTAAAGTCTTTTGTCATCCGTGTTTCTTTTACGACAAGTTGACGGGTGCCTGACATAAACCAGAGGCTACATTCCTTACATAATCCTTCCTATGGTTACTGCGCTGCTGTATTAGTGCCGCTGTCTGTGCTGGAAATACCATCCACTTAAACAGACAGTGGGTTTATTATCATACAGAGAAAAGTGTATAATTGCACATTGGGAGACTCAGCACATATAGCTGGGTATTCCCCCTTTTGTTGAGCTCAAAAGCAACTTGGAAAACAGACCACAATTCAAGTCAGCTGGCTACATTACCGGGACAAGATATTCCAAGTCCAGTACATGTGCAGGGGTGGCTTTTATGACACATTCATTGGTCAGGCAGATGCAAAAATAAACAATTTTCACAGTCTAGTTTGCTCTGATAGTCTTATCTAGAGTTAGAGGCTGCAAAAGTTTCTACAAGTGTTATCAGAGCTGCACTTATCCATATAATTCCACTTTTTTTCACCGTAAAGTAAGTTAGCCTCATAACTTTTTCATGTCATTAGATCACTGCTGGCTTATGAAGCTCTTATCACATATAAGTTGAACCATAAGGTATTCTACCTTTTGTTTGGAGCCTTCCTTCAAAGTGATCCAGTCCTCTCCATTAGAGCTAACGTCCACTTTGTAAGACTTGACAAAGTAAACCTTTCGGGTCTCCTGGGAAATGGCGCCCTGGGTGCCAATGGCTGAGACAAATCGCAAGAACCCAAGGTCCACCTGTGGAGGGTAAAGAGGGAGAAGACACCTGAGAAAAAGCCGCTTAAAATTATCAATCGTGAGAACATTCTACAGGAGCTGTAAGATTTTTGTCCCTTTCAGTAGTGATTAGAATACTGATTAATTGGAGCTGATACAGCTGAAATATAGTGCCCTATGTCTGTTCAAATGCATGAATCATTTTTGTAGTAAAGGCTTTCAATGCACTGTAATGCACAATGTCTGTATTAACAATGCACTGACAAGCTGGTGAGCTAAAAATATAACCCCACTATTAGAATCACCTCTGGCCGTAGTCTCATCAGCTGCTACCTGGAATTTAATAAACAGCAATGAAATGATTTTCACATTAATGAAAGAGACACAGGATGACAACTTAATTTCCTGAGATGGGAGACAAGAGCTTATTGGATAAAAGTGAATGTTGAATAGAGCGGGGTCTGCAATCACATTATCAAAACTGGCCAGGAGGAAAGAGAGATACAGATTGAATATCAAATACTGTGCCTTTAAAATATGCAGGGCTTTATAAAGTAATCACGAACTGCGGTACATTACTGGAAAGCCATTATATTTTCACATGGAGACAGCCACAGGCAGTGGGGTCAGAAAGACCTGTGAGTGAGTGTCTGGTTGTATATCTGTTCTGTAGTCGCATGTATGCATTTTTGTGTGTGTTTACTGCTGGGCAGAGAAAGTCACTGGTTTGCATCAGACCTGTTAAAGGAGAACTGTGTCTGTCTGCCAACCATGCCTGTTCACAACCAGAACAGCCTTCTTACTAGCTTTACACTTTCCACTTTCTTAATGCTGCTGTCTGTTGCCTAACTTCACTGGGATCATTAGGGCCTGACTAGGAACTGAATGTGAGGACAGCTATTGCTATTTCTGAGACACACAGGGAATTTTTCAGCCACCAGTGATAACAAATCAGCTCCCTTTGACCTCTGTGGAGGCTACTTAACCCCGCGGTACCATCCCTTCATCCATAACAGAGGAAAAGAGTGGGTGTGGTGTGATACTGAAAGGCTTTAAAAGGAATGCTAACTCAGTCAGTGTATGAAGCAGCATGCTTAATTTTAACAAGCGATAACACTGCCTCTGACAGGCTGAGCTGACAGTAATGAGAAGTAATGGTGTTGCGTGCAGACACCACTAAAACACGGGACTGATGCAGGAAGCTGGGGCGTTATTGGAGCAGGTTTCCAGATCATGATGAGAGACGAGGCCTTTGATGTTGACGTGAAACGGGTTTGAGCTCTGATGGATGGCGACCAGAGGCTTGAGTAGATTACCGAATCGACGAAGAGGAGATCATCCGTATGTGCATGTGCATGGGTGTGTAAGAAAAGAGCGACAACAGTGAAATCCTTTATGCGAGAGTGAGAAGACAGACATAGAAGCACACACATTTAAGAAAATCAAAGCCAGGGTGATCTGCCTCCAGAAATCTCCGTAGAACTCCAGCATGTTAAAAGCAGCCAGGCAGAGCCAGCAAGCATCGTCTGCCAACCTTATATACTGTGCCACACTTAATGTCTCGGAGCAGAGAGCAGGAAAGGAACATCTGCATGCCACAGAACGCTGGTCATTCCTGCTCCTCACATTCACTACCAAAAGCAAAAAGACATAAACAGATGGGAGCAATAAATGAGGTTCCACCATTCTCTCACTCTCTCTTGGCTACTCAAAGGATTTGGATGGATGGAGACTAACAAAAAAGACAGTCAAATACGGAGACAGAATACTTTTGTTCCTGTCTACAGGCTCAAGGGGCTTATACAGTAAGTCCCAGATTTCTTTTGGGTCCACAAATAGAGACCAATTTAAATCCCTTCAGCTTCAGACGGTTCCCATTTAATAACGCAGGAGCTGAATTCCTCTCTGTTGGGTAAACGGCCGTGCGCCAGCGCTGGATGAGGAAAGCACAGCGGATGGCAGCGAGGCCTGCGCCGACATATATTAGCCCAGGCAGGTCTTTAACATCTGTGTTCAAATGGCCAGCCTGTCTCATTTCCAATCTGGACCAATGGCAAAGCGGCTTACTGAAAAGGCTTACATAAAAAAAGGTCTAATAGGAAGACTTGGCCATGGGATGTTTTTTTCTGAAAGGATCTCATTAGGTGTAATTGAGAAGAAGAGCCTGTAGGAATGAAATGAGTGGCGGGGCTAATTGGGAACACTCATGGGTGCTCAAACAATCTCAGAGCCTGAGCGAGCTGATATAGGGGTGATTTGAAGTGTTTTGGACTTTAATCAATATTCTGGGACATGCAAAATTTTTTTGAAAATGTATGTTTAATTTAAAAGTAGTAATTTTTTAAGGGGTGTGGTGAATTGCCCACTTTGAAAGAGCTGAAAACCGTAACATACTTTCAATAGTTTTAGGGTCACACAAAGCATAGAGATGCTAGGGCAAACAAATGATTGTAATTTCTGAAGGTTTTGGCACAAAAGCTCAAATGTAATAATACTGAATATGTGCGGCATCAGGGCAAGAAGTGACGAGCAGGAGAAATGATGAAAGAGTAGGAGGAAAGAGGAAGAGAATAGTGAAGAGGAGGAGGCCTCTGACAGTGATGGCTTGGAAGATGTGAAGGACAGAAGCATGGGGTCTCTGGTGAAGAAGTGCACAGACTAGATCATTTTCACAGACACGGGCTGATAACAGGGCCTCGGTAATGAGCAAAGCATGATTTATTAATGGATGCTTGTTGGAGGCAGAGGAATGAGGCAGAGGCTGCGTTAACAGACTGGGGTTACACGGGTCAGGAAGAGAAGATGGGCAGCCAGGACGCTTGGATGTAAAGCACAGTCCATCCCACACCACAGAGACCACAGTGAAAACAAACAGGCCCAGATAATGATTACTAGTGGGACTCCTTTTAGCCCAGAGCCACAGACGGCACTAGCTGACCTATATACATAAACCAATAACCAACATTTAGAAATCGCAGACAGTGCACAGTGGATGTTGGGGGAATATATCACTCTTAGATGATAATGAACTATTTGTCATCGAGCCCTGAAAGGCTGAATCATGCTTAATGGGTGATGTAATCATTGAGCGGAAAGGTGTGAATTATGACTCCTAATCTAGCCTCCATAGGGATGTGCTGCATTTTGTGACTTTGCTGATCTAACAGAATGAAGCTTGTGTCTTTTCCAAGTTTACATTATTGTTATTTCTCTTGTGAGGGTATGTGTTTGGACTGAAGCCCACCTATAGACAAATGACACTATACATTCTGGGCATGCTGGTGCACAGTAACTCATATCTGGAGGGACACACACACACACACTCTGAGCCATAAACACGCCAGGCTGGGTAAGAAATCACAGAGGTGTCTCTGAATCTTTCCATAAAGCAACTGATATGTGGGCAGGACTTCAACGTGTCCTTGTCTCCCAGGAGTGTTTCCTGCCCCAGCATTGTCCGAAATATGTTTGACTCGCAAGTATGTGTGTTGTGGGTGTTTTCTGCCTTCCTGTTGTGAGGCAAACTGATGACTCAACGTCTCTTGCCTCACAGCAGCCACATGGCTCCAGTTGTTTCACTGACTAATGAAACCAGAAAGGCAGAAAAAGAATTAGTCGTGCTCAGGCTTGTAACATCAGCCAGTTAAAGCCTGCATATATGCAATTAGACTAACATCCTGAAATCCACATTATGCATTTGAATGAGGCATATATATGTGTGTAAGCACAGAAATAAATTACGGGGAAGGACAGACAAACAGTGTATTTATGTGTGTTTGTACAAGTTTGAAGAGATCATTTTCCAATTATCCCTCAACAGCAGTGGCAGCTGTGGGCGGGATCATTACGTCTAACCGATATGGAGTGTTTTGTCTCTGTGCTGTATGACTCAGATGTACAGCGAGGCCACATGATATGTATTTGAGCCTAGTCATTGTTGTGTGGGTGCAGTGAAGAGACATGCAGTTTTTAAGGCCGAGGAGGGGGGATGTTCAAGAAAGGCTCAAACACTTTATCTCTTGCTGCTCGATTGGCTTATAATTGAGTTGCCAAGAAGTTGTATGCAGCAATCCGTACTCTGGGAGAAGTTTACTGAATTCTCTGTTTTAAATCCATTTCTCTGGGGTGGGGGGTAAACTTCCCCTCTGTGTGTGTGTGTGTGGGCTGCTGACTGAAAAATCGAGGCCTCTGGGGAATGACTTTATTCGTTTTTCCTCACCAAAAACAACAAGAGAAATGCCGAGGGTGAGAAAGGAGGGAGCGCTCCTCTGTGTTCCAAAGTCAAAGAGCAGCTGGTAGACATAGACAGAGGCCCCCGTCCAGAAAACAACCTCTGGAAATGCTTTGTGGATCTCAAAGGATGGTATAGTAAGAAGAAAGATAGCCTGGAATAATTCCGGGCCATCAAGTAGATGCAGAGCCTCTAGTCATCTGTTTTTTGCATACAAAATCTGATTATGATGTTCTGTGTATGGTAATGAGAGAAAGCCGACATATTTGTGAACTGACATACACAGAGCTACTTTATTATGCAGCGAAAAAGAGAGTTTCTAGTCCCATATGTGGTAGTTCTAAACCAGCTTTCAGCAATGTGTTCACTAATTTTACCTACAGTACTTTGGTAGCGGAAGCTTTTTGGAATAGCTCCATTACCTGAAAGTGTAATTAATTCTCCTTTCATGAAAATTGTATTACTCAAATGCTGCAGGACCTATGAGCTCCACTCGCGACCTTCCATTTATCACAATATTCACCTGACAGAATTACAGTTTATTTTTAGCCTCCGACACCTCTATGGTGGCTTTAAATTATGCAGGTCTTCCCATGCGTTGATCATCTGTTTTCCTGACAAAGAAGGATGTATAGGTCGGACGACAGCTATAATAAAATAAAAGGTTGCCTGCATTGTTGTGTGTGGAGTGTGCTCGGGCTCAGATATGTACTGTTGCAAGATTAAAGGTTTCAGTTCCAGCTGTCAGAGGAAGCAGATTTTAAGGTTTCCTTCCTTCTGAATCATCTTTAAGACTCTAACTCCAGGGTTAGAGTTCCCATGCTTGCATCACACACGACTAATGGTCTGAGTAATGATTATGAAACTAAGAAATGGTGATCAGGAAGGAAACGAGGGCGACCTGAGGGTATGTCATGTCTGGAAACTGCTTGATGATTCTATCCCAGGATATACAGCTCCGAATGACTGTTTAGTGATGACGACTGAATACAGAGCTCTGAGGTATTTTCCTTGTCTATAGTGCAGACTCTGAAAATGACACTGATTATATCTGGAGCTGAGTTTTTGTCTCAGGGTTCTTATACAGCACTGTTTCATTTCATTACATCATGCCATCCCTCATGTTTCGATTTCTAGCCCTACTTTTGGGCTACTCCACTCGAGTATGGGTCTCTATCCCTTCATTGATTTTCCAATTGAGAGCGAAGCCAGGGAGCACAGAGGTACAGACAGCGTCCATTGTTTCCATTTGTACGACACGATGATCTCACCGGCAGATGCATGCCAGCCTACACTCCTCCTCTGCTCTCGCTAGACTTCATCAACTGAGAAGCTGCTGTTAATTACCAGTCCATATTCAAATTACTCATCACTCGGCACGGTGGTAAGCCATGGAACGTGGACAGAAGTGAAGAGAGAGAGACAATGGCAATGATGGGGGCATTTCTGCAACTCATTGACCTGGGGTAATTGAAAGCACATTCGGATGCGAAGAAAGTATATGGCAGAGTGAGCTGGTTTAGCGTCTGACGTTAGCCTCGGCAGTCGGGGCTGCGGAAAAGATAAACGCTACGGTGGCCAGGACTGTGCTTTCATCGAGGAAGTGTGCAATTAGTGGTCATTTGGTTGGTGAGGCGGTGGAACTCAACCTGTTATCTTTGCTAACTGGCCCAAGTTTCACAGTGCAGTTTGCCTTGCCGGACCGCATGAGGAAATAAAATGTTTTAAACCCCTGTGTTTTAAACGTCCATGTAAACCCATGACAAGTTTGTCTGTAAATGGTTGACACTGCCTTGAAATTATTATCACATGCAGGAGATAAAGGAGCATACTGTGTAAACAAACACTGATATGCTTCTCATGTTTATTACTTTCATCTATCAGACAAGCGAGATTTTCCCATATGACAAGAGTAAAGAGACTAATGATTAAACAATTTATGTTATGAGAGACATATAAAGGCTGATAAATACATAAATACAGATCAGGGATAATGCATCCTGGCAAGAAGATTGAAGATAATGGCAGGAGTCATTGCAGCTAAATTATGGAGACCAATATCAACTCAAGCCCATAAGGGTAAAAAAAACCTAACCTAGTGTATGGGATAACATGTACTGTATATTGCCATTATGAGATGCTCAATAAAGAGGCTTTCAGGTATTGACAGTTGGGTTCTGTCCAAGACAGTGTAAATAATTAATGTTGTGCGTATGTGCGATCAATGGCAGCTGGCTGACAGAGATCCAGTCTTGCTTTTATTGCATCATTCAGATGATATGGTGACTCTCTGTGACCATCAGATCCTTTCTTCGACATATCTGACAACGCCATTGTGACAGGATCTTAGCGATTTCCCCTGTCCCGGTCACGGAGGAACCGTTCGTTTTCAGGCAATGATGCACCAATCTGAAAACAAGATGAAGGTATTTCCTCGCCACGTGTCATTCAGGTTTTCTTTTTGGAACAAGTCTGAGTTCATAAAACAGGGATCAGGTTATAAGCTGGGTAGTCTGCAGGTGTACCCTCATTTATTTTTTGCTGCAACCTGCTGCAGAGACCCCTGCTGTTCATCCACTTAAGCTTCAAATACAGCCATAGCTCAAACAGAAAGATAATATGCAGAAATCTCCTTCTACCTTGATGTAGCTTTGTAGACTTGAATGAGGGGAAGAATGAAGCAAGTAAAGAGGGATATATATTTGAAAGGACCGGGGAAAATTAAATAAAGCCCTGTTTTGAAGGATTATTGCCCCTTTCTTTACTCCCTCCTCAAGCCACAAACCCCCTCAAAGGACATCTGTCCATCTCTGCGTACACCAAAAGGCTGATTAATGGCCTGGCTAACCCAGCACTCAATGCTGAACCACACCACACCAATCTAATTACCAGAGGGGAGCACACAGACTCTAGCATCTTGCCCTCTTCTTCCCCATGTGCATCAAAATGAGGCAGCATTAAAATGGACGACAAATCTGGATTATGTTGGGCAAAAAGAAGAAACGCAGAGCGAATGGAAAATGCCCAGGAATCAAAAGGCTGCCTGTCATGAATAATAAAACTGTCTGCCTCAAACTGCAGTCAGGGAATGATAATGAAATAAATAATGAATTGATTACTATGCTTCTGACGGCGCACTGAGATGATTTGAGCGTGCCGTGAGGGGGCCTGAGTTTGTTGCAGCACCATGGACAGGCTTAATGAAAGAGGAACGAAGAATTCTACTCTTTTAATGCCACTTGTGATAATTGGGCATCTGCTCAGAGTGCTCAGCACAAGTGCATCGCACTCCTTAGAAAACATAAATTATGTGGCAACCACAGACTTGGCTCTTTTGCTGCATTTGAAATGAGAAATTAGAGGAGCTCCATTCAGGGTTTTGATCTGATTAGTATTGGGAAATCAGGACGCCCATTAGAGCACATCTCTTTAAAATACAGATTTTACTGCCAAATCAAATCCTCAATATGATCAATACTACAGCAGCGATAGTCTTGAGTGGCAACAAATCATTGTGATCACTTGTAATTTCCACTGACAAAAAGGCAAACAGATGTAGAGTAGCCTTCAAGTCTATGCTGTTACCCTTATGGGCCTTTCTTTCAGAGAGACAAATGCTTTAATGCAACAGACTGTCCAACTGCTGAAGGAAGTTGTAAGGGAGGCCATGTTTCTTCCTGATCCACTCACATGCATGCTGGGTTCCTCTGCAGGACAATATTGGCCCCACTCACCGGCAAAGCCAAGAACGCACACATGGATGCACACGCATGGGAGAATGCATGTAAATCCGCACACATAAATGCTTAAACACTGATTAAATTAGTCTGAAGGAGCAACAGCGGCCCCCAGGACACTATTTTCATTGTAATAATATAGGAAAAGCTTGCTTGTGGCCCTTCCCAAGCAAATATTTGGCTTTGGGTCAGCTCCATTATTCATCCCCTGAGGAATTATGCTGGGGCCAAACTTTTCAGCAATGAAGCAAAGACTGTAGAAAAACAGTGGAAAAAGAAAAACAGTCCGAGCATTTACAAGGCCTGGAGGCTTTTAGTTAATAAATCAAACATGCTCCAAATGCATCTAGGTAGGGCCACTGCTGTTGTGTCACTGGGGGGGTTTGTGCTGTAAGTGGACTTGGGATATGTGACTTATCCCCATCTGGGGATGGAAGAACTAAATCCTTAATCTTTCCGCATAAAGTTCCCCTGGTGGGTGATGATCGCTTTGTGCAGATAAGTCGACAGACAGAAAAATATGACAAAGCCTGTTTGTGTGTGTGGGAGTGTGTGTGAGGCAGGGCAGGATGCCTGGACTAAATCCCAGCATCCCTGGAGGCGGCCACTGTTATCAGGGAAAGGGAATGTTATTAGGTAGGACGGGAAGACAGAGGGAGAAGACATAGACAAATAGGTAGACAGTGACAAAGAGAGTGGACACGGGCAATTTTTGTGAGGCGTGGACTCAACCACTCAGAGGTCCATCAGGACAGCTGACATTCATCATCGAAATTGTTGGGTCTCGTCAAAGTGTTATGGAGAAACTGCACCTCCACAGACTGAAGGACAAACACACAGGACTCATACTGTGTTCAAGCAGGCAGTAGTCACTTCTAATATGGCGTACACCCTCAGACTGTGATTCACCTCCAAAAACATACTGCAGGCAGTTGGTGACTTGTTCTGTACTGCCATGGTTTACTTTTCAGATATTCTCTACCTTTCCTCAGTAACTGAAATTACCTTTATAACAATTATCTGTGATATCTGAATCTAACAACCCTCTTATAAATCAATAATTTCCCATTTAATGTGGTACCTGTATCCATTCTTTGTTTGAATCCTCTGCTGGTGTCCATGCGTTTTCATAGTAGTTGAGTCTGGATCGCTCTGGGGACCAGCTGGGGTTGTACTGAGATGAGGCCATGACTTGGTCTGATGTAATCTCTCCCGATTCCATTCCCAAAGGGTCGCTACAGTCAAAGTCTGAGGGGGGGAGGAGGTGGAAGAAAAGAATGAATAGGAAGAGAAAAAGATGTTTAGTTGAATTCTGAGCACTGAAAGCATCAGAATGTACCCAGCATGTGCTTTCAGTGTCCCCCAGAATCAGAGCTAGTCTCTGGGGATGAGGACACCACATAACAGGCACTCAGCGCTGCAGGCCGGAAAAGAACAGGACATCAGCGACGCCTCAGTAAATCCTTTTTAGTTTTTAATGGAAGCAGGATGGAAGTGTTCCGCATTAAGACGTCAAAGTGTCTTCATAAAACATTCAGTGTGGGCTAAGTTTACGCCAGTATTAGGTGTTAAAGTGACTTTCACTCCAGTTATTTCTTCCACTCACTGGATGTGTTTCACTGACCTCCCTGTGGGCAGTTTATCTTTTTTGCACACCGTAACTATTTTCTCCAACCTGGTCTCTTGGGGTATTTTAGGTGCATTTAGTATGTGTATTTTGGGGCCATATATCACACTCAATGGCACACCTACCCATGCTAGGAGGTGGCTTCCCTGTTTGTGTTTACATGGGGCAGCCGTTTTAAGGCATCCTGGCCTCCATGGCTAAAGACTCAGCTGGGTCAGTTAAGGGTCGGCCCCTCCAACCCTTGGAGGTCAGACATGCTGACACCGCTGAGGACGGGGCTGCGGCAACGGTTGGAACTAACAATGTGACCTTTTGATCTGGGCAGAAGCCATATAATTTGTCACCGCAACAACACAAAGGTATGTGAAGGCACACTTTCACACATTCACATGGACCATTATTCTTAGTGTTTATTTACTTTCTTTTTTGTCCACTGATGAAACTGGTCAAAAAGCAGTGTTTCAGACTATACACCCTTCAGTCACGAGCCCTGTTCTCTAAACGCAATGCTACCTGACCATAAACAAAATTCCTTTGCCCAAAAATGCAGTCATGTGCCTGCGTGTACATGGTCACACACACACACACTCAGAGGGCACAGGATGAGGAGCAGTGTGGAACTGCTATGTGGCTGCTGCTTATGAGCTAACACAGATGGTCTCACCATCTGTCACACTGCTAACACACCTCAGTCACTGGGTCAGCGTGTGTGTTTGTGCTTTACAGTGTCAATGCGCGGTTGCATATGTATGCGCTCATGTGCACGAGATGCAGAGTCTCAGTGTGAGGTTGAGAAAACTGTCTCGCACCTTTCCACTCTCCTCGTCTCCTCGCTCTCTTTGAGAGGACTGCCCGTTCTTGTCAAACTTTTATACTCAGACCCACATCATCTAGATTACTGGATCATGATCAAAAAAATCACAAAGAGGCATTTTGGTGGGTGCTAAGGGCAGTATCTGATCATATGGGCTACCAACCAAAGCGGGGTTGATAGCTGAAAAGACGGTGAGGGTGGATGAGGAGAGTGATTGGAGAGAATTAGACTAAGAAAAATGGGGTAAGAACCAAAGACAAGGCATCCTTTCATCACTTTATCACCTCTCATCAGTAGCTTTCAGCTAGAGTCTACCCTTCCCCTTGTCATGCAGCAGCGAGAGAATCCACCGTGTATTATGCATAAGGGGATTATGAATGATTCAAGTGTGGAGGAGTGCAGACAAAGTTTGGAGATTCTTTTTCTAGCCTCTTCTCTTTTTCATTTTTTATCTCGGTCGGTGATGTAAGACCAAGCAACTCATGTAAATGAAGGTATTTACTGATCACGGGTCAGATATTTCACCATGCCTCTCTATGGTGAATGTTAAAAGTTGATTTGAGTAATCTGATATTAGATGTGTGATTAAAGTGACTCAAGTAACTCGGAGGAAACTACAGGGAAATGACATCAGCAGTCATCACTGTGCTCATTACTGTGAGGCGGGGTAGTTTCGGCTGTTGTGTGTGTGTGTGCTCAGCGTCTGTCTTCCCTTTGGGCAAGACAAAATCCTTTTGGAAATGATTAGTAGATTTGTTGAATGTCATCCATCTCTATTGCTATTCAAAGGCTGACTCTGTGTGTTTGGGGTGGTCTAGCCTCTGGATAGATTTATGACTCCTACCAGCACTCGTCTTTCTTAATGAAATGTTTAGTCGGAGCGTTTTGCAAAATGGGGTCGGGGGTCGAGCGCTGTGACGATGATGCTGCGTTTAAAAGCCCCAGGGGCGTGTGAGTGTGTGTTTAGGACGGTTACTGGTGGAGAAGTTGCCTTTTGGAGCCTGTCTGGGGCCGGCAGTGTGTAAAGGTCTTGTAAACCATGGGAGGCAGAGTTGTACCCTGTAACACATTCCCTGAATGGAGAAGCAGGAGGTGTTTATTTAATTAACTCTTATACTCTGTTAAACATGTGGGAATACATCATAATAGGACCATGTGTGGCTTCAGTTGCAGACAACATCTGCTTCTAACTTTAAGTAATATTCCTCTGGGGGTACTTCATTGCCCTCTAATTCTTACTCAGTTTCAATTCAGGCTCATCCAATCCAATTTTTTTCCACTCATCAAATCTCTCTTGTGATTTCATTTTGATTTCTACCCCAATAAACAGATTTTCTTGCTGTTATGTAATTTGGCTACCTCTGCTTCTGCCTTCTTGACATCCCCGATTTTTTGTGTTTTTTTAAGTGAGCTCACCCTCTGGAACGGTCCTTTCAATGACGGTGAAGTTGGCAGAAAAGCCTTCCTTAGCGATGGCGCTGTCAGTGTTGATTGTCAGTGCCAGGATGCCGGTGTAGGAGATTATCCTCCCCGGGGTGTTCTGCCCACAGTACCTCCCGATGTATGGACCGACTGGAGGCAAGAAGCAAAGGGAAACAAAAGCACAAACATTGTTATTCAGGTTAGACTTGGGTTAACTCAATATTTGTAAGTTTGCTATAGCCATGTCACACATGGGTTAACCCCCCCCCAATGGAGGTATGGCACCGGCTGCATTTTTTTTTTACCCAGCCCCATTAAAACACTTGAGAAACGCTTGACTGTTGGACACAAAAAGACCAAAGCGGAAGAGGGTCCTAGTGTGGGCAGGTCACGGTCTCTGTCTATTTGCTGGCTGTAAATTCCTCAGACCTCCCGTCTTCCCAGTTTTTAGGCTTGAGGTGGACACAGCCATGGCCTAGTGAGTTTTGTGAAGGAGGCCAAACAAAAAAAGACTGTGTAGAGACAATAGGGGAGCAATAGAAGAAAGAGAGTAATAAAAGCACAAGAGGGACATGTTCCACTGAGCAGACTGAGCTGGAGGGACGGAATATGGAAGGTGGAAGGAGGAAGAACTATAGGGGGATAAAGAGAGACAGGGAAACATGGGGAAAGAGTGATGGGGTAACGAGGGAAGAAGCTGGAGAGCAAGAAAGCACACTGACCTTGCCCTGTTTGTCTGATGTGTGCTATGATCCATGCACATTTGTGAGTGTGTGTTCCTGTTGGTTTATATAGATGTGTGGCTTATCTGTGATTAGTAATGCTGTGTTCAGTGATGAGTGACAGCCCTGCCTCCATGTGGCCTTCTGTCATCCAAAACATGCCACCGGCCCAGCTTCAACATGAAAGGCAAAGGCCAGACCGCGGGGACTTACAGGGCAGGGGTGTGATGGCTCAGATTAATCTTCATAACCCAGGTGCCTGGTGTTTGTGCGTGAGAATCTATGTGTGCTTTTAAATCCTCTAAGGCCTGGGCTGAACAAAAAAAAATCCATCTCCCGGATTATCTGCATGACTCCCCAGCACTATGAAATTTTAAAGAACCTTGCTATGAAGTCTGAATACTGGCTGCCTCTCCATTCCTCAGGGAAGAGGGACAGGAGAGTGGAGGTTCTTCCTCCACAGCACCTGTCTAACAATGTGTGCTTTGAGAGGTGTGATGCCCCTGGGGCTTCATGGAGGCCTGCATTTGCCTGGACATCTCCCACCTCTGCATACCCCGATGGCTAGCATGCCTCCAGCCTTCTGTGCTAATGCAGTATCGATCCAGATTGCACCACAGGAACCGCCTGGCAAAAGCAGATACTCTATTTTCCTCCCATGGCTTATTTTTGTACATGGCTGTCTTTCACATACAACAACACTTGAAGGGTGTGATGCCACCTCAGTCTGAAGTGATGGTGTCCACTTTCTGCCCTGACTAGGGTCACTGTTTCTGGTAGATCTTATTCTGCTTCTTTTGTGCTGTACTTTCAGCAGAAGGAACTGAAAAATCTCTGGATTTCAATAAGGTGGAAGTAGCACAGGAAACCTTTCTTTTCCAGACACTTCGGCATACTTTTTGCAAAAATATGTATTAAAAGGTGATAATAATGTGACATGTTCTCAGCTTTCCATGAGTGTGCGGGTCTCCTTAATCAACACAAATCTTGAAAATTAAACATATCCTACCTCGAGGGGAATTATGGAAATAATTTGTGGATTCAAAGGTCAACTCCACACCGTTCAAATCCACAGAGATGTGATCTCAGAGAATACTGAACTTTAAGTAAAACTCACTTGAAAAGGCGCAATGATTTACACTTCAACCTTATCACTTGGAACGCCAGGGCAGAGATTACCAAGTTGAATGCTACTAGATAAAATTCTTTAAATTTTCAGCCACTGGTGGGTGAGAAAAGCTTTCATCTTGTCTGCACCCTGTGTTGGAATAGCCAGGAGAAAAACTGAAAACTTCAAGAGGTGATTTTGCTCGCTGAGTTCAAAGCCTCATCTCGGGCCGTGGAAGCATTACTTTGAACACTACTCGCCCTCTCTCGCTGTGTCTCTCACCTGCTGATTTTGTAGATGGATTTGAGAATGCTATTTTAAGGCAATATTTTATTGTGTGTCTGTGAATCTATGCGAGTGCTGCAGCCTTTGCACAACCTTGCGACCAGAAGATGTTGGCTCTTATCAGGACCAAACTGGTTCAGTTCAAATTCAATTTTCTCTCTAGTGGGAAACATAAGGAAACTTGTGCCATTTCCTGCAAGATCAAATTGTGTTTTCTATGCGTAAAGAAGCAAGAAATTAAATATTACAGCATAGATTATACCTTACAGTTCTGACACAAACAAACCCTCCTGCCCAATGTAGGCTTTGGCAGAAAAAGGAAGGACATAATCAGGAATTGCTGAGCATTGAGCAATAACAGCAATAGAATTTTGCTCATGAGGTCTGTTAAACCCGTGCCAAGTCTGGTTGAGGCAGGTAGCCCACATGATAGCAGATTGCTAAGCAGTGGAATAATGCACATCTTTCCTATTCTAACATCGAAACAATCACTCACCTGTGCCATGCGGGCAGACAAATGTACACAGTTATTACTTTTTTATAACAGTGATATTTTCTTGTGGTTAAACAAATGCACACAATATTAATACTAACAAAGAGAAATAAATAGTGTAGCTCAAAAAGACTGGACTGGAGAAACTAGCAACAAACAGCTAGATTTTGAAAGAACTGAACTCGTTCCCAGGCTACTCTCCCAAAATACATTTTCACACTCAATGGCCGTCATTTATGAAAAGTGCGTACACCAAATTTCCAGCGTACACCTGGCGTACACCCAAAACCACAGTGACTTTGAGATTTATCAATATGGACGTTGGCGTACGCCATGCTCAAATCAAATCACGCCAGCTCAGGAAGTGGTGTACATGTACGCAAGTTTTGAGTTAGTGCGGAAATGCGCAGAAAAACAATTCCTAACACCACAAAATGCACTGACAAACTACAAGATATGATATATTATGACCCACTGTAAAAAAAAAAAAACCAACATAGTAATTATGAACTTCATTTTTGTGCAACATGGACTTCAATGTTTAATTTGTGTGACTTTACTAAAGCATTTGATTTGCAGGCATATGTATTCCTTCATTTGTAGTTTATTTGGGGTTGCTTTTATTTCAGTATATATCCAAACAAAAAAAGGTGGTGTCACAAATAAAAGTTGAACTGACTATATTATTGCCTAAAAACGGAAAAATGCACGCTGCAGATTCACGGAACCAGCCACAAGTCAGCACCCAAATGCGCATTCAAAATGCCATCTAAGGTTTGTTTTTTGTTTTTTTTGCAGTGTTTTGCTTTTTTCGACATTTTGAAGAGAATAATAAAATGTTTCTAAAGCAACACGAGAATGGTTTGTCTATGTTTTTCTTGCTCAGCGTTTGACTAATATCTTGCATTAAACAAAATGTAAGCATCATCCCTTGATGTCGCAATGTAGGAATTGTAGCCGCTTCAACGCAAAAACTATAACTGCACTTAAACAGAATGATGGATGACAGTTAGGATAAATCTGTACTCAGGCCTCAGCTATACCCAGTGGAGCCTGTGCGCTTTACCTGATGTTTCAGGGTTAGGCCCGGCAGGTGCGCACGGACTGGGTTCAGTAATGAAAGGCTTTCAATGAACAAAAAAGCGGAAACTTGAATATATAGGGGCGTTATTCTAATGACAATCGTTTTCAGCCGCGGCATTTATCAAGGGCCGGTATTGCGTACACCTGGATTTCAAAGGTACGCACAGCTTCATAAATCACGCGGTGAGAGGAGTGTAAGCATGATCTTACGCCAACATATACGCCCGTTTCTACGCAAGAATGATAAATGAGGGCCAATGAGTGCACGGGCAGAGTATGCGCAGGTAGGCAAGTAAGCTAGCTAATCATTTCATTCAGTCTGAGTGAAAAGATACCACAAGCAGGTAACAACAAATATGTCTCCTGCAGAGAAAAGGTGTAAAACCTATTTTTTTTTACTTTTGCAGTACTGAAATGTTGTGATGCTATAATGAAGTGTAACAGTAGTACAAGCAGAAAGGAATCATACAGTCTGCCAACTAACTCAGTTACGCAGCAATATCCATCAAACATTAACTGCCATAGTATGGCTGTAGGAGCAAAACCCACGAGTGTATTGCATTACAAAAGAGTGTTTTTTTTATTGTTTCTGAATTATGCATGAGTAGTAGAAATATTCTTTCACTCCTTCTTTCAAAAGTGAAACACTGTCACTTCAAATTACCGGTAAAACTGCTCATGCACAGCTCAGTCTCAACCAGCTTGTTGCTTTCTCACCTCCGGGAAAGCCATCCCAGATCTCCAGTCTGTCATAACGGCAGAAAACACCAGCAGGGGGCGTTGGGTCAGGCTCCAACTCAAAGCTCTCGAATTCCAAAATGATCTCGGACATCTTGGGGGCAAAGATCATAAAAGTGCAGTCCAAGTTGTTGGGGTATTTCTCTGGGAAACCGGGCGACTTTATGACACCGCTGTTGGACGTGAAGTTCCTGGAGCATTCGGGACCTGGAAGGAAGGATGAAGGGAGGAAACCAGATGGGAAGTGAGAAAATGAGACGCAACAGGGACAAAGGAAGAGGAGGGGTTATTCTTTTGAATTACTATTGGTTAAGTGACCTGTTTTAAGCGGCTTTGTGTGCTAGGTATTGAGAAGCTATGCCTCCCAGCTGGTCTATTGAATGGAGGACAGTTTATGGCCCATAGACCACCTAGTTCTTCTATTCACTAGAGGCTACATCTGGGTCTCTCGACTCTCCTCTATGTAGTTCTGTGCCTTTTCTCATTCCCTTATGATCACAAACATCACACTCCTTCATCACTGTGTGTGTGTGTGTGTGTTAAATCTGTTACTCTTGGAACATCTGGACTGTGAGTGTAAACATTAGTGAACGGTCTCAATCACCAGAATGGGGAATGATGAATAAAGAGCTTGATTCACTCTTAAAAAACCGGTCTCTCTCACTCACACACACACACCCTCATCAGGACACGTCTGTGAAACACATGAGAGGTGCTAAGACAAAATTATCGTGTCAGTGATGGAAGACAAGGGCAACGACTGCGCATACATCAACACACACACACACACACACACACACACACACACACACACACACACACACACACACAATTTTACACAAGGGAAAGTCAAAATATTTATTCACAGCTCCCCGGAGAGCCGCCTTTCAGCTGATGAGGAACATTAGCACATTTCCCATGTTAGCCACTTCTCAGAGCATCATGAGCACAAGATTATGATTTAAGAATGACATGTGGCGTTCAGAGTGTGGCATATGATAAAAAATGATGCTAACAGCTGCAGGAACATTTTTTAAGAGAGTAACAGGAAGAGACATTAAGACATGTTGACTATGCATGCTCAAGCACTGGGCCAGATTGTTACCAAGCCTGGTTCCACACAAACACACACGTATACAACAATAGGAAAAAAGAGGACTCATCCAGGGCAATTATTTGGAGCCATTAGTGGCAGAAATGTGCCAAGGATAATGTCATTTTCATGCTAGTCTGACAGCCTGCATGATGGGCGCAGATGGGACCGATCGAAACCAAAATTGCAGGGAGTTATCACTAGATAGAGCCTCCATGCTACAGTCATTGTAGCTTAAATGAATGTGGCAAACTGCTTTTTCCACTGTTACTCAAGCATCTTGCTGGGCCCCTAATTCAAGACCATCAGACACACTTCAGCCTGTCCACCAGTGGAGTGAGTGAAAGGAGGGTCAGACATGTTGATTTTCCAAGTTGAAAGCCACGGCAAGCCGTGTTTTGACTCTAAAGAGAGCTGACATTTAGTGTGGCAGCTAAAGCGTGGCTTTCAAGAACAGTGGGCACCATTAATTTCACAGCTTCTCCTCATATTTACCCGGAAAATGGAGAGATTTTGTTGAGAGAGAGAGAGAGAGAGAGTGTTCCCCGGGATGAGAGGGTTGCTGGATACAGCCGTTCTGCACTATTTTTTGTTTTGTGGAAGAAACTACAGATGCAAGACACTTCTTTGAATAAGGCGCCCATGGTCCCTGAGTGCTCAAGACAGTTTCAGTACCCACAGTGCAATTCAGGTCAGTGTGTTGAATTTCCTGTGGATATTGGCTCAGAATTCCACTCTCCATCCATTTCATCAGCCTCAACCATGACCCTTATCTGAGCTCAGCAGTTGACCAGAACAGATTTGGTCCTTGGAAATTGTTCACTCTGAAAACCTCAAAATCCAGGCAATAGAGTTGCACTGAAAAGAGTGCCTGGACTGAATTTTCCATATAATTTCATCAGTATTAACAACTTGATGACATTTTATTTAATAAATTAATTTATGAAATGTGGGATAGGGCTTAAAAATATGCAGAAGTACTTATTCCCAATGTACTTTATATATATCATCATCAGCATTAGGACTTCCAATTTCTGTTTTCTTTCTGGATGATCATGACTAAGGCTGAGCAATGGACAAACTTCCTTATTTTCAGTGTGCCTGGCTGTGTTTATACCCCCTCAAGAAAAGGACAGAGCGAAGTCATCACAACAAAACAGAGTGGCTAGAGAAGACAGAGCACTCTGGTTGGTCCCACCGGCGAGATAATCATCCAACAGATCTCTTTTATCTAGTGCACATGGGAGGGCTTCCGTCCCCAGTTCTCTTCGTTTCACCCAGGATACTTTGTGCTGATGTCTGTGTGAGAGACATTCAGTGATAGCAGTTGCGCTTTTCTGTGGCAGCGTCCGTACGTATAGCGTGTGCGAATACATCTGTGTTGACATGGAGCTTCAGGAGACAAATATATCATGTTGTCAGCCAAATACTAACTCCCTGCCCCTCATTCACTCTCTGTCTCTCCCTTGTTCTGTCACTGCAGTGGTTGGCATCATTCCTGGCGGATTTATCGCCCCGATGGGAAAAGGGTTGAATTATGAAACAGAAAGCGTTTTGTAAATATGAATCGTTTGACTCAGGTAAGGCTGAAAGGAAGCACACTTTGATTGCTCCATTTTATCTGAGCTAAATCAGATAGTTGGGCTACAGTGCACCCAGTAGTCCAAACTGGTTTTAAACAAACAGCTGAATTTACGACAGGAAGTAAGGAGAGAGAAATAGAAGTAACCTTGAACACACGCAACATTTACCGGCAACGTCCAACCAGGCGCTCAAACATTTACTGCCTGCAGTAATGGATTCCTTTAACTCTCGTTTATATTGAGCCTTTCTCTGGATGGTGGAGTAAACAAATGTCACTCTGACTTGCTCCTGAGTGAACAGCATTTGTGTAACAGGGCAAGTCACAGATGACAAAATGATATTTAATGGAGATCTGATTTAAACCGTGGAAGTGTTAGAGATCTATAATAAATATTAAATAAATATGATTTTGACATTAAGGGACGCCTTTCAACTGTTAGTCTCCCTGATGACTTGTCCTCTGTGTCTCTATTAAACTGTTGCTCTGGGCTGAAAGCAGACCAGAGACTGGGTGTTAATTATTAGAATAGCGCCGGTGTTAAATGCGTCAGCCTCTTGCTATTTTTATTTTTTAAATCTGTCTCTCTCTCCTTTTTCACATATCCACTGCTCTGTTTTTTTCATCTATTCATCTCTCTCACCTCAGTAAGGGTTATTAGTGGCCGGAGCCATAGGGGCTGAAGGTGTTGTTCTTGGACTGCTAAGTAAATCACCACTGTTTATGTTCCATGCTGCTCTCTGGCTGATCATTAGCCCAGTTCACAACCCCTCCACCCCCACCACTGCCCCCACCCCCATTACGCCTCCCCTTCCTTTCACTGCAACACTGACAGAGGGGTTAATCGTTGGTGGAAAATAAACTCTTTCAACACTAAATCAAACATTAACCTGATGCCTGTTGAGTGTCAGTCCCTGAAACAGATTGAAAGGCGGGTTTACATTTACCCATACACAAGCACTGCAGCACTGACATGATATTTAACGCACTGACTGTGTTGGTGACGTCACTTCTCCCCCAACCAATGAAGGATGTCACAGTGCTGATGGGATCTCTGAAGAGATTTGTTGTCTTAGGTTTCCATAAGGGCTGTGTGTGTGTGTGATGACAGTGCATCTCTATGCCAGATGTGACCTATACCATCGGGACATGCCGTCCATGAAAGCAGAATTAGGCCCCTTTTAAGCCCCACCCAACACACACACACATGCACACACATCTTGAAAGTGTTTTCACAGGTGTGTGCTTAGAGTAAAAGCACCCGCATCACATTGACACGATTAACATGCAGGCTTTTGCATGAAAAGTTGATGTTTATAGTGTAAAGAAAAACATGATGGGCCTCCATTCAATTGACTTAGTCATTATGCTGAGTAATTGTGAGGAAGAGAAATGAGTTGGTGTATGTGTGTATGTGTGTGTGTGTGCGTGCGTGCGTGCGCATGTGTGAGTGGGCAGCAGTGGCACTATCTATGTCTCCTCGCCCACTTCAATGGGCTCTCGGCCAGCATTGATGTGGCTCTAAGCAAACTGCAGAGCTGTTAAAAGAAAACATATGTCGTGCATGTGTGTGTGTGTGTATAAAGAGGATGGATCTTTCCAGAAACACTTATTTTTTTAAGTGAGATACTGTCAGACGTCAGGATAAACACAGCTTTTAGTCTTTTGGCAGAGAGTAACCCCACCTCATCTCAGTTTACATGCCTTCATGGGATGGACATAACTGATTTTTGTTCATTCTTGTTGTTGTTTATCAAGCCCTTAGTTTGCCCAGCTTTTTTATTCACTATTTTATTACTGCCTGGAATTTGAAGGCATCCGTAGAGACATACACAAACACAACCATCTTGCTAATCTGCTCCCTTCAGCTCAAATATTCCTCACTCCCAGATTTATCCCTCTTCTCTATCTCTTTCCCCCCCAACATCTTGCTCTTCGTGTCTCTCGCCAGACTTCAGCCAGTAGAGCGAGGCTGCCAATTTGCAGGCTATAAAATAAATAGCCCATGCTAATTAAGATAGTTGGATGGGATTGAGGAGTGGAGAGGGTAGAGACTGATGTGGAAGCAGCCACAGAGAGCCGCAAAACAACCTGTTCTCTTCTAATTAGACACTTTGCAGGCTACCGTTGATGAAAGCCAGGGCTACAAATGGCAGCATGTTGAAGTATGTCAGAAAGTGTATTTACATAGTTTATAGCTTAAGCGGGTAAAACAGCACAATGTAAACATACTTGTATAAGTCTGTATTCATGTTTGCATATGTTTGCTTTGAGGAAATATTTACTTTCTATGTGACCTTTGCTTGAATTTAACCCCACAGGAAAGGCAGCACCAATCCCTAAGGTTGACTTCCTGTGATCTCCAGGCCCATACTCACAGTGATAAACAGCTTGCATTCTTTGCATTTCCCTTCATTGGCATGCAAAAGCGCGAGCCTCCTATTCCTCCATCCGTTATCAGAGCATCTGTGTATCATCATTAACATTACATGTGTTAGCCAACACAATGTTTTCCCAGCTAATACCCTGCTTGTTGATAAGCTGTGCTAATCAGCTAGCTTTGAATCTCTCTTTCTGCTTGGTTTTATCTCTTGCTCTAACAAACAGGGCTGTTAATTGATCTCAGCGCCCTGTTCTTGGCGGCAGCCAGCGCCACAGTAGTCAAAACACAGAGTGAATTCAAAGTATAAGTAGGGCCTGGATGCACTAAAGAAGTGACGGCACACCCATGGTGATCTCATCTGCAGGGGGTGGCACTAGGTGCAAAACACCCAGACAAAAAAGTTTAATCAACTTTGGTTTAATCGACAGCCACACCTCTGCAGACCCTTTCCCAATCAGCACTGTTTCCTCTTTGGATTCAAAATGCAGAAAAAGAGCACAGATTCTCACCTAGCTCCAACTCTCTAGTCCTGACCCTCTATCTTCCATCCAGTATTTCTTGCAACATCCGTATTTCTTCATGTTTCAGCACTCTACGAGTGTGCTCAGTAGTTTAATCCCCCATCGCCACTGGGCCCCTAACACACCTCATTTATAATCAGTCCAGGCTAATAGATGAGACTGGGAAATACCAAGCTAATCATGGGAAGAATGTAGTACATTTAACTGGGCTATCAAGGAGAATGAGCAAGTGTGCGCAGATGAGTTTGTGTATGTCGGGGTGGAGTGTCGCTTTGATCTCGTAAATGGACCCACACTCCACCAGCTGCCGTGCCGCGATGGTGACATGCACAACCCCAGACACACAAACACAACACACTAGCCCAGATTAAAAGGAAGGAGGGACCTTTCAAGACCATTCATCATGTCTCCAAGGTCATGAGGGGCGTCCCATAGACTACTGTTAAGGTTAATTAATGAAAGTGGAGTCTGTAGCACCTGTCTGCCTACTAGTCACTCTCCAGATATGTCCTGTCCTCCTCCTCCTTTTTCCAGTCAAACAAAGGAAGGCCAACCAACAGGAAATTCTCCTTCTTGGTATGCTGTGTTCTGATAAGATACACATCCCCCGAGGATATTTATGGTTTATCATACCTGATTCCTGAATACAATTACCCAGAGGGCTTATTATTAGGTTTAACAGGAAGGAAGTTAAAACTGATTGGGCACTCAAAAACAGAAGGAGGTGAAAGCACTTCCTAACCCTAAACCTGGTTCAGTGACTTGAATTAACTTTCTGCGCAACCAGCTAGTCAGTGGTTACAATGGCAGGTTCATAGCCTTACTGTGGACTGCCATCTGACAATAAACCAACATTTGAAACAACATTTGTTGAATCAGTGCTTAGCAAAGTATGCCCTTGCTTATTGTACAATATTCACACCAGACAAAAACTGATACAATTATGGAACATATGGGAGTATGATTCACTGGTTTTGAATGGAGCATATTGCTTGCCATATTGTGATTGCATAATTTGATGCTCTGGTGCCTTGACTAAATCACAAACAAACCATGAAATTAGACGGAGGGGCTCTTTCTTGTCCCATTATCAGAATTATTCCTGCAGCTTTCATACTGTATCGTATTGCGTATGTGTGATAGCTTCAGCTAAAGACAAATCAGTCATGTTATATGTCATGTGACGCTCATAACAGTGTTTTCCTAACCTAACCCTTAACCCATACCTATTTTAAGATGTCAGGTCATCATTTGTATAATGACACTACTCTGCAAACTCCATATGCTGAGGAAGATTGTGTGATACAACTGAAAGCTCAAGAACAGCTGCTAAATAGACTTTGCAGTGCGGTTTGTCAGACACTTTTATTCTCAATATTCTCAGCCCTTGTCTACTTGAAACAAGAATCACAGTAATAAGAATTGCTGACCTAAACCTGAGTAATACAGTATATTACTCACAAACAGTTGGGATAGAGTGAAACTACAGCTGTGCTAGGCCACCCACCTGTCTTGAAGATCTCATATCGGATGGAGAAACCTGCTCCATGGGTCTCGTAGTCAGACACAAACTTGATGAAGAGTTGGTTTCCGGAGGAGACAACAGGAGAGGGAGCGATCTTCCCACAGTACTTCCCCACTAGCTGACCGCTCTCATCCACACCATCTCTCACCTCCACATAGTCATACCTGAACAAAACAGGAGAAAGAGAAGCCGTGTAAGGCACTTTCATTTTGTTCTGTTCTTGCTCTGTTATGTGAAGACATAGACATACACACATAGATAAACACACATACATCCATACTCAAAGGAACACATAAACATGGAGCAACACAGCATATTGTGCAGGTAATGTAGTGGAAATAAAACACTGTGTACTAATGAGGCCTCAGGTTCAAACTCAGAGAACAGGTGGGCAGGCTATGCTTCCATTATGTCAACCTGGCAGTCACACACAAAAATGTAATGCAGAGGTTTTGCGCTGCCAACAGCACCGAGGTCAGGTTTACCTAACTGCTTTGACTACTGAACTTCAGCTGAACAGTTGTCTGTCTCTTGTTTAACCACCGGACAGCAGCGACAGCGTGTGACTTAGGCTATTGTATGAAAGAGTAGGTGTTAAAGCTGTTAAACGCACACACACACACACACACACACACAAACAAACACAAACAAAAAACCCCCATCACATTCAAATGGAATTTCAGACACACAGCAATTGAAGGGAGCAGCCGCCTAATTGAGTTGGTGCAGAGTTTAGGAGCAGAAGAGGAACAGCTTTGAAATAGAACTGGGAACAGGAGCCATGACACACACACACACAGAATCTGGCATGTGAAATTTTAGTAGAAGAGAAATTAGAGTGACTGGCCAACGAGGGTGGTCTAAACAGCCTCTGGTTATCAGTGTGTGTGTGTGTGTTTACAGGCTTGTTAAGAGTGTACATTTAATGCATTTGAGTTGTGGTTTTTTCTCTAGTGCTATATGCGTGTGATGGCTCAGATGTATTTTTCCATGCTGTGTTTTGACTGTGAGTGACGGGGCGAGCGTCGCTCCAAAACCAAATTTCGGTTCAGGTTTCCGCAATTCCTAATTGTCCGTAACAGCAGTTCCTACCAAGTTTTTAGCTCTGCGGGCCAGTTAGTGAACATATTCCTGCCCAAACCCTGATGACCTGGTCCTCCATCTTCATCAGAAACCAGATGAAAATAATGCAATTCACACACACAGTAAATACTGGAAATTACTTGGATGTACGTAAGTATAATGTGCAGCAGGTGTGCAGGCACAATCATTTACACACATGCTCTTTCTGTCTTCTCCTGGGAAAATATGTGCCTTCTGGGCAAAGGGGCCTATTTTCATACTTTCACTTGATTCCCAAATTACTGTCAAAACATCACGTCTCTTTAGCGATTCTGAATTCACTTAATGCATAGGATTTCACACAAAAAGGTGATTTACACGTTGAATGATGGCTTGGGGTGGGCTAAATCCCTCAGGTGGGGCCTGACTTGTATCCACATGCCCCCGTTGCCCCCTTTTTCTACAAAAAGCAGAAAATAAGTTACCAGAGGTGATTTGGGGAAGGTGGGGAGGGCTGTCTACTGAGTTTTCATAATGCAACATACTACAGCGAGTAGTAGGAGTCAGCTAGTGAGAACTAAATGTAGAGCTGGACGTCAGTGACACACCCTGACATTGGCCCCCTGAGGAGGTGCGGTGGATGGATGACTGCACTTGTCTTTCTGCTCTAATAGCGTGATCTGAGGTGATATGGACCTGTCAGCATGCATCAGGAGCCTCCTCTTTGTCTCTCCTTTAAATGTCTTGGGCTAAAGGTTTGGTACCTGGCAAAAAAGCTGCTGGTCTATGAAACCAGTACGCCCTGATAGGCAGCCTTCTGCTCTTGAAACCTCTTTTCAGCATCCATTCCATTCAGGCATCGTAGTTGCATTAGTCTCATCAGAACATACTGTATCAAGGAGCTTTAGGAGCTCAGTCCTCTCTTTTCAACTGTTTCTGTGTTAAAATCGAGCTTCATTTCTCTGTGTTATGTTTTCAGACCAGGGCCTCCTGCTCTCTCCTCAAACGGCCACCTGCTGCGGCAATAGCCCAGCTTGGCTTACAGAAGTAAAAATACTAGTTTCACATGGTGTTTATAGTGTTAACCCCCCTTCATTATTTAGTTTAAAGGGCTCCCCTGAAGCAGGGATCAGGTTTTTTTGTTGTTGTAAAGAAGTCATGGTCTAGTTTTGTCACCAGTGCAGTTATTTAAGATAAAATACTAACCAATTCTAATCAATGTTTTTTTTTTTGGGGGGGGGG
>NC_060150.1:26656757-26680437 GCF_021292245.1 Micropterus dolomieu
GGGGGGGGGGGGGGGGGTTAAAAATGTAGTTACTTGTTATTGTCTTCTTACTACTTTTGTTACTGAAAAGATAGCATACTGGTAATTTTGACTTAACTTTACATTTTGGTTGAAGTCAAAGGTTTGTGCCTGTAGCAAAAAGGACAGTGTTCATCAACATAAATTGAAAGACTTTTGTTTAGAAGATGTAGCAGTAGATTTCTCCCCCAATTGTTTGTGAAATCAATTTCTCTGCTTAGACGCACTCGCCTTTCCTCACCTCTACTGATTCCTCTCTCCATTTTTTGGTTCCCAGCTCACAACAGAGAGCATCAATCTTTCTGTGGCCCTGCTCTGTACTATCAGCAGACTTATAATTCACCTCAGAGCCTCTGTCTCTGCAGCTATCTTACACCCCCCTTCCCCACCCAGTAACTGCCAAAAGCTGAGCTGACGCCTAAAAAATTGATGCTGAGATGCATCACTGAGATGAAGAAGGAGAGACGAGCAAGCTGCAGTACAGCTGAAGGAGCTGAGCAAGTGTTTGTGTGTGTGTGTGGGGGGGGGGGGGGGGGTTCTGTTATTTAAGTGTACATTATGCGCAATATATGTGAAAACAAGTGTGTACAGCAGCATTATGCATGTTATGTATAGCATGTTGGATAGCATGTGGGCACATGAGCAGATGCCAGTCGACAAATGTTTTCACCAACTCCTTATTCACCATCTAGCAAGAGGATTACTCTTATTTTTATTTCTACTTCGTCTCCTCACACCTCCAGTAAAGCTGTTATTGCATTTTTACCCTGGCCCTCATAAAGGCAGCACAACGGGAGAGAGGATGCAGATGGAAGAGAGAATACGCCCGGGGGGTCCTCGCTGTGCTCTATGTGCGAGGGAAGAAAGAAAGAAGAGACCTCCTCCTCCAAAATGTCTCTATTTGTGCCTAAATGACTGGTGTGTCGGCCAGAACTCCAGTGGTTCTGCGCTGGTGGGTCCAAACGCTCTGCTAACACAGATCCATCCAGGCCCTTATCATCTGGAAGACATTATGGGAAATGCTTGGCAGAGCTGTTTGACGCCTCCAAAAGGCTCTCCTGTTGCCAGCCCTGTTAAATATAGCTCTAATCAATTGATCTAAACACCTGTGGGGACTTGCTTCTATAGTTTAGAATCTTTAGGGAATACAAGGGACAGTTAACAACCTCTATCTAGGATCATAAAAGAAGAACATGAACGTGGCCTACTTTTAAGTTCCAGATGGTCCCACAGTTTGGGGCTTTGCTTCTCATCTATGTCCTCCTGACATGCTAAGTTAAACAGTCCTCTACTCAGGGGCCTGTGTGGGGATATTTTATGTTGTATCACTGCTGTTGTTGTTGTCCTTATTCCTCATGACAATACAATCCAGTTGAGCCATGTACCTATTTATCTGTCTGGTCTGCTTTGGGTCTGGGTGGGCCTGTCAGCATGCCACAACACACTCACAGGCGATTACACTCTCACACACACACACACACACACACACACACACACACACACACACACACACACACACACACACACACACACACACACAGTGAGCTGCCTACCACAGTGCTAATAGTGAAAACGGTTTGCCAATCCAGTGGGGAAATTAAAGGGAAAAAAGAGAGGGGTAGGGGGCCGGGGGTGTTCGAATGTAATTCTCAACGACCTTCGCTTCACCGACTCAAATGTATTAGCCTGCCTTCTTTCTTCAGGCACAGAGAGAAAGCAATCCGCTAGTGTCAAACAAGAACATTAGCCCTCCTTGCAAAGCCAAAGAGAAGGCGACAAACCACCGGCCTAACAATATAACAGTTATATTGCCTGAAGCTTTGCCATGGAAATGATCTGTCCTCCCTCTATAAATGTCTGCTTGATATGGTTCTACAAAAGCAATACAATCTGAGGCAATGGAATAATGCTATGACAGACTGTATAAGCCTCATACAATTGGTTAGATTTCTTAATCAGACCATTTATAAACTCAAGCATGCTGTGGAAACCCCCAGAACAAGAGCTCTTTCTTTGCTATTACTCCCTTTGCCTCAGCTGTGTATAGAACAATTGCCTGGCGCTTTTCTCTGGCATTTCCCTTTCAGTGGCTATCACAGCGTAACTTGCAATTGCACAAAAACATGTCACTTAAAACATGTCAAAACATCTCTGGGTAACACAAATGGAAAGCCCTAAACAACGGACTAGGGACAGCTCTGTGAGGACCTGGGGACTTAGCAGGAAAAGGACTTTGTTGTCAGCTATCAGAAAACTCCAGCCCGCAGACTTAACGTGTTAATGAGTCTCAGCTAACGGTCTCTTTAGCCTCCGGAAAAACATCATTAATGTATGTACAAGGGGGCACGAGACAAGCTGATCTCCTACTTACTTTTTCCGAGCCTTAAGGGGACATACCTCGCTGAAATAAAATGGTCTCTCTTTCTCTACTGACCCTTCTATGCTGCCTCCCTCTTCATGTGACATTCATTAACCCACACTAGAATAACTGGTTCACTCTTTCCTAGGGCCCAGTCCATCTGTGATGATCTGAATGTCAGCTTGCCTGGACAGACAAGGAAATACAAAAAAAACAGGGCAGTATGCCGGGTCATCTGACATCTACATCTTAATGTTCTCAGCTGAAAATGTTCACCCTTATTGACTTGCTAACATTAAGATTTTTATTGAAGGTCAAGATCTCGTCGTTAAACAGAACCAGCAGATTTTTTAAGCTATCATCCTCTCCAGTGATGTGTCTCCACTTCAAAATCTGCAGTAAAACATTGCAGGAGTTCAAGGCCTCAGAACGTGGCAACCCAATCAGCAGGATAAACCACTATCCAATCAGATGATGGGTTCAGAAGTGGTTCCTTGTCAGCGAAGGGAGAAGGGCATGCTTGCTTCGCTCACCACCACGCTGCCACACGGATGGATGGAAGATATAAAAAAGATGGATATTTCCCGCCCATAAAACTCAGCTGCACCCGTCCGACTAGCCTCTTAGGGAGTCACCCCCAACTAGTCAGACCCAGCGCTGTCATATTTTTAGATGCTGTGGCTGTTTCTGATTTTGTGGTGGCCTCGGCCACATGTTTGTAAAGCATATTCGCTTTCCTGAACAGCAATTATCATTAGCATTGATGGATTTAGTGTGCCTCCATCCATTAGCTTTCCTAATTACACTGTCGAGAGATCTGCTGTCGCCAACAATCAAATTAATGAATTTGGCTATTTAGACTCAATTATTGCAACCCCCTCCCTTTGCAGCATGCACAATAATCCTTTATTCGGAAATATGAGCACGGACGGACAGAGGGAGAATTCTGCCTCAAGGGGGGGATCCTTTCTTCTCAGCACAGAGCAGGCTCAGACTGCTCTGACCTGGAGGGGGGAGCAGAGGGAGGGGTGGTGGACTAAAAACAAGCAGGGTAAATAAAACTGACCACAGAAGCTACCACTGTTAGCAGGCCATCTAAATCCCCCATGCTCACCTCGCATGTAAGGCGTAATGCACTTTGAACCCTGTCGATGCTGAAGTATGTACAGCTGACTTGCTTTCTATTCCCATGGGCAACTGTGATATGCCTACAGGGCCAAAGCAGAGCTGTGCATATTTTCAGTCACCCTGTTAGGCAGACTTTGACCTTCTGCTCTCATTAAAATTGCAAAGCATGACAAATAGGTCACAATAACGTGATTATCGAGATGTGAATATATGTATATATCAGTAGCTTAAACAAAAGATGCAGTCATTGGTCTTATGTGCTGACTTAAAGATAAAGTAATCAAAGGTCAAAGTCATTATCAATCAAAAATACTTATATTTCTCAAAAGGGCGGATTGGTTTTAAAACTGAATTTTTGGTTCTAATGCATCCAAAAGTTATGTTCATAAGACAATGTTCACTGCATTTTACAGTAAACTGTTTCTGTTTTTTGCTGAGCTCAGAAAATGCTTTTGCTAATGAAGGTGAAGAGAAACATGTGGATAAAACACAATGACCTAAAATTAACTAATAAATTATTGTTGCACTGCAAAGGATATTTCTATATATTCTATATATATATTTTCTTTATTGAATGTTCATATCAAATTGTAAACTGCATTTAAAAAAAGTGTGTTAATAAAACATCTGTCAATACTGTACAAAATTACAAGCCACCGTTTTCATAATATTAATAATAATAATAACGTGAGGGAGCTTTCACTTAAAATACATCAATCTGCAGTGTGAAGTTCAAGACTATATGAAAGCTGTGTATAACAGCTGCAGTGAGATGAAAATATCCATCTAGCCACCTTTATTTCTAATGCACATCTTGTTATCATGAATACAGCGAGAATGAATAAGTACAATTAAAGAGAAAACTGCTCATGGCAAAATGGAAATAACACATTTAGCACTTCCCCCTGCTAAGTGAGCTTCAGAAATGAAATTTCTTGGCAAACAGCCAAGCTCTATGTGCATCTTACCATACAGACATGAATATTCACACGTGAATATATGCTTTTGCACATGAATCGACCAACCCCTGGGTACATTTCTAAGAAACATGTCATAGAAGTAATGCCACAGGTTCATGGCCTTCTTATGTAGTCCTTTTGACTCAGAGCTATTACACAATATGTCAGTTGTACATCATATCCCGAAAAGGTTCAGCATGTTAACATAGCCAAAAACACTGTGATATGATTTACAAACGGCCAAAATAAAAGCAAGAAATTGGTTTGAAAATTAAAAAAATACAAGGAAAGAAAGTGAGCCAAATACAGGGCCAAAGCAGAAAATACAGAGGATAAAAAGGCCCATGTGTTTTCTCTAAGAGGGAAGAGAGAAAGAGAGAGGGAAAGAGAAGCACTTCAGCCCATTTCTGGGGCCATTACAGGAGGGAATGGCTCCCATTTGTCCCACCTTGACATTTGAGAGGATCTCTGATTACACAGGCGAGAGGGGCAGGCAAGAGGTGAGCGAAGAGAAAGTCCTCCACAGGGGTCTGTGGCATGGCTCAGATACACTGTCGTTACAACAATGAGAAGTCAAGGGTAAAAATAACAGGGTACTGGGAGAAAGGGGGGAATGTGGCACAGCGTGGGCCAACACCTATAGTATCTTTCTTAAACACACTGTCCCCTCCCTGCGCTTGTAGCCCAAAAGAGACCAGGATCATGGCACTGAATAAAATGGTCCAAGAAGTGTATTCGGTGTATTTTGTGGACATTAGTGGGGGTATGGCATGCTGAACACATGAGACAAGAAGAAACATGAGGAAACAAATTGTCAACAACCATGAGCTAGTGACCTACTGAACTTAACATGGGACTAAAATTATGCGGCATATATGAAGGCTATCATCTATCTGTTCCTGATGCTGCGAGAAGCTAGCGGTGCTCCCCTGCCGAGTAATGAGCTGTGTGTGCGAGGAGCATGCCGCATTCAAAGAAGCAGAGGATATAGGAGGAAGGGAAGGGAGGAGGGGAGTTAAGGCTGAGGTCAACTAGAGGTAAAGCTTTTGGGTGCTGTTCAAAACTTTCACCTCCACAATGGGCAGGAAGAGAGAAAGAGTGTGATGTGGGTGGGACGGTGGTGTTGGTGGGTGAGGAGGAAACAGACTGGTGAGGGAGGAGAAAGAGCATGAAGGCATGTAAGTTGAGCAGTTGTTAGAGGGAGTGAAGGAACAGAAACAAAAGAGAGAAATAGTGCAAATAGCTGATAGAGGTAGTTGCAAACAGGTGCCAACATGAATCCATAAAAAGGTTCAGTGGCGTGGAGCATGCTCTCACTCTTTTACATGGCTCTGCAACAGCTAGAAAGCTCGAGGGCAATGGTAGTAATAACTGCACTGGGAATTATTCAATTAAACGCCCCATCCGTCCCCTCCAGCGTTCACCCTCCTTTTTCTTTTCTCTGTCCTCAATTGAGTCTGTGGAGGCGGCCGGGGCTTGAGGGGTCAGAGAGCAGTCTGGGCTGGGTGTTCCGTGACCCGGTCATTCGGCTGGACATGCAGCCAGTTGGCTGGGAGCATGGAAGACAGTGAACATGCTCTGAGAGTGTTGTAGAGGACCAGCATTGTCCTCTTGAGTGTATATAATATGCACAAACAGCCAGCAGCAACCACACCTGACCTTAAACCACACAATAACCTTAAGACAAGACAAGCTATTTCTGGTTCTTCACAGGAAGAGGAAAAAGGATGGTGATAAAAATAAATAAGGGTTTTTACAATAGGCACATATTTGCTGGCATGGCCGGTCGATCAGCTGCTGCCAGATTTGAGAAGCTTCCTTTGAATGTGGATCAGCCCTTGGACGCAATATCTAACGTTTAAAACCACATCCTTCATTCAATTCTGATGGCTGCATTGTTCTCGCCGCGTGCAAAGAACTCAGATTTTCCAGTGATGCAGCACTTTGAAAGCCAAATAGGCCGTGCTGTGAGGGCTACATGCCAAGCGGTGCATCTCTTCCGTGGTGCCGGGCAGAGAAGCTGAATGCTTGGCATTACAGGCTTGATCTAAGTGCTGGTGGCCAGCCAGCCCTGGCCAGCATTTGGAGGGCAAGGTGACTCTTCCATTTACTGGCCGTACAATCAAACTTTCTTGCCAACTTGGAGGCTGTCTGTTCAGAAGTATCATTTCCCTCTGCCTTCTGGTGAAGTCCTCTGGGAGATTGTAGAAGTATGCATGAAAGGGAGGGGGGGCTTCACTTATCCCTGTGTAGGCAGGGGTCATCCTGGAAAGGGTGGACAGGCGCCAGAGGTACAGGCTACTTATAACACTTTCAACGCCACCCTGCTGTGATATTGCCACAAAAGGTTGCTGTGAGGCTGAATTTACTGTCCTTTTTTTTTTTTTTTTTTACAACTACTACCATCTAACAAAAAAATAAAGCCGTGATAAAAAAAAAAAAGCAGTGGTGGCTGCAATAGAAAAGAAAGACACTAATGTTGCCAATTTAGTGAGAAGAGATCAAGCAAAGAGCAAACAAAGAAAGGGATTGTGAGTGGCTCTAACTCAATCAGAGAGCAGTGGGGTACCGCCCCATCAATCACTGTCTGCTTGCTGCCCTGACCGAATCATGTCAAGTTGAGTGGTGGAGAAACACCAGTGAGCCAACATCCCCGCTGTGCGCAAACACAGTGATCGAAAATGACCCCGGGGATCTGGGGCTGACACAGGAGGGTCCTTGGCTTTACTTCCTACCTACCTACCCTCTTACCCACTGCAAACAAACTTTGCTTCACCCAGAGTCCCTCTGGGCACTTGCTTGATTGTTTGAATAAAGAACCCTGTGGTTGCTGAGCCTTCCCCCTCCCACCTGCCCCCCTTGTGGATCTGTAAGCACCGGGGCGTTAGGGCAACAAACAGGCTGCGTAGAACCACAGCCACATCAATCAAAATCATGAGCCCCATTCAAGGTTAGACCACTGACCGAAACATATCTGACAAGCCTGGACACGCTGTATTAAAGTGTCCAGGACTGCCTCTCCAATTCAGCTAACAGCCTCTTCTCTTTCCTTTCTCCTCTGGGACGGGTGGATAAGTAAGACGTTGGGAGGAACTAATCCACCCCGGACTACTGCTCTGCCACCCACATATCATGAACTCAAATTATTCCTCATTCATTCACCCTCACTTTCTGTCTTTTTCCATGCCGCCTCATACTCTGGGAAATCAGCATTTGATGGAAAGAAAAAAGGCGAGAGATGAAAACCTGTTGCTAATTATATTATATGAGGCAGAGAGAGGGGGAGACGGTACTTATTGCCAACTGTCCTTTGGAAACAGAAACACATAATTGAATCACAGCCTCAGCCTCAGTGTTTAATGCTTTTTCATTGGCACTGGAAGGAAAATGAGTATGAATTTTCTTATAGTCAATAGATGTGTCCAGATAGAGAGCTGAGATTACCCAATGTTGTCCTCTAATCATGAGTCTCTCCATACGGCTCCTTTTTCAAGCAATCTGCTTTGGATAAAAAGTAAAAGAGCATACGACTGACATTTCTAAAGCTGTGTGGGCCGCGGCTCCATTCCACAAGAAACTTCCATATAGGGAAGCTTGTATTGGTTTGGGGCTGGAAAGAAAAAGAATTCACCAGCCGTGTGCCAGAAACAGCTTAGTGACACTCAATCCCTGGCAAACATGAGTCGCTAACTCCCACATTGAGATGAAAAACAAAACAGGCAGACACGTGAGACTGTATGATGCTTTTGTGCTGCCACAGATATGTGACTGAGGCTTGAAATCCGGCGGGTTATTTATGAGCGCTCGCCTTGTCTCGTCTCTTTCTCTCCCTCTCTCCCTCCCTCAATCCCTACTTTTCCTACCCCTCTGCTGTGAAGTGGACCTCCCTCCTGCTGTGCGGTAGAGTGGCTTGCCTCCCGGTTGTGGTCAGGTTGTGCATGAATCAAAGTGGTGACAGAGCAGTGGGGAGGATGGCAGATGCCACGGCCAGAAAGCTTTTCAATCAGGCTGCCCTTCCAAGCCACGGCCAAGGTGAAACACTTCTCCGGTGGATGATAAAAAAAAAGACCCTCAACCCCACAGTCACACATGCACACATGTATTGCAGCACACATGTGCAGGGACCTACTTTAATTCTGCTCATTAGCCAGGGAGTAGTCCTTTATGTTTAAAAGAGATGAAGAAAGAGAGTAATGAGAGTAAAGGTCAACGGTTTTCTCATGCAACATCTCTGTCTGCTGTCCTGTCTTTTCTGCCCTCTGGCTAATTAAAGATGAACACTTAACATTTAAAAGCATTGTGGCTTTCATTTGCTTTGAATGGCTCACCTACCTCATTAACAGTTATATTTTGCAGTTAGCAAATGGGATGTTGTATTGTAAATAGACATTTTAGATGCTTGTTGTGCCATGATGACAAAGTAAGGTTTGGAATAATTGCTGTGAAGTGCAAATATGATATTTTCAAAGAGGATTGCTCTTTGATTTGCTGCTGGTAAGACAGATTTTCAAGGTACATTTTTTCAACTTAATTTTAGGTATAATTTGATTTCCATTGTTCAGGGGTGCAATATCATTTATGAAGGATGAAAAAGGTGACAAAGATGCAAATCCCCAAAGGAGGTCTGCGGGCATGCACCCCCAGGAAGAATAATTTTTTTAAAAAAAGTGGATTTACAGTTGATATTAGCTGGAATATGGAAAAACTCAGCATAGAATTATGACATCTTGTGTGTATGGTTTTTGCTCTTTAACGCTATTCCGACTGCTGTTTGCTCACTTAAAAGACAGGGCATAGATATGATGTTTAAAAGTTGATTTCACAACTACTATAATTAAAATAACAACTGTCACAGGGTTAGTTCAATTCAGTAATGTAAGTCCATTTTAGCTAGGTTAAATGTCTACACTGTTGTGTCATGAATTAGTCTCATGTTACAGAGAAAATCCAAAAGCAAATAGTTTAATTACTTCATGGTAATGACAGTATTAGCCTCGCTAATATTATTTTAGCATAAGGAAAATGTAACCATCAGAGGCTAAATTTAACATTAAGTTTTCACTTTAGCGGAGAAACTCAACCTCTGTGGTAATCGTTGGCAAAATGGTAACATTGGTATCATTAAAAGAGTAGTTCCAGAGCCTTAACGTCAGTAACATTATATAAGCAGAGTTTAGAATACCAAATATTAGACTCCATGGAAATAACATTAAAAACTAACGTTACATCCAAATCGTGGTGGCTAGCGTTCACTAAATCAAAACAACATATAAGCCAATTAAGTTTATCATTACATTACTGTGAGAGATTCTTAAGGCATGCGGGCAGTCTTCACTCTTCTATTCTTTTTGACAACTCAGAAGGCGCGGTTCTCATTTCATTTCCTGTGAAACCCATTGGATCTAGACAAATCAAACACAAGTTTGCACGCCTGATTGTTATTGACTGTGGGAGTCCATTACTGTGGAAAACACCAGGTGCATCATTTCAGCTGCTTTTGTCAAAGCGGTTAGTTAAAAGAAGTGGTGTCACACTTATGCACCCTTTCTTTTCCTGTGCCTATTTTGTGAAGCCGCTTTGAACTCCACCAGCATGGATGCTTCTCTGACATACACTTTGAAAAGAGGCACATATGGACATCAGAAATAAATGTCCGCTAACAGGCCGTAAGTATCTCCAGCAATCCTTGTCACTCCAAAGCCCTGTCCGCTCACCCTGGAGGTCACAACACTTCCCTTCTTTAAAAGCCTCTACTGCCATAGGCCTGTTTAGAAAAGCTTCCTGTTGCGTTCCTTTCTTATTTATTTTCCTCCATGACAACAGCTGATAAACAGTCATGCGGCCCACTTCTCCTTATTTGCCCATGCTTGCCTTGCCTTGACAGAGGAGTGAAGGCTGTTTTCAGATCCAGTACGTTAGTTATTGCTCTTCACTGCCCAGCTGTGAAGCTCCGCTGCTCTTTATCATGGAGCTCCTGCATGCTATTCAGGTGTAACAGTGGAATTAGTAAGTAGCCAAGTGGCTCTTTTCCCTAAAACCTCTTCTGTCCTCTGTTCTCACTTCCTAGAAACGGGTGGAACTTTTGTTGGGCACTATGACCATTTGAGTGGAGCTAGAAGGATTCCACAGGACAAAGAAAGAGCCAACTATAGATGCAGTATAGGGTAATACCCACTGCCCCTTTTCAAGCTCCTGTTAGTCATCTCTGGAGTCCAGGCTTGGTCAGGAATGCCAGGAGGGGCAGGATGTCTATTGTAGAGGGTACACAGCAGAGAATGTTTGACTTCCCAGCAGGCAAAGCAGCTCCACAGGGGCCGCTCAGTGGGAGATAAGGAGTGGAAGGAGCAGAGGGACAGAGAAAGGATAGGACTACAATTAAAAATAGGAAAAGAGTGCTTTTCCAAGCTTTGAGTTACAGGCACCTGAAGGCAGGGGGTATTCTCGCAGACTTTTGAAGCACGGCGAGGCGGGAGGCTTTTGCTGACTTTCTCCACGATCTCCCCCACAAAGGGCTGCTTGAGAAGGCATTCCTCAAATATCTTCGCTGCCTAGTACCACCCTGCCATACATCTCATCTGAACCCCCCTTCATCCACTGCACAGACTGCCACACTGGAATTTCTGTGAGGTCCAGAAACATACCATCCAGACAGAGAGAAAAGCAAAGAAATGAGGGAGGGCTGAGAAAGAGGAGACAGTCTCTTTCTCCCTCTGTTTTTAACCCCTCTCTTCTGCTCCTCCAAAACAAACAGTCCAGCCTCGACTGGCTGGCTGGCTGCAAGGGATTTCAGTGTGCTTAAGGAGTAACTGTGTTTTGGTCTGGTCAGCAAATCCGATGCATCAATGATTCATGATGTTGTCAGGAGTACATGATTTCTATAGAAAGTTGGTTCTCGTCTTCGAGTCTGCAGGAAAGAAGAGGGAGAGTACAGCCTGCAGCTCATGATGAAAGATTCCCTAGAACTTGTTTAAGTAAGTTAAAACTGGAAACTATCCGATTCCTAAACAGCAAATCTTACTTGAACAGTAAGAACTATCGTCTGTCTTATGAATTAGATAAATTGCCCTTCAATCTGCCTTACGTGAAACCTGTCTGGATTCAAATCCACTAAAGCCTCCATTTTTTCTTCAGATGGCAGAGCTGCCACAGTCAGACAAGCCTGACAGCCCTTATCAGATCGCAGAGAAACAGAGGATGCATGCGTGGGGAGGTAGCGGAGCAAAAGCACATCTATTTACTTCAGTTTTTCACTTGAGCTTAGCTTGCTCATTCCACTGATTTTCAGAGCAAATTGACTTCAAATATTTGCCTTGATGCTGGCTGCGCTTTCGCCTCAAACTTCATTAGTTGTGAGAGCGGTGAGGGTGGCCCCTGAAGCTCCACTCCGTGAAAGTCTACAACGGTGCGTGAAAGGTAAACACGTTCTGCATTCAGAATAGCAGGGCTCACTTAGTTTCCTTATCTCTGTGATGAAGTGTTTTCCTCCTCCAGCTCTCAGGATACAGGCCTCTGCACTTCCCCAAACAAACCTGTCAAGGGTAGCACACACGTGCAACAATACCACCGCGACTCCACTCAGTAAAGGCTGTTTTTCTTTTTAGGAGAGCCACTTTGAGTGCTTCTTGTTTGGTTTGCTGATAACAGCCATGTTGGGGAACATGTGGTGCATATGTGTTCCATTTACCCACTAATTAGATTGCAAGGCAGTGCACTGAAGCATGCATTGTAGCCCCCACTCCCTCCACCTCCACCCACTCTGCCAGTCCATCAGATAAGGAAGCCATTCTGGCTCTCATCAGTTTCCATTATGTAAGAGCTGATTTGGTGAGTGGAGCTGCGACAGAGAGTCTGATGGGTCCAACACAAATCACACCCAACTACTGTCTACAGATACATAAGTAACTATTTTCCACCCCTAATTGAGTTACCTATGACATGCCTTGTCAGCGATTAGCACAATAACCCGCCCTCATGTTACATAGTGCCATAATATGAAATTAAGGAAAATGGATTTCACATCATGTCTTATCTTTGCTGGATAAAGCCATAGTGAAGCCACACAATGTGGAATACATTGTGAAGTGGAACTCCTATGAAAACCTGCTCCATTAAAAACATTAAAAATGAAACGGCACACCAAGTTAAAAATAGGAAAAAGCTGTAGGTCAGGTCGACTCCGTTTTCCGGTCCAATCTCTGCGTGGCCCACATGAATCAGAGACTTACTGAAGTTTCACAGCCGACTGCCGTTGTCATTTGTTAGCATTTCCTCTAGACAAGTGGTTTATAACCTTCTGACCACACTATTGGTATTACATAGGCTGTGTCTGCTCCAAATGTAATGAATAAGAAAAAATGGAGGCAAAAGTTAAAAAAAAAAAAGAAAAAAGAAGGGAAGAAAGAGGGAGAGACGCTACAGATGCAAACGCATCCAATACACGCATTTCATCCTGTAACAAATTTATTAACAGCCAATTAACTGGCAATCAACAATCTGCTAATTCAGCGGCTGTTAAAATGAAAATGCTGAGCTCATTTCTAAATGATACATCCATAGATTACTAAACTCAAAGCCCACCCTCTTTTCTATGTGGAAAAAAAGCTGCCTTCCTTGAGCCTGCAGGGACTAAAATCTTTTTACTCCGTGTGTTTAGACACAGGAAATTCATTCCTGACTAATTTGATTAGCACAAGCATTGTTACTGCTAACCCTCTCTTCCTGTCCCTTCCTCGCTCTCTTTTTGTAACTGAGGCTCTTGGACAGTTTAATAGTCCCTCTGGTGCTGAAATCGGACCCAAAAGAAGTGTCAAAGTGCATCCAGCCTTTAAAAGACAGCAGCCTTCAGCCTGCCATAAATCTCGGTCAGCAGTAAAGAAAGGTGAAAGTGGGATTGAAATCAGGAATTAAAAAACCAAACCCTGCAAACATATACAGGGGCCTTTGAGGGAGCACAACAGAAGCATCAGGTCCAGGCTTTGGGTGGAGTGGGGATACAGTAACAGGATCCAGCAAAGCCCTGTACTCTCCTAAGCCCTGCAGCATAAACAAACAGCTGAGACAGAGCAGGACAGAGGCACCGACACGCGCACACAAACCACACACAATCACGCACACACAGACAGGCAATCAGAGTGAGGCAGTCTGCCCAGGCAAGGCTCACCTCAGGGCACCCACACTGACACAGGCTCATCACATTACAGTCTGTCTCCGGTTTCATCGGCTTAAACTATCTATCTGACAACAGGTTAGCCTCTTAGCCTTTTGTTGGATGCAATGGCTCACGGTTTACAAGTCAAATAAGGATCAGTAACTAACTGTCACTGAGCAATTCACCATAAAAAGGGAATTTCACCTGGTTTAAAGTTGAAATCTAAGTGAAAATAACACAGATGAGTCAGATAATTTCACTCTGACACAACTCTGAATGACTAATAATTAAAATAAGTTCACGCTTGTTTTTTTAATGTAACACATTCTTAGAATGTCTCACTTGTTTTGTGAGTATAGGGACTTTAATTGGAAATATGAATAAATGTAATGTAAATGTAAATATGTGAGTAAATGAGATGGAAATTTTTTCTTCTTCCAGTGTTTAAAGTTACCATGGCCTCTGATTAGGCTTTCTCCCTCAATGCCTTCTGCTAAAGTACAGCAATAGAAATCAATATTATACCCGGGTAACTTCATTCGACAAGAGAAGCGCGGACATTCCAAAACCAAATGGCAGGGGTGATGCATTCCTGCTGCCCTATGAAGTGCCAGAGCAGGATCGCAATAACCCAGTTTCACTGAGCCTGCTGACGCTAGATGGCGCAGTTTCATGTGCAATATGTATGAGGGAAAGGGGAGAATGAGTGTCACACATGAGCGCTATAAAAGTCACAGGAACTCGCATGTGTACTTGCTAGGAATAAACATAAATCTACAGTCATGTGTGTGTGTGTGTGTGTGTGTGTGTGTGTGTGAACAGCTTCTATACAGCCTCTCTTAGTGTAGTGGTTTCCAAAATATGATCTGGGGGCCAAATGGGTACTGTTTTTGCATTCACTCATTTTGCCGAATAAAAGTATAAAGATTATTTTCATTGAGGTTTCACTTTTCCCCCCTTTTATTGCCAACCAACTTTTAATCAGATTGGGGCCACAGGGATAAAATCCGACTGAATTAATGAGTTTTTTTGGGACCAAGACCACATCTGTTTTTTATAGACAAGATTACTAACTCGCAGCGTACTTACTTGCACTCCCGGTCCTCCAGATCGAAATGTGGATTGAAGTTGATGAGGATCCGCTGGTGAGGACCAGGCGCCGATATCACCCACACGCATCTCTGAGAAGGGGGATAAGATATGGGGTATCCGGGCGAGGTGAGGTAGTTGGCGGTTGAGATTCTGATGTTGCCTCCACATTTATCTGCATTTGGGAGGGAAAGAGTTCTTTAAGGATAGCACTTTTCAACATTTGGGCATTTAGCTGATGCCAGTGTTTTATAGCAGTTCACAGAGACAGAGATAAAACAGTTTGATTGCACCAGTTAATGTTGCCACCACTTTACAAACTTACACTTTGTTCAACTGGAGTTCTATCTATCTATCTATCTATCTATCTATCTATCTATCTATCTATCTATCTATCTATCTAGTAAAGAGTATCCCAAACCACATTTGTTGCAGAGTTGGCACATATTTTAATTGTAACAAATCCCAGTGTTACTGCAAGTACTTCGGTAGTGTTATTCTTAATAACGCTGTCCTATGTAATATAATATTGTCTATGGTAAGCTTATATGGAGTTGGTTAATTTCATCCTGTGGTACACTGGGGTGATCTCAAGTAAAACTCAGAGGCAGGAATAGTTCCTCACATTAAAATAAGCTTTCAGGCCGATATGAGTAGATGTTAAAGCATCCTTGTAAAAAGACTAAATGGAGAAGCTTCAATAGACGTTTCGTTTTTGCAGAAGCCAAAAGTCACAGGGATCTACAGTCTGTTTCTTTAAACTCCTGATGCAGTATGATTTTTATCATTAAACGGAACATTCATTTGAGGCCCGGACTGCTACTCACATTTATCTTCTTTGTTTTGCGCTTGTTTGCATCATTGTATTATAACCCGCACACACATCTTCAAAATCAGTTAATAATTAATTAATATCAAATAAAATGAGACTGGGATAAAAGCGCAAAATGGAAACGAGAGTGGCGTTGTAAGAATAGAACACGGGGAAGTTGTGCGAGTCGAGCATTTGGGCTGACTTTTTGAACTTCATCATACTCAAAAACATGGACCTTCTTAACCGATTACTGATAATTAATTCGTTGAATAAAGTGTTCTAAAAGAGTTTATCAGAGGTAACAATTCTCACAAGTAACTGAAATTGCGTTAATACAAATATAAATATTTAGGAATATTTTAATGGTATCATGGGATCCATAACAGAAATAAGGCAATAAAAAACTCAATACTCAATATCATACCGTTTCTGATGAGAATTTTAGAGGGAAATCGTAAAAAAGATATAAAGGAGGAAACACAATTTAAGAGGGATGGTTTCTATACAGTCAGTTGTGAGCGATAACGTCTCTGTAGAAATATCAGGGAGGGATTTGGGTGTAGGCAGACTGGGCAGGTGAGCGCCTTGCGAGTTTGCCAAAAGATCAGCTGAGATCAGAGAAGGCTAATCTTTTAAAAAAATATCGGGATTAGTAGCTTTGCAAAGTACATAAAAGCTTTATTTATATAGATATCAAATGTCACACTTACCGTTTTTGAAAGCCTTGACCACCAAAAGGATTCCCGTGAACAGGATAAAGACTAATCCACAATGCATCCTTGTTTTCTCACAAAAAGAAATAAAATTAGGCATACAAACAAACTCCGAAATTAAACTCCCCCAACAGTTTTTTTGGCAAGTATTCTTCTCTCCTCCTCTTAGCTCAACAAACAATGTAGAAGTGTCTCTTTTAACGAAGTTAGATCTGAGTGCGGACTCAGGTCGCTGGCATCCTGTCGTTCAGCTCCTGTTTCCTCTCGCCTTTGCCGGCTGCGCTCGTCTCTCCAGCGCCGACCATGCCATATCCTCTCCAAGAAGCCAAAACGTAAGATTTGTGAAGAAATGACCCACTCCTTTTTGAGTTCTTACTCCGTCAAATGATAAGGCAGGAGGTAATCCTTGGCTGTGGGGTGAAAAGAGATAGACGGAGGTGTGAGCAGGTTAAGAATGCGTGCTGCGGTCGTGCGCTCTGGACATTCCCCAATCTGTCTAAACGCGCTGTTGCTTACACACACAAGACTATAAAGGCACGGATACACCCATTCCCCAAATTGTGACCACTTTGCTTCAATAGGCTCCGAGTGGGAACTCGGAGAGACTGATGATTGGCTTAATTACAAATAGCCAACCTATATGGGATAAGCCCTGTGTCTTTATATGTAAGCGGAGCTGCACACTGAGTCACAGAGCACCAGCAGTCCGTTAAGTGACATGATTCTCTCTCTTTCTTCCCCTCTCTCTTTTACTTACTCCCTCTCTCTTCTCCTCCCTCCCTCTCTCTTCTCTTACAAAAAGGAGCGAGACATTAATGGTAGATGTAGTAACACAACATGACTCCTTCCAGGAACATTAAAAAACCAATATTTGAGATATATGATATCTGGTGAAAATATGCTACCATAAAACATCCTGACTTTTAACAACTTTTAAGTCTGGATTATGATGAATACTGCAGGGGTAATTCCTCAGGATGTGTTCTCTTCCGCTTCTGTTTGGGACTGATCATTTTAAATGACTCACTGAGCAACCCTTTTGTGAAACACTGGTCAAATGGAAGCATACTACAGAGCATATTAGGCCCAGCTTTTGCTCAGGAGCTAAATAATAGAAAGTGTTTTCCCCCTTAGTCCTTGAGGACTTCTGTTATGCACCAGTAGCTGTCCAAATGCGTCCGATTGTTAAAGCCTGCCCCACAACAGTGACACCATTAAACTGGCACACTGAAATTTAGGGGAAATCAGTTAAAGCGTAAATTACAGTAACCTCGAGTCGTTTGCTCAAGGCTGCCCTTACTGGGTCACAATGCACAAAAGGGAACGGAGCGGGCTTGCATTCAGCAAACCTCATTCCACATCCTGTACTACAAAATCCTACATAAACACAATGCAAGGGAATACATGATTATGAAAAATTAGTTTTATATGCATGTTGTAACGTGAAAAAACAAACGGCTGTACAACAGCAATAGGAGCCAAATTAGTAAAATTGTACATGAAATCATGGTAACACGGTCAAATAGGCTGTATTATTATTTCAGTGCACGCTAACGCAGCAATATTTGTTCACCCCTGTGCACAAATCAAATAAAAACAGCTGCATTCACCTGCGTCTTGAGGACTCGCAAAACCGCAGGCATCCAGCCCTCCTCTCTCCAGCATGCGTGGAGCTTAGTGTACGATCCGATAGGCTTTCTCTGATTCTATTAAAATGACACCAGATCTTCTCCTGAGCCCCACTTGAGCAAGTCAAGTTACTCCCCCCCCAAACCCCCTTTTTTAACGCCTTGGAGAGAACCACAGCGCAGTCCAGTTCGGTCCCGGGTCCCCACCGCGCAAAGACGCACAGCCGATGCCCAGAGTCTTCTCCGCGTACTGACTAGTCTCCTCCCCGCTGATCTCTTCTGGTCTCTCTCGCCGTTTCGCTCCCTTTCATTTAGCGCTGTCACAAGTGAAATCCGGCCAGTGTGAAGGATAATAGACAGTCCAAAAAATGTCAAAGGGATAGAAAGAATAAACAGAAAAGTCCTGGGTGATCTAATAGAAGTTTCCCCCCGTTCGTCTCTCCGTGCGCCACCGCTCTAGGCTCCTCCACTGATACAAATGCAGAGGGTTTGAGTCCCTGCCAGCCTCACACGCCCCTTTACGAGGGATGAGTACGAGGACGCGCGATTCCTTGCGTGCGTGCGTGTGTGTGTGTGTTTGTGAGTGTGTGTTGGTGGGGGGGTTCTCTGCTGCAATCGAGATGCAGATTTTACCCACCCGCCACTCTCTCTACAAGCCTGTAGCCTTTATTAGACGCATGAGAAAGTCACATTAGACATTAAATGCGCTGGCGTCTCTGCGCTTGTAAGCCATCTAGAATGAGATCCGTTTTTTATTTGAGATCACTCACAGAAAACCTGTCCTTATGAGAAACTGACGATAATAAGTCTTATCGGGGTGCAACACGAACATATGTAACTCTATGAGTATTGTAAGATTATTGAAGTGATATAGGAGGTTTAAAAAAGCAACGTGCGTTAAGGACACTATATAGCAGTGTACACACTACAAGTCCTTATAGAACTGTCGTAGGGACATCATAGAGGTACTATATGGGCAGATGCCCTGTTTTCTGGGAGCCTAGGGCCCAAGGGACTCACTGCGCATTGTTGTTCTCTGTTGGTGTCTGGACAATCTGTCTGTCTGTCTGTCTGTCACACACCCCAGCCTGTACCATAAATACTCACAGGCTATCATGATCTCATCATCTGTGACAATATAGGTGTGAGACCACAAACCAGGGGTGTCAAGTCACAAACCCAAGTAAAACCAAACAAATAAAATCATGTCTGTATTTGGGAGTATTAATAATTCAAACAGAATTGAGAGCAATCAGCTGAAAATATCATTTCCATGGAGGGGATTCTGTAGATCTAAAAAAACAAAAAACAGGACTAACCTTGGAATTACACCTCATTTGGAATTATGAATGACCCTCTAAATTTGTGCATTCACAAACCCTCATTTGAAAATACTCATTACAGAAAATGTCATGATAGATGTTTATTGTTAGATACAAGTGATAACAAAACTGGACATCCCCTTGGAAAGAACCATGTAGAGAGCAAAACATCCATTCTTATTTTCTCTAACTGCGCAACCTCTCCAGTAAGGGGAACTGAAACTAAAACAGAATTCTGCATAACTCTCATAGAGCTGAAAGTTCCTTGACCCTGCTTCTCTCACCGCTGCCACTGGGCCTTAAGGGTTAAGCCTGGCACACATGCTGCATGAGTTCTCTGCTGTTTTAGCTCAATTGACTGCAATAACTGGCTTTCAGCAGCATGCAGGTCTTTGCGGTTAGGAGCCTTCTGCCCTGTAGGGGGCATCAGAGCTGGTGAGCAGCTCAGACAGTCACCCATTGCTCCTCAGCCTCACCTCATTGCAATGTCTTTGAGATTACACAGCTGGGTTTAAAAACAAGTGTGCTGATTAAAGGTTTTTGCCGACATAATGACTATATTCAGTACAGATTATAGTCAGACTTCACATGCATCAGCATTACACATTAACAACAATTTCTCATTCTTTGTTGTAGTAGTGTTGAAATAATGATTTTCATTTACTGTGTATTATAATCTTCTTGTTCTAAAACATAAGTAGCAAATCATTGTATTGCCCTAAAGGGATGCATGCAACACTATGTCAGTTCAGGAAATTGACATGCTTTGTGCACATAGTGTATTGAGATGTCCCCTTTTTGAAAACTTTTTGTGACACAATAGAGCAAGATAAGCCAACAATCCCTGCATATTATTATTCTTTTTATTCCTAGAGAGAGAGAGAGAGAGAGAAAGACAGACAGAGGATCGAGTGGCTTTATTCCACCCGAGTCTTGGTAATTCTCTGTCTTGCTGATAACACAAATGTTAAAATGGTGCCGGGCATCTCTATCAAAGGCAGCACTAACTAGCCTTTCGTGTCTTCAGGATAACACAGGAACAATGGCTTAGAGTCATTTCACAAGGGTGCCAGCTTGTGCCGTATCTAACATGGGGGGGGGGGGGGTTGTAGGGGAACAATAAAAGAGCCATTTAAAGGATTTGCTTCTTCACATATATCCACACTAATCTTTAGTATAGCCCTGATGAATAATTAGCTCCGGTACAAAAGCAGACATTTTATGGCTCCTGTGAGCAGTGGACTTGATTTCATTAGCCTGGCCTTTATTCACCAAAGTGAGTGAATCAGAGTGAAATGTATAGGTTCAGACCGTTTGGCAAAAGTCATTGTGAGCATTCCAAACTGAGGTGGTCTTTGGAGTCCTCTGCCAAGAATTTGGACATGATTTTACACTTTTTGTGCTGTTCTGGCTTAGAGGTTACAGACAGGTGATAAATGAAAAGAAAACATGAACACATGATTCCTGCAGACAAGGAGGACTCACTGGTTTGCTGAGCGAGTCATATGTTATGGCCAAGTGTGTTCTCCCTGTCACTGGATAAGAATGCCAAAATTTGTGCACAGCATCTACAGGATGGACTAGGAAAAGATCACTGTTAAGGCAAACAAAATAGGCATGGCAACCAGAACACTTTTAATGCGAAGAAAACATAGTTATGGTTGATACAAACAAAACTTGACCTGTAACTAACAAAAAATTTGGACAGGACACAATCTCTGGTCACCTGCATGGATGTAATATGCTACACATCCTTCAAACTTGCATTGTTCAGTCTGGTGGGGTTCCTTTGGGAACGTGATCCGACCTCGATTAGACCCAACAAGGCGTACCCTGCAAGTCCGAGGTAAACAGCTCCAGCAGCCAAGAGTGAAATCAACAGTTGCTATCAGCTAGCAGAAGAATTAATCAAGCTCGGACCTGAACTGGAAACTAAGTACGTTGCCTTCTTGATATTTGGGTAGATAAGAATCTCTTCAAGACCTTCTTCCTACGTTCTACTTTCTTGCACCCGCCTCAGACACATTCAACCAATGAGCAGAGTGAAAGTTCTTAACGTTGGTTTTAGAGGAGCATTTTCATTTGCTTGTTTTTCTGTGTGAAAATATACCACACCAAAGGGAAAACACAAGGTTACAAATCAATTCACTGAATTTGAACAAGAGCAAACAAACTATAGGTTTGACAATGATCTGGAAGTTTAGGAAATCAACTTTCCTAGTTAATCTTACAGGCTTAGAGTTAATAACAATGCAGTGGAATCAAACCAGCTAGCAACCCCCGGAGAATGATCTGGGTCGCCCATTGGGAGATTTCGTCCATTTTCCGATTGCAGCTGCACAGCAAGGCCTGATATTTTCAGCCCTGCTGCCTCAAATGACTGGGTGCAGTATGCCAGTCCTGATGTCATATCATCCAACGTATGTTGCACTGATCTCAGTCAGACACTGGCTCTTGCTTGCCGCTGTCATATGGACCATTTAATCGCATGGGTTTATGTAATAAAAACCCGCAAACTTTGAAAGGAGTTACACCATATCCATCTTGGCAGTATTTCCTCTATAAAAAGAAAAGTACTCTGGCTGTCACAGAGTGCATCAAGGACATCACTGCAGCACACACAGTATGAGATGACAGGTATGGTATTTCCTCCACCAGCAGTAATATTTAAATGCATGTTCCAGTTCCATTGCATTACAAAGTGGATTAGAGGTTCAGGCCATGAACTTTTTAAAAGACCTTGTTACCTACTAATCATGCTGTGTTCCAGTTTTTCCTCCATGACAACAGCAGTAAAAGACAGCTACAGGCTGAAAGGTTACTGTGCACATGAATAGGGGCTATACACCGTAGCTCTCACAGTATAGAAGCCGCTGTACCTGTTTCACAATTTCTGCAGCTGTTGATAATTACCAGCTGAAGGTAATGTATGTAAAATAAGGTGATGTGGAATGCACATGTGCATGTTTGTGTGAAACAGGAGGTGGGGAAGCATGGAGAAAAGAGGTGAATGGATATGAAAACAAAGCACAGAGAGAAAAACAGAAGCCGAAGTGAGATGGCTCTCTTACATTCACTTTCTGACGAAACAGAAAAAATCCCTGCTCCACTGACTCTTGAGGGGCAGGGTGGTGCTGGTGGGAGGGTGCTCAGTCAGATCAAGGTCTGGAGTAATTGCTACAAAGGCAGCGATTCTCCTCCGAGGCGTTTTGGCGAGGTGAAACTAAGTGTGAATGGAATTAGCAGAGGGTTGAATAAAGCGCCTCTGAAGTTTAGAGGCATTATGGTAATAGAGAAGGAAAAATGAACCTGAAACATTTTCAGGGATATTCCTCATTCAAACCGAGGCAGGGGGAAACACTAAGGAAGAGAAGGAGGGCGGGGCAAGGGATAGAACAAAAACATAAAGAAATGGCTTCATTAGAAGTAGAAACATTTACAGTGACATTTAGTGAAGCTGGGATGTATGAATAAATATGCATAATGTTGCCGGGAAGCATCGAGAGCTTCTCAGGGGCAGAAGGAGGGTGAGAGTGATGGCTCCTGAATTAATGATGAGGGAGCCTACTGTCTGTCTCTGGGTGTGCATGTGGATCTGTATGAGTGTCTGCACATGTGACAGACACACACACACACAACTCACTCCTACAGCACCCCAATTTCACATCACCACTGATGGAAATTACCCAATCCTCGATACCTAATCAAGCGAGCATTTTTTGGAGACACACAGATTTGCGATTGTCTCTGATGCTTAATTACATTTCTGGAAAGCCAGGGAGCAAACCGCCTGGCAAATTCAAATTTTTGGTGTGTCTATATATACACATACATATATATATATACACACACATACATATATATATATATATATATATATATACATATATATATATACACACACATACATATATATATATATATATATATATATATATGTATATATGTATGTGTGTGTGTATATATATACAGTGGGTACGGAAAGTATTCAGACCCCTTTAAATTTTTCATTGTTTCATTGCAGCCATTTTCCAAAAATCAAAAAAGTTCATTTTATTTCTCAGTAATGTACACTCAGCACCCCATCTTGACAGAAAAAAACAGAAATGTAGAAATTTTTGCAAATTTATTAAAAAAGAAAAACTGAAATATCACATGGTCATAAGTATTCAGACCCTTTGCTCAGTATTTAGTAGAAGCACCCTTTTGATCTAATACAGCCATGAGTCGTTTTGGGAAAGATGCAACAAGTTTTTCACATCTGGATTTGGGTATCCTCTGCCATTCCTCCTTGCAGATCCTCTCCAGTTCTGTCAGGTTGGATGGTAAACGTTGGTGGACAGCCATTTTCAGATCTCTCCAGAGATGCTCAATTGGGTTTAAGTCAGGGCTCTGGCTGGGCCATTCAAGAACAGCCACGGAGTTGTTGTGAAGCCACTCCTTCGTTATTTTAGCGGTGCGCTTAGGGTCATTGTCTTGTTGGAAGGTAAACCTTCGGCCCA